>NW_012118376.1:9910868-9982833 GCF_000951035.1 Colobus angolensis palliatus
CCATCTAAATATGTTGTGTCTCCTGGCAACACAGCCTAAGCAATGAATGTGTCTCTGAAAGGTTAATGTTCTAGAGGTCGCTTCTGGGTCCTCGTCCGGGTTTTCCTTTTAACTAGTCCTGTGACTGGAAAAACATCACCTCTCATCCCTGAATCTCAGTTGCTGAGAGTGCAAACCAAGGGCAGGGGTGGGGGAGGCCTGGGGTAGGGTGGTGATCAACTGCTAAGATCTCTTCCAGCATGAATGCTGGGATTCTCCTATTCTTTCTGTTTCCAAAGGCACTTGAATTCATCCCCACACAAGCTTACCATGGCCTTGTCATTGTCAGAGGTCAGAGGAAGCGGCCTCTGGCAGTGTGGGGCATTCATGTGACTGCTGTGTTGTCGTCAGTGTGTGTAGTAAAGATGGGAAAGCATGAGCCAGCAGAAACGAACTGCCTCCCTCTGCTCTTTACCTGCCACCGTCATCCATCTCAACCTTTCCCCTCCACCTTGCTCCCACCCGCTTCCACCCACAAATTCATCCAAAAACTTTTGCCTAGAGGAAAATCCAAGACTTATTTCTTTAATGGTCAGAATTGTGCTAGGTCAAGACTTTTAACTGTGTATTTAATTAGTCATCTGTATGCATGTAACTTAAAGGCGTTCAGCTGTGCCTTTTTATAGGATTAATAAAGCGGGTTGTAAATCACCTATGCAGCCTATAAAAGTATTTATAGCAGCTTTTCTCTCCCTTTGCCATTACAGAAGCTTTGTTTGAACTAGCTGAGGTTTGCATGGGGATAGTTCTACCCAGTTCTAGGAAGAAAGCGTTAAAAGTACCTTCCTGGCAAACCGCAACTCCATCATTAGGCAAGGCAAAATGTGCTGAAACGTTAAGCTGTAGCAAGGACGTTCCAAGGCATGATTGCCAACAGCAAGCCTTCTGTGTTAATGAAAATCAAAATACAAAAAAGCTAGTCAACTGCAAGCACAAAACTTAAGCCGAACTCAAGAAATATGATCAGAGCTGGCATTCCATGGCTGCTTGACTTCTATAAACCTTAACAGGTTTTGGCAAGCCCTTCTCCAAGCTCATGCATTTGCACTGGCTAAATACCTGTTGGAACCACCTCAGCCTCCATTCCATAGTATCACTGAGTCTGCAAAGAAACAAGCCACCTTTTGTCTCATAGACATTCTGAGCTTTTGTGGGTCAAATGAACAGTTACCAGAACCCTTTCCTTTGTGTCAGCAGGAGGTTCATTTCTCACACCTTTTCTCCAGCTCTACCAGACAAAAGACCTCAGTTCTTTTTTTTCTTTGAGGCGGAGTCTCGCTCTGTCGCCCGGACTGGAGTGCAGTGGCCGGATCTCAGCTCACTGCAAGCTCCGCCTCCCGGGTTTACGCCATTCTCCTGCCTCAGCCCCCGGAGTAGCTGGGACTACAGGCGCCCGCCACCTCGCCCGGCTAGTTTTTGTATTTTTAGTAGAGACGGGGTTTCACCGTGTTAGCCAGGATGGTCTCGATCTCCTGACCTCGTGATCCGCCCGTCTCGGCCTCCCAAAGTGCTGGGATTACAGGCTTGAGCCACCGCTCCCGGCCGACCTCAGTTCTTAAAAGACAACTAGACCCATGTCTTCTCCCCAATATCATTTTTCTGTAAGTCCTGCCTGACTTGAATTCTTCTAACTGAATGCAAAAGAAAGTAGCACTGATGGCTGGGCGTGATGGCTCACACCTGTAATCCCAGCACTTTGGGAGACTGAAGCAGGCAGATCACCTGAGGTCAGGAGTTTGAGACCAGCCTGACCAACATGGAGAAACCCCGTCTCTACTAAAAATACAAAATTCACCTGGCGTGGTGGCTCATGCCTGTAATTCCAGCTACTCTGGAGACTGAGGCAGGAGAATCGCTTGAACCCAGGAGGTGGAGGTTGCGGTGAGCCCAGATTGTGCCATTGCACTCCAGCCTGGGCAACAAGAGTGAAACTCTGTCTCAAAAAAAAAAAAAAAAAAGAAAGCATCAATGAGGATCCTGCCACAGGAGTTGACCATAAGTTAAATACAGACATGCTTTATCGTTCCATATTTCTGGGCTAACCCTGGACAGAAGCAGCCATAGGTTTTGGTTTCGCAGACACATGTTCTGAAAACTCACAATTCACATTTCTTCTTTAGAAGAATTTTGGCTGTCTAGTGATCAGCAGCAACTCAGCCAAAAGAAAAAAATGAAACAGGAAATGTAAAATCACACCACTGTCTGAAGCATAATCTGCACGAGGTTCACACACTGAAGGCACAGGACAAGCTGCCCTCTGCTCAGGATCAGGACTTCCATAAGTGGGTAGTGGTTTGCAGATTGCCCTAGCTATCAGAGGGTGAGGCACTTGGTTACTTCAGTGGCTTCTAAAGTTAATCAAACTTAGGGGCAGCTGGTTGGTGCTTTCCTATATAACTTGCATGTTGTGTATTTATTCAAGCGTAGAATGTAAAGGAGCAAGTATGCTAATGAGGGGAATAGCAGTGGGTCTTTCTTCCTGAAAATTGTCTCTCTGAGTTGAGTTGGGTGCTATGGGAATTTGGTTCACCAATTTTGTGAAATGTTTCCAACCTTGAAGACTGGCTTGAGGGTCTCCAAATCTCAAATGCTTTGTTTCTTCTTCTAGCTTTTTTGCTTTTCTTTCTTCCTCTCTCCCTTTCTCCCCCCACACCCACCTCTTCTTTCTTTCCTTCTTTTTCTTCCATTTGGAAAAAGATTTTCTTCTATTTGGGAAAATATGATGGATAACTGTCCTAATATCTGACTTTAAAATATCTGATTCAGGACCAATTCTTTGTAAGATGGGATCAAGTTTCATTTAGATGGAATACCTTCTAAAAGAAAATGTGTAAAAGAAATCTAGCTTTCCTTTTGGGTATGCTTAGGTATAACTAATAGACTATTTTATGCTTCCAGAAAAGACATTCTCTATTATATTGTTTACAGTTAGAGAACTATTCTCCTCTTTTTCTCCTAGGGGAATAGGTTAATGAAGAATAAAATATATTTTAAATTGAAATTGAGATCTTCTATCATTGAGTTTCTTTTGATAGCTACTGACTTTTAACAAATGTATTGAGGTATAATTTACATATAATGAAATTCACCTACTTTAAGTGTACAATTCAATAATTTATTTTTTGGTAGACTGAGTTGTGCAACTTCACAATAACCCAGTTTTAAAATATTTCATCACCCCAATAAGATCCCTCCTATTCATTTAGTTAATCCCTGTTCCTATCCCTAGCCCCAGGCAATGACTAATCCACTTTCTGTATCTGTAGATTTGCCTTTTCTGTACATTTCATATAAATGGAATCATTCAGTATGTAGTCTTTTGCGTTTTGCCTCTTTCACTTAAAATAATGTTTTTGAGGTTCATTAATGTTGTAGCATGTGTCAACAATTCATTCTTTTTTATTGCTGAGCGTATTCTACTGTATGTATATACCACATTTTATTTATTCACACTTGGATTATGTTCACTTTTAGGCTATTATGAATCATGCTGCTATGAACATTTGTGTGGAAATCTTTGTGTGGACATGTCATTTCTCTTGGTTAGATACATAGGACTGAACTTGCTTTGTCATATGGTAAATTTATGTTTAAGAAATTATCAAACTTTTTTCCAAAGCATTTATACTATTTTACATTCCCACCAGCACTGAAAAGTTTCCTAATTCTCCACAACCTGGACAACATTGGCTATTACGTCTTTTTTATTATGGACATTCTAGTGTGTATGATGTAAATCTCCTTATGCTTTTGACTTGCATTTCTCTAATAACTAATGATGTGGACCATCTTTTTTGTGTGGTTATTAGCTAGTCACTGACTTTTTTTTGGTAAAATGTTTGTTCCTATCTTTAATCCTTTTTTAATTGGGTTGTCTTATTGAATTGTAAGATATTTTTGTATATTCAGGATACAGGTCCTTTATCAGGTATATAATTTGCAAATATTTTCTTCCAGCCTGTGGTGTGTCTTTTTATTTTCTTAATGATGTGTTTTGAAGCATGAAAGTATTGAATTTGATGAAGTCCAAAATAAAAGTTCTTTTCTTTTATGAGTCATACTTTTGGTGTTGTATCTAGGAAATCTTTGCTTAACCTAAGGTTTTGAAGATTTTCTCCTAAAAGTTTTATATTTTAGCTTTTACATTTAGGTCTCTCATCCATTTTAAGGCAATCTTTATGTATGACGTGAGGTCTGTCTGAGTTCACCTTTTTGCATGTGGAGATCCAATTTTCTCAGTATTTTTTGTTAAAAATACCATTGTTTCTTCTGTCACATTTCCTTGACATCATTGCTGAAAATCAGCTGACCATAAATACAAGGGTTGATTTATCTTTATTTGATTCTATCTTTATATCTATCCTTATGCCAATGGTTACTACTGATTTTGATTATTCTGATATTCTGATTGTCTAAAGAGAATCAGTGCAAATGGGCTCAAGGCATTGAACTGTATTTTTTAAAAACAATTCCTCCCCACAAACAGAAATGGAAAAAATGTGGTATTCTAAGAAATTATTTGCGTGAAAGGAGAACCCTGTTTGTGGGGCTATGATGGCTGTCATACAGAGAAGCCCTGCTGTATCAAGTGAAAGACCAAAGAAAATCGGAGACTTGTATTAAACACGGGAGCGCTTGCGGGAGGGGAATGGAGTGTGGGAGAGCTGAGCCAGGTGGTCAGTTAGGGAAAATATCTATCTCCCTTACCTGTCAAAGAATGTCAACTTGGAACTTATTTAGTAAGAACCTCTAATTTTTTAAATGAAAAAGTCTCTAAAAGATTGTGATTTATAAAGAAAAAAAATACACTCCTTGTTTTCCTAGGGGGAAGAAAAAGGCAAAAACAAAGCTACTTTGATAAAGGAGACTGGCTTCTAGCTTTCCTGTCTTCTCACTCTTTCCATTCTTTCTCTAATTTATAATATGTCAGGGATCTGTCATTTTGCCCTAGATACAGACAGAACCAGCCTCTATGGTTCTTTCTAAAATGGATATAGTATCAACAACAAAATTGCCATTTAAAATGACAACAATATAGCAAACCTGATTTCTGACATGATTTAGCACAACATGCAAAGGATAAGGAAGACATCTAGACATTACTGAAGTCCCTTGAGATGTTTCCTGAAAGGTCCCCTTTACCAATTTATGTGTTGTAGAATATGAGTACTGAGATTGCTTCCTCAAAGGGAGTACTGTATTTTTAACTTCTCAGAGACAAATAAGAGGAGAAGCTCATGGAAGAAATATAAGCTGACTATGTCAAATAAAAGCGCTTTTTCTGAAATCCTGTTGAGAAGATGTGGCCATAACTCCTAATGTACTTTGCCTGGAGAAGCCTGGGATCCCTGGGACTTCTTGAAGGATAACAATGAGCTATAATGACTTTGGGAGCCTTCCTTATTTGTGGGTGAAATGAATTCCACATTGCCAAACACTGTAATCTAAGTCCCTTTCTCACTCTACTAGGTTAAGTAAAAATAATATGACCTCTAGAGTCAGGAACATATTACAATGAGCATGTGACAACACATTGGTACCGAGTGATGTTCAATAATTTTGGCTTCTCTATCAACCGACCACTCTCCATCTTCCACTCCCTGAAGAAGGGTACTTTCAGTAGAACTAGGACATGGGACAGGTAAGTTCTGATGAATGGCAAAGGAGACACGAACAGGGTGGAGTGCACAGCACTTATGCAACAGCTTCAGATCTCAACATGTGAAAATGAGTTGACCTTTCAGAATGGTAACCCATATGGATTTCATATTAAATTTCCTTCCACATAACCAAGCTGTACCAACTATCACCCTGAGTACCAAACAGGGATTTGGTGGATATCAGCTGAGTACTACTGTCCTGAATCTGACTCACATACCAATCAAACAAGAAGTCCTTTCCTCCCCTTATACCATACCACCAAGACAGGTGCTGGAAGACAGGCAGAAACCCCAAGCCCAGGGCTGGCACAGGACAAAAGATGGGGGAACCTGTGTCTCCACACCCATTTACCTGCTTTAGACACTCCCTCTTTTTGTTTTCCTCTCTTGCTTGCTGCCCCTAGAGCCCTGCAGTGGCTGCTTTTTCACTTAGGGTCTCCTTCTAGATCTGTACACTCAGAAAACACCTTCCTCATTGCTACCTCTTCTTCAAAACAAACCCATCCACCCGTTCTAATGGGCTCTCCAAGGAGAAGGCAGCAAGCCACTCACGCAGGCTGCTAAGGACTGACTGTGTTAAGGATTCTAATGGGCAAGTCTCTAAATCACTACAGAAGTGATTTTAGTTGACAGAAGCTTGTTGGAGAAGGATTTAGAGGCTAAAAAGGGCTTTCAAAATCACACAGCTTTGTGGCCTGGAACCCCCTCCACCTACACGCCATAGCCTCTCTGTCTCTCCTTGCAGAAGCCCAGAGAAGCCAGGCTGGCCCAGGCCACACGCATGGGGGAACAATCCTGATGCCTTCTTAGCCTTGTTCTGCACAATTAATTGAGGTTATTGCAGTGAGATTCTTGTCTGATTGTGAAAAAAATCATCCCAAGCTGGCCTCAGATGCTTTGATTAGTCATTGCTGTGCCATGGGGCTCTTGTCAGTCCTGGACACACAGTGACAACAACTGCCACTGGCCGCTTTCTGCTCTGTGGCTCAGATACTTTGTTCGGACCATGCTGTGCCCCCAGCTTGGCTTCTGTTCCATGGAAACTGTGAAGTGCTCATTGTGCTGGGGCTGGTTGGGACTCAGGAAAGCTGTGCAGGATGAGAGCTGTGCGGGATGAGAGCTGTGCTGGAGGGTAGGCTGCTTGCAGGATCTAGGGAGGAGGAGTGGAGCTGCTGTCAGACCCCAGGTCCTGGTAGGGCTTCCCAGCCCTTTCCTTACTCCAGGGATCCAAGAAAGGACTTGAGGGAAGAGTTGGTTGTGGAAAAAATATACAGAGGAGCCCTGTGGCGACACAAGGCATGATGGGGTGGATGGGCAGGGATGGGGTAAGGCCAAGGAAGTCTGAGTAGACCTGGCTTTGGCTTGTGAGCCAAACTCATTACCAGTAATTTCTGGAAACAAACAAACAAACAAAAAAACATTTAGCAACTGTCATGAAAAGACTCAAATAACTTTTGAAAATAGTGTACTTTCCCCCAATTATAAAACATCCATGTTTACTGTAGCAAACATAGAAAACACAAAAATCACCAATGAAAAGACAAAAATTACCCAAACAGGGATAACTGCTGTTAATCTGTTAACATTTGGTATGCATTTTCTGAGCTCTTTTTTTCCTTATACGTATAGAAATCATATATGTGTATATACATACTGTTTCTAACTAAAGGAGGAATCTTATTTTATTATATCCTGCCTTTTCCACTCAGCATTATATATTTTTCTATAATGTGATTTTAATTGGTGAACATTATTCCATCTTTTTCCTGTACCACAATTTACTCAATCAAACACCTATTGTTGGACATTTGCATTGTCTCTAATTTTTCCTAATTATACATTTTGCACACAAGTCTTTGCTCACCTTCATAATTATAATCCTTAAAATACATTTCTAGAGAGGAATATGCACATTAAATTTTTATACATACTGTCTATTTTCTTCCAAAAAGACTGTTCTAATTTATATTTCCACCAGCAGTATATGAAATGTGTCTTTGTCCTTGAAGCCTAACACTGGGTAGACTCTATCTTTGTGAATCTTTGTCAAGGTAAGAAACACAAAGTTCTATCTCTTTATTTTAACAATCTTTTTCCTTATTAATGTGATTTGGCATATTGCCATTAAGTGGGGTCTTTCTAATTTTAATTGTTCTAGAAGAGCTATTTATATATTGGAATCTCTTCTTTTTGTTTTGTATAATGCAAATATGTTTCTAATTTGTCTTTTCCTTTTCCTTTTGTTTTATAATTATTTGAATGTCATATAGTGAAATGTATTGATCCTTTTACTTTAGAGTGTAGATATTTGATGCTATTTAGGAAGATTGTTTCCATCATGGGATATAATGGTCATTTTTTTTGCCTAAAATTTAGAAATAATATTTTAATTTTACAGGTAACTCTTTAATCCATTTATACTTTGGGGACGCATGGTCTAAAGTAGGAAATTTTGCTTCCTTCATCTTCCCCCAGAGGTTAATCTATTTTCCAGTATCATTTATTGAATAATAGAGTCATCCTTCATCGATATAAAATGCTACCTTGTTGATATATTAAGTACTTATGCATGAAGGCTATTTCTGGATGCTTTATATAATTTAATTGATCTATCTGTACAATTCTGAAGCAATACTACATGACTTTAATGATCATAGATTTATCCTACCCTTATATTTATGTATCCTTTTTTCCCTCTCTTTGTTAGTGCTTGCTTCTCTCTTAGTGAATCCTTTTTCTCTTTATTTTGGTATTTTAGCTTTCTTTATAGTGTGTTCAGAGAATTCTTAGTATACGTTCCCTTTCCCCTTTATTTAAAAATACATTTAATATTATAAATTTGTTTCTGATTACAACATTGCTTCCATACTATAGAATTTAAAATATAATATCCTAATTATTATTGTTTCCTAAGTATTTTTTAATTATAGTTTTGACTTTTTCTTTGTCCCAAGAGGTATCTTTAAAAGCACCTTTGGATAATCAAGTAGTAGTTTGAAATTTTTATACTTTTATTATTCAAACAAAATGTAAAATATCTTGCTTGGAAAACTTATTGCTGTTTTCTCTGTGATGTAAAGGATGTCAATGATCTGTCAATGGGGTCCAGAAGTCAAATGATATAAGAGGAGCCATATCAGTTATATTTATCAAATTCTCTTTCTCCTTATTTGCTTTTTTGCCCCCAATCTGTCAAAAATTTATTAAAGTTTTTCCCAACTATTATTCTTCTGTACAATCTTTCATATGTTCTAGGCTTTTGCTTTATGTATTTTGATGCTGTGTTATTCTGTTACTGACATGTTACTGTATCTAAGAAAAATATCACCAGTAATGGGACGAATTATGTACCGTCTGATAAGATGCAATCAGAGCATCAATTCTGTGTTGTTTCTGCCAAAATATATAATCTGATATAATCGTGAGGAAATACCAGATGAACCTTAAGTTGAGGGATATTCTGTAAAATAATTTGCTTGTAATCTTAAGATCACAACCCTTAAAGTCACTAAGGTCAAGGAAAGACTGAGAAATTATGCCAGACTGATAGGGATTAAAAGACATGACAATTAATCTAACACACCATCCTGAATTGGATCCTTTTACCATTAAGAACACTATTGGGACAATCGGTGAAACTTGAATGGGGTCTGTGGATAAGATGGTAGTAATGCATCAACATGCATGTCTCCATGTTGATGTTGGTATTGTGGTTATGTAGGAAAATATCCTTTTTTTTTGTAGAAATTACAAACTAAAGTATTTGGGGGTATTGTACATCATGTCAGCAACTTACTCCCAAAAGGTTTAGGGAAAAAAGAGTTCTTGCTACTTTTGAAGCTTTCCTATATGTTTGAAATTATTTAAAAAATATTAAATTAACATGAATAAATTCTGAGTCATCTGGACCTCCTCCTTAGCACAAATCTTGCCATATAGTTTGTCTTTATTGCCATTGGTGTCAATTAGCATCACTACAAGTGGTGGTGTTTGGCTTTTGAATGTGTTAGTAAACATATTTGAGTGCTTTGTGTCCAGAGGGGCTCAGCTAGCAATCTAAGCAGTGAAGTAGTACAAAATTGGGAGAAGTGGGGAGAGGGAGCAGCAAGGGCTTGTAACAGAACTTCTTGGAGACACTCAGAGCAAGGAAATATTGAGAGTCCCCAGGTTGCAGTTGGAGGCTGAAATATGGTTCACAATGGAATGGAATGAATTCTGCAGAAAGAAGTGACCCCTTTGCCTCATTTTTTCTTTCAGGGGTGAGACAAAATGTGCCATGAGTGATGGCCTTTGGTGATCTACAGACGTTCCTGGTTCTAGCAGTCGTTTGTGTAGGGAGGTAAGAAGGCAAGTCGTTGCCAGGAGACTTAGATTCTTGTCTTATCCCTTCTGCAAACCAGCTGTGTGACACTGAGACAGTCTCTTAAGTTCATAATAACTGGATTTCCTGTTCCACAAACGAAGAGGCTGGCATCTCAGGTTCCTTCCAAGCTTCAAGTTATAATTTTGACACCACTGAGTGTGGATGTTTTAAGAACCTGAAGGAAAGAGAGATCCATTTGATTTGGAGCTGGTAGAAAAGCCATCAAGGAGTAGCTGGGAGAGGAAACAGGCGCCTCGGGGGAAGACTTTGAGAAAAGGCTGCGGGTTGCAGTGAGAGGTAGAGACAGTGGAGAATAAAAGCCCGGGGCTGGGGAAGGTGTGGTGGGGTAGGGGGTGGTTCCACATCTTTCACCCACATGAACTCCAGTCCATGAAGATCCTGGCACGTTTCTGCTTTTAAGGTTGTTCTGTGGATGAAACTCCCGAAAGCTGTCAGTACCATTAGGAAATGATTAGCTATTAAATGCCAAATCCGCTGTCTTACAGTATAATTACTCATTAGTGTTTTAAGGGGATGTTATGCTTATTGTTTTCTTAAACTAGTAGGCAGACAAGAGGAGAGCAAAGGGAAATGGAAAGAAAGAAGAACTCTAAAAATTAATTCGGCATTGCCGTATGAAATGTCAGAGGCCACAGCTGGGCCTTGTGGGTGCTTTGTTTTCTCCCTGTCTCTAAGAAAAGGTCTGGGTACGGTCCATGTGGAAGAACAGAAAGCAAAAGAAACAGGGACTCTGAATGGTGGAATGACCCAGGGGAGCACAGTGGCCCACATACCTCTCATTCCAGTGACCCCAATACCACAGACCCACAGCCATGCACACCCCCTCCCTGGAGAGGCAACAACTGAGCAGTGGTGAATGGAGAATTTCCAAGGGGTAACCAGACCTGGCTGGGACAAGGAGCTCTGCATGCTATGGGGGTGCCCTGGCTTTGTCTCTTGGTGACAAAGAGGTGCGATACCTCCTGGCTCAGCCTGGAGAAGCTGGGATTTTTCCCCATGGGGCAAAAATCAGGCTTGGCTGGCCCTGTGGCTGGGAAATTCTCTTCATTTATCTAAAGAAAATAAAAATGTGGGCAGTCTGTCTATTTGTGAAAGGCAGACAAACGCAGCCCAGAGGAGAGAAGAGCCTGTACCCGATGGCTAAGTGGAGCGTGGAGCCCTGGCAAGGAGGAGAGAGAAACGCAGCCTGGGCTGGAGGCCATGGGTGGCCTGCCTGGTGGGAACATCATTATTCCGCCCCTTCTCCTGCTTTCTGTGGCTGGGAACACAAAGAGAAAGAGGGTGGGGTGGGAGGGCTTGGCCTCTTTTCCTGCAGAGGTCGGTCCATTGGCCTCAAATGATTATTGTGTTTAATGAATTGCAGCTTGTAAAAGGCTTTGAAGCTAGAAGGCAAGGCCTGAACGCTGAGGATTCTTTTTCTTAAATCATTTTATTCTATGACTCAAAAAACAAAATCCCGCTTGAGCAGAGAGCAACAGTCAAGGCTGCCAAACTCCACTTGCGGTAACTTTTTTTTTTTTTTAAACAGCAGTTAAAAAAAATATGTGGACTGCAAAATGTGTACAAGCCAAAGCACAAAAAGACAATGGACATGACATTTAGGCAAGAGGTGGGGGAAATGCAAAAGAGGCTTCCCCTGGAGCGGTAACAATTAGCCCCATTAGCTTGTGCATAACCCATAAATGTAACATACAGGGAAATGGTGGGAGCGAATCACTGCCATGCCCCTGGGAACATCTCTGTAGGCTGGAACCATCTTACTAACTGGACGTAAAAAGATCGTATGGTGTGTGTCTTTCAGTGGCAATTAACCTCAATTATTATCCTATAGTCCATAAAAACAGCTGCATGGAACAGGGTCCGTGAGGGATCCGTATCTAGGTCTGGTCTCTACTCACAGTTCTCCAAGAGAGTGACTGTGTTTGGGGCATTTTCAGACACGCCGTAAATCCTAACTGGCATTGTTTGCTCCCAGCGATAAAAGGAAGAGTAACAGGTGTGCCTCCCAAACAACCCTTTATTGCCTGGACATGTGACAGCATTTTGTGGCACCTCAGTAATGAGCCAGAGAAAAGGAAGGAAAGGGAGATGAATTTGCCAGCGTTATTCCAAGTGTCTTGAAGGAGTGTTGAGCCCAGCTTTTCAATTCATACAGATCCTTTCTCTGAAGAACCCCTTCCTGATATTGTCACTAACCCATCTCTGTGGTTTTATTTTGAAATTTTTAAAGATATGTCATATTTGTATTTTCCCTTATTAGCATAAAATCAGCATTTCTGCAGACATCAGAATAGTTGCATGCTTGTTCCTTGGAAACATTTAAAACATTTTTGTTCTTCCTCCAGTGTCTTGCTGTTCTCCTCTCCCCTCTCCTTTTCCCCTTCCCCTCCTCACTCTCTGTTCACCTCCTCCTCATCCTCCCCATTCCCTACTTCCTCTTTCCCCAACTCCTTCTCCCCACCCGCTTCTCTCTGCTTTTGGCAATTTATTTTTCTAATTCTTTTATACATATCTAAGGTTTTTACCATTACATAATTTCATGCTTATTTGCACTTCCTTTTCCCATTCATTGTTAACAAGACTAAAGAAATACTCCATTTGAGTTACATTTGTCCACATCCCTATACTCTATCATCTTGATCAGGTGTCCCTGAACATCTCTGTTAATAGTGTGTTCATGGACAGGCATTTGTTGCCTATTCTCCTTTCGTACCCTTCTTTAGGTTGTACTCTGATCTACCCTAAAACTGTTTCTCATTGCTTCTCAAATCTGTCTTCATTTAAACATATTTCCTTGTGGCTAATGGTTTTTTTATGTTTTTATTTTTTGTTTTTTTGGTTAATAGGTTTAAAGGCCCTGGTTCTATAATCCATGTAAATGCCTTTGTTATTTTTCCATCATACACCCTTTCTTAATTTTCCTTTCTAAGTTGCTTATCTTTCTCCTCCACTTTGCCATCTTTATTTGCCATGTGCCTTTCCAAAAAGGTCATATACCATAAAAGAAAAGTAATTCTGGGTTCCAACCTTGACTCAATTAGATCTGAAGCAAATTACATAACCTCTTAGCCTCAGCCTCCTCAACTATGAAACGGAAATTACAAAACCAAGTTATTGCAGGTGTTATGATGATTAAATTGAATAGCATAGCTGAAGCCCCTAACTCAGTGCCTGGTATATTATAGGTATATTCAACCACAAATGTTAGGTTCCCTTTACTGTTTTAGGCCAATCCTGTTCATTCTATAATTTCTTAATAAGAAATGACTTTCTATGAGTCTTTCCATATAGACAGGTAGAACCTGAAGCCTCGTTTCCCATTTTTGTTATCTTCTGACTTTTCAGTATTGAAACAAAAAAATTCTTGGTCTATCAGTAAAGTAGGCTTTGGTCACTTCCAACTTCCTCTTTGAGGAGCACAGCTCCTCACAATAGCTTCATAAGGGCTTTGGAGGCATGAGAACCCTTGTGTTATAGAGGCTCAGGCAAACCACAGATGTCTGCTCCAGCACTGGGTGTGGTTGTACCCCATTCTGAAAGTCCTCACAGTCCCAAGTGAATGGGAAAGAAGAGAGGAGTGGCTGTTTAAGGTCCAAGACATGGCTATTACTAAGGGAAGAAGAGTGGGGAAGAGGAGTCTTGTTAGCTCCTTGCCCAGTGTAATCAAAGTGCCGGTTGTGTCTATTTCAGGTATAGTCACGTGCCGCATAATGACATTCAGTCAATGACAGACTGCATATAGGAGGTGGTCCTATAAGGTGATAATGGAGCTGAAAAATTCGTACTACTGAATGACATCATAGCCATTGTAACATCATAGCACAACCTGTCACCTTTTCTATGTTTAGGTATGTTTATTTAGAATTGTATTAGTCTGTTTTCATGATGCTGACAAAGACAAACCCGAGACTGGGAAGAAAAAGAGGTTTTAATTGGATTTATAATTCCACATCGCTGGGGAGGCCTCAGAATCATGGCGGGAGGCAAAAGCAATTTCTTACATGGCAGCAGCAAGAGAAGAATGAGACGGATGTAAAGGTGGAAACCCCCAATAAACCCATCAAATCTCTTGAGACGTATTCACTATCATGAGAACAGTATGGGGAAAACCACCCCTATGATTCAAATTCTCTCTCACGTGTTCCTCCCACAACATGTAGGAATTATGGAAGTCCAATTCAAGATAGGATTAGGGTGGGGACACAGAGCCAAGCTATATCAGATACACAAATACTTACCATTGTGTTACAATTGCCTGTAGTATTCTGTACAGTAACATGGTATACAGATATGTAACAACAGGCTCTACCATATAGCCTGGGTGTGTAGTAGGCTAGGATTTTGTAGATTCACTCTGTGATGTTCACACGGTGATGAAATCACCTAACGAGGCATTTCTCCAAATGTATCCCTATTATTAAGTGACACATGACTCGATTTCATTTTATTGCATTGCATCAGCTTTACTACTGAATCAACCAATTGTTAGCTAATCCATAAGAAAATTGTGAGCAATAACATAAGACAGGGAGAGACAGAGAAAGAGAGAGACACACCCTCACAGAGAAAGAAAAACTCAAACTCAGGTAGTGAGGTTGTAGCTGTTTTGGTGGCTAAGTTCACTGTGGGGTTGAAATGGTAGGGCCAGGGTTTCTAAAAAGACACAGAAATGCAAAGTATTCTAAATTCTGAGAACCTGCCCTAGGACTGTAATGGTGGAGAGAACCACCCCAGTAAGATCAAGTCCTGCCCACACAAAGGAGGCATTCACTTTAAAGTGGAGAGCCACAATTAAGGATGTGTGTCTTGGATGTTCTGGGCCACTGTAGAGGAGTTTTGTCTAAACTGGGACATTGTTACACAAGAAATACAGATCTCTAACTCTCCATTTTTTCTGTTTTCCTACCTGGCTTGGGCACATCGGTCAGTGTTCTCAGATTCTCTTTTAGGAAGTAGGGAAGGGAGGAGTCAGAATAGTGTTCTGTATTTGAAGTTCTTCCCTGAATAAGTAGCCTTTTAAGAGTGTGATTGTGGGTGATCATACTGAGGCATGAGAGCAATGGTTCTCAGAGTTTGAGCCCCTGATCTACAGAATCAGAAATTCTGGGGTGGGGCCCAGCAATCCTTGTTTCGACAAGTCCCCTAGGTGATTCTGATGCAGGCTTCAGTTTGAGAGCCACTGAATTAGAGCACAAGGTTTGAGAATACAGACTATGTTACCTGGTTTCTAATGTCAGCTCTGCAATTTACTAATTGTGTGACATCACAGGGCTGTTACAAGTAGTAAATGAGAAAAGCCCTGTAAACAGGATTTTAACAACATCAGAATCATAGCTGGCACTCAATAGATGGTACTTATAAACTTGGGGGAGGAAGTGAGCTGTGGGTCTGCTTGATGACAGACTTGTTAAAGGAATTTCTTATTTTTGCATTTCAAACTTCTGTTCGCCTTGTTGAAGGTCCTGGGTTCTGAATGACCTTGTCTTCCTTGTATCTCTCTACTATCGACGAAGTGTGGAAACTGTTGTTTTGTGGGGACCCTGCTAGTGTATAGAATGACCCCCATGAGAGCAGTGAAAACAGGCTGGCTGACACCAGAGCTGCACCTTATTTTGTTTTTTGAAACTGGGTGGAGGGATCAGGAGTTACCCAGTTTTTCTTCCCCTTTGGTGACAATGTTCTTCCTGAACCATGAGGAGTAATGAAGAGAGAAATACCAACATTTTTGTGGTTCAGCTGACATTAAAATGGGAAAAAGCACATCACCGGGATTAGAATGTCCTGTTCATTAGTCACTCTTTCTTCTAAAATTAAAATGTCTCTGAAAGCAGGAAAAGAACAAGCCCTCAATGACTTCATAACTCGTTATTTCCAAGGAATATACTTAATTCCCAGCGGAGATGAATCTGGAATCGATTTTCCATTTCTGTCAGCCATTGAATGGCAGCCTCATGGATCCTTCTGAAGGAGAATGTATACTTTTTGTGGGATTGGCAGGGGCTGATGAAGAGAACTGGTTGCTGTTGTCGGTGACCTTATGGGCAGCTGCTGAAGATCCATTTTCTGTTGCAAGCCATTCTGAGCCTTTCAGAAACCAAGAAGGAGGTACGCAGTCAGGCTTTTTCATTGTAAGGCTTTTCTGTCTGTGCACATGACCACTCTTACAGCTGAAATCCCTCATTTGGGCCATTAGAAAAAAGTGTGCCAAGTTAGTACTGCTGCAAAGGGGTGAGAGGGAAGAGAACTAGAGCCTTCATTAACACTAAAATAGTCAGAAAGAGGGTCAGTCTGATGCTTTCTGCAATATCCTTTGCCTCCCCATTCCCCAGCCCTCTAAGCTTGAGGTTAACCAGAGCTGTAGCTGAACTATAAACTTTCAGAGGGCCCCTCCCCCGTGCCAGGGGTTATACCCATTCCTTAAGCAAATGGTATGGTTCAGTGTTCTTCTCTGTGGTTAGAACAGAAACAAATTTCTGGACACGATTCAAATATCTCATACTATGACAAGCTGGGTCAATACTGGACACCTATGTGAGTAATATAGCCATTATCACCCCCCAAAGTCAGCAAACTAAGAATGTAGATCATCACAGAATGCAGCAGTGACAAATTCACCCCCAACCTCAGTGAAATGTCTGCTGATTTTCAAATACAGTTTTCATGTTGAATTTACAGTTACCAGCTGTGCAAACATAAGATGATAGGAATGGAAATCATGAATGAACCACACCTCAGAAAATGTATACTAAATTTAGCATTTTGTAACTTAATTCCCCATAAATATGCTCACATTCATTTTTATGGCATTAATTAAATTTAAATTATGCTTGAGGCAAATTATTTGCTCAAGGCAAAAAACAAATAATGATTATATGATGCAACGTAGCTGAATGATGAGTAAATCTATATTTCCTTAGATATATTAACAACCTTAATAAATTGCATTTAAATAGCAGTTTTACATATAACACTCTAATTTGAGCCATTGTTTAGCAGCATTCTCTCCCTAGGATGATAGTATAAGTTTCTAGGGACCTGGTCAGGAGACTGTTTCCCCATGGGCACCTTGCTGACTTATGTCTTTGTAATAGGATGAATAATAGCCCCCCAAAGACATTAGGTCCTAATCCTTGGAACCTGTGAATAGGAAACCAGGCTCTTGGGGGCAGAATATGTGAGTTCAAATTTTATCTCTACCACTGCAAGCCATGTAACCTTGGGCATGACTTCTTGGGTTTCAGTATCCTCACATAAAAAATGAGAATTATAATAGTTCTTATCTCACAGTGTTTTTGTAAGGATGCTCTGAGATATGCATGTATATAGCATAATATCTCCCACTAAGAAAAGGCACAGATAAGGATATCCTCTGTCAGTAGTTCATGTTGGAACTTGTTGGAAACTCCAGCTAATGCAATAAGACAAGAAAAGGAAATAAAAGATACACAGATTAGGAAAGAAGATATAAAACTGTCTCAGTTCTCCGATGACATGGTTTTGTATGTAGAAAATCAGAAAGAATTGACAAAACCAAACCAAAACAAAACAAAACCTCCTGAAACTAATAAGCAATTAGAGCAAGATTGCAGAGTGGTCAATCACTCTTCTATATACCAGCAATGAACAAGTTAAATTTGAAATTAAAAACATACCATTTATATTAGCACTCCCCAAAATGAAATAGGTATAAATATAATAAAATACATACAATATCTATATGAGGGAAAATACAAAATTCTGATGAAAGAAACCAAAGAACAACTAAATAAATGGAGAGATAGTTCATGTTCATGGGTAGGAAGACACAATATTGTCAAGTATTAGTTCTTCCCAACTTGATTCATAGATTCAGCAAAATCCCAGCAAATTTTTTTGTGGACATTGACAAACTGATACTAAAGTGTATGTGGAGAAGCAAAACACCAAGAATAGCCAACACAATATTGAAGTTTAGAAGAACAAAATCAGAGGACTGACATTATCTAATTTCTGAATTACTTTATTTCAAGCCTTACTATAAAGCTACAGTAATGAAGACAGAGTAGTAGTAGTGAAACAAACAAACAAACAAAAAAAACAGATAAATAGATTAATGGCACAGAATAAAGAACACAGAAATAGACGCACATAAATATTGTCAACTGGCTGGGCACAGTGGCTCACACCTATGATCCCAACACTTTGGGAGGCTGAGGTGGGTGGATCACCTTAAATCAGGAGTTCAAGACCAGCCTGACCAGCACGGTAAAATCTTGTCTCTACTAAAAAAATACAAAAAGTTAGCCAGGCGTGGTGGTGGGCACCTGTAGTCCCAGCTGCTTAGGAGGCTAAGGCAGGAGAATTGCTTGAGCCCGGGAGGCAGAGGTTGCAGTGAGTTAAGATCGTGCCACTGCACTCCAGCCTGGGCAACAACAGCGAAACTTCATCTCAAAAAAAAAAAAAAAAATTGTCAACCGATCTTTTACAAAGGAGCAAAGGCAATACAATGGAGAAGACAGTCTTTCAACAAAGGTGCTGGAATAACTGGACAGCCATGCAAAATGGATCATACACCTAAACTTAAAATACACAATTATGAAACTCCTAGAAGATAACATAGGAGAAAATCTGACAACCTTGGTTTTGGCAATGACTTTTTAGATACAACACTGAAGGCACTGCCCATGAAAGAAACAACTGATACTCTTAAAATTAAAAGCTTTGGCTCTGCAAATACAAAAGAATAAGAAGAGAAACCACGACTAGGAAAAAATATTGCAAAATATGTATTAGATAGAGGACTGTTATCTAAAATATACAAAGCTTATAGCACAATGTTTGACCCAGTTAGTGCTCACTAAATGTTAGCTATTACTATTAGTTGACTATCGCTAGTTCGTATTTCTTCAGAGTCCCTTCATTTCCATCACTTTTCATCATCTAATTTTTTGTTAGTAGCAGTTGGTTTATGCTAGTTAAGTATTTCTCAGTCAAATCTTGATAGTCGGCTGGCAGATTTCATCAAGAGTTTATTGAGTTCATCTTCCAGACAAGCCTTGATGACACAGAGGAAATGTGTTTGCTGAACCTGGGGTCACGCTACAGGGCCCTGAAGGCCATCTGCTGTTGGGCATATTGGAGGTAGGAGCAAGAAGAGCCAGCAGCTTACAGGCTCACTTCACTCTATTGCCTCCTCAGTGAGAAAAGTGGGTGGGGTTAATGACAGTAGGTGCAACCCTCAGGGAGTAGGCACGGCTCTGCCCCCTCTGGCTATGTAGAGTGGGCTGTGGAGAACCAACTAAACCAAACTTGGAAACAGTACAGTTCTAGGGAAACACCTCCTTTCCCTGTCCACTCCCATATCTGGAAGAGTTGGCTTTACAAAGTCAAAATTTCTCTCTCTCTGAAGTTCTGGAGCCCATCTTTTAGAAGCGGTTCCCTCTTGGGGAAGACCTCTGGAGAATCCCCTCTCTCCTTGCCTATCAAGTGCTGTAGGTGCCACCATCCACACTGCTAGGGGACTCCCAGAGGCAGGGACGCTGCACAGGAGCTTCTAGGTGAAGTTTGTGTGGAGTTTGCTTCATAGTAAAGAGTGAGTTATATGTGAGTCCAGGGTGGTAGTAATGGTGGCCCTGAGAGTGTGTAATGTAATGCATCCTCCACCATCATCCCCACCCCAACATCTCTCTAGTTCTCCCCTCTGGGCCACCTCCTGCTTGAGTAGCAAGCTTCCTTCAGCCCCTATGAAATGAATTAAAGAATATCTTTAGAGGAATTATAAAACGTCATAAATGAAGATTAGAGGTTTTTGTTTTTGTTTTTTTTTTTGGTTGTGGGGGTAGTTGAATAGAGTCTTTATTAACATTAATTTCACCTGCTTCTTTATTTTAAAATTCCAGGGTACATGTGTAGGATATACAGGTTTGTTACATAGGTAAATGTGTGCCATGGTGGTTTTTGTGAAGATTAGAGTTTTAGAGTTTGGGTTTCTCTCTTATTGTTGGGACTATTTAATTGCTTATTAAACATCCATGAGGTGTTGGCAGCATACGGAAGATGTAGGGAGGTTTCCTGGTCAGTGGATTTATATTCTTATCAAAAATGACAGAACAGCTGGGCGCAGTGCCTCATGCCTGTAACCCCAGCACTTTGGGAGGCCAAGGCAGGCAGATAATCTGAGGTCAGGAGTTCAAGACCAGCCTGGCCAGCACGGTGAAACCCCATCTCTACTAAAAATACAAAAATTAGCTGGGCGTGGTGGCGTGCGCCTGTAATCCAGCTTCTAGGGAGGCTGAGGCAGGAGAATTACTTCTAGGGAGGCTGAGGCAGAAGAATTGCTTGAACCCAGGAGGCGGAGGTTGCAGTGAGCCAAGGTCGCACCACTGCACTCCAGCCTGGGTGACAGAGCAACACTGTCTCAAAAAAAAAAAAAAAAAGACAATGCAGAGCTGTAACAAAGAGACGCATCAGGTAGGGTTAGACAAACCTTCCTGGTGAATTTTTAAGAGCATTTCATTTCTGTTCCTCTAATCCGTCAGCCTTACATCAGTAAGAATGAGGAGCAGGTAAAAGTAAGCAGTGGAGTATTGCATTATATCATCTCTGAACATGTGGGGCATGATGAAGGCTTTGAAAGAGCAGGGAGAGAGAAGAGTTTGACAAACCAAATTAAGAGCATGTGCACGTAAAAGTAATAGTGACTGAGAAAAATAAAGTGAAAGAATGAAGAAAAACAAAACTTAAGTATTATTGAGTTTACTGGGGAAAGATGGGAATTGGGTGCCCAGTCCTTCACTTGAGGGTTTTAGACTTTTTGAAGAGGAGGATGAGTCTATGAAAACACAACTAAAAACACAGAGACGTCTGTGTGTGTGTGTGTGTGTGTGTGTGTGTTTTAAAGGGACAGAAGCCACCATAATATGGGAAGTTGCTCAAACATGGCAATCCCTGTTCTATCTTCTGCTATTAGCTGAGTGCCTCTATGATAAACCTGTATCAGTTAGAATTAGCATTGGCTGCAAGTAGCAAAGGCCCTAGTTCTAGTAGCTTAAACAAGTTAGTTTATTTTTCTGTTGTGTGCAAGTCAAAGGTGGGCAGTCCAGGACTGAAATAACAACTCTGCCTCACAAAGTCCTCAGAGACTTGGGCTCTTCAACTTGCTGCTCTGCTATCTTTAGAGCAAGATCTTTGTCATCCAATATGGTGGTTAGAGCTCAAGTCATCACATCCAAGTTACCAGCAACATAATGAAGGAAGGGATGGAGAGGAAAGGGGGCAAAGGGTATGCTTCAGCTTTCTTTTAGGAAAGTTACTGAACCTGCATGACACTCCCCTCTATTTCCCAGTGGTCAGAAATTAGTGATATGGACACATCTAGTTGCAAAGAAAACCAAGAAACATGGCCATGAGCCCAGCTAGAAATTTGGGTTCCATTACTGTGAAAGAAGGTGATAAAATTGCCATTGTAATTTCCTAAATCTTAGCTTTCAATAGAAGAATGTGTCAACAATGTATACTGGTATAGCCTTCTTAAGTATCAAAGTAAGACTGCCATTATATGCAATGTAAAAAGATTTACAATTTCAGGTTGGTAATTAAAGAATCCAGCTTCCTTCCATGATTCTGATAAGTCTGAACAGCTCTTCTCAAGGGTGACCTAATAGTTACTGAGTTTCCCCTACAAATTGGAATAAGAGACAGGCATAACTGGATTGAAATCCGGGCTCTCCCATTTACTAGCTGTGTGACTGAGCAGAGCAATTAAGCTCTCCAAGCCTCAATTTCATCCCCACAATGAGCATGACATCTATGCCTAAGGATACTGTTAGGACTAGACAGCAATACATATGTGAAATACTTGGCATGTAAGTATAGTTAATACAATTAATAAGAACTTTCTTCTGTTCCCTTCTCTTTTAATATATATTATCCTTTCTCATTTGGAAGCTGCTTTTCTGCTGGCTGACTAGGTCTTTCCAAGAAGTCTTTTTCTTTCTGGTGTGGATCTTTATCACCCAATTCACATAAAGGGGTAGTACCAGCATACCCAAGGTAAACCACCAACTACAGCAATTGCCATGCTGACATCAAAAACAGGAAATTCACTATAATCAGGAAAACATTCTATGGACTAGTGTTCAACAAGAAACATGCAAAACATACACAGCTATATCAAAGACTTTAATATACATGCAAATGAGCAGAGGCATAAGCATTTATATTTTTATAAGCAACAGATCGTCATAGCTGAACCTTAAATTTCCTGGAAGAGCTGAAGCAAATATGGTCTCTAAACTAGTTGCACACTGCAGACTTCAGGAGGTCTAGATGGACAGAGGACCAGCCGTCAGGCGCCCAGCCTGGCCCCCATGATTTCTCTCAACTCTTGCCCTTGCTAACATTCCATTTTTGTTTCTCATCAGTCATGAGGTTCACTAGGAGGAGTATATTTATACTTACTGCAGTTGTTTTCTAGGGCTGCCATAAAAACGTACCATAAACTAGGTGGCTTAAAACAGTAGACATTTATTCTCTCACAGTTCTGGAATCTGTAAGTCTGAAATCAAGATGTCATCAGGGCTATGTTCCCTCTGAGAAACCCTGAGTGGGATCCTTCCTTGCTGCTGCCTGCCTTCTGGTGGTCACTGGCAATCCTTGGTGTTCCTTGGCTTGTAGTTGCATCCCTTTAGTCTTTGCCTCCACTGTAATGTGATGTTTTCCCTGCCTGTGTGTCTTCTCCCCTCCTTATAAAAAGACCAGTCATACTGGTTTAGGCCGTACCCGAATAACTTTATCTTAACTTGATTACATCTACAAAGGCTCTAATTCCAAGTAAGATCACATTCCCAGGTATGGGGGGTTAGGACTTCAATATATCTTTCTAAGGAGCACAATTCAATTCAAAACACTGATAGAATTTTGTGAAATTAAAAAGAAACTAAAACAAATTCAAGGTTAACCTTATGCAGATTTCACTCTTAATTGCTTCCTGATAATCTTGATTAGTGAAAAGAATGGAGTGGAGTCATATGCTGCTGACACTGGAAAAGTCAGGACTCTGAGTTTTGGGAGTGTCTTGAATGTGAATGTCACTATTATTATATAGGCCCCCCAAAATGAAAGGTTTTCCTCCTGCTTAGGGGTGAAGCTGAGTTGTTCAAGGGAAGGAAGAGATGGCCAAGTAGTTGTACAGTTCAGAGTCAGGAAGTGGATTGTGCTAGGTTAACATGAGAATATGTGTATGTGCTTAGGAGTGATGGTGTAAGTGTGCGTGAATGACTGTGTATAAGCTGTGTGTGTGTATGTGTGTGTGACTGTGTACATATGCAGTGAACTAGCATGTGTGAAGTTTCTGGGAGAAGGAAATAATGAGAACATTGAGATGTTAACAGCATTTAGGAGGTGGGTGGGGAGAAAAGACTATCACAGGGGCAAAGCATCTAACCACACAAAGCTAGAATGTGACTTTCTGGTGAAAGGGAACACAGAAGATTCTACAAAATTAGAAACCTACAAGTCTGTGCCAAGTCTATATCCGGTTGCCTTATGCTTCCCTTCCTTCATTATTTAGCATGAGTGGCTATAGGCCAGATCCAATTGTAGTTTTTGCCTCTGACTTTTTTTTTTTAATGAGAAACAAACACTAGTATTTTTTATTTTGTCATATGTAGAAAACTATATCTCTTCTTCCCCCTTTCTTGATTCTGCTCTAATATAAGAACCACCAAACAGATTGAGATCAATCTTGCCAAGAAAGTTTTACTATAAAGATGAAAATGCACAGAGGAATGTTTTAGTCTGAAAATGTAAGGTAGTTAGATATCTACCAAAAGTAGAAATCAGAAATTTTAATGCATGGACACATTTTGTTGTAATTATTTTATTTGCTATTAACAATGAATCTCAAGCTGTTGAGCAACCAAAAACCTGTTTGGGGACTTAGTACCAGTGAATGAGCCACTATTTTTACCTGGTCACTTATTCCCAAAGTCCTTTGGTGTCACATTCAAAGATTTTGACTGTAATGAAATAATGCAAAAGAACAAGATAGAATGAAAAGTGAAACTAGCTTTGAAGCTATTTTTTCTGGAAAAAAATTGTAAGAATTCCCAAGAACATGGTATACCAAAGGCAGATGAATTCCCTGCAGTCTTGCTGTTAAATAAATATGAATCAGAATATGATGCCCTGCACGTGGAAGACAGTAAGTAAGAAGTTGTTGATAGTGATGGTGGTGGGAGTAGCAACTTTAGATCTGGAATAACTTGAACTCAAAAGAATATTTGTGTGGTAGATTTGATTTTCCAAAGGTGGCCACAATTATATGGCCATCACAAAAATATCTCTTTCCACATAATGTTCTTACAATGTGACATTGACCCACCTTTATTGAGAGGTTGGGTCTATGTTTTCTTCTTCTCAACCTAAGCAGAACTTTGTAACTGTCTTGGCCAATGGAAGATGGAAGAAATGATGCTGCGTGACTGCCAAGGCTAGGTGATGGAATGCAATATGGCTACAATTTGGTTGTCTCTCTGTCTTATCCTCTCTCCTTTTCTCTCTCCGTTTCTTCTCTCTCTCCTTTCTTCTCCCTCTCTCCCCTTTTCTCTCTCTTCTGTTTCTCTTTCTTTCTCCCTTTCTCAATGCTTGTCCTTGGAGCCCAACTACAATGATCTGAGGAAGGCTAGGCCACAAGGCGAGGCCATGGGTGGGTGTTCCAGCTGGCAGTGCTAACTAGGCCCCCAAATGACAGCAAGCATCAGTAGCCACACATGTGATTAAATGAGCCTTCAGATAATTCCAGCCCTTCCAGCCCTCAACTTGCAAGTCTTCCAGCTGAGGACTCAGGTCCAGTGCCCTGTCTGAATTTCTTACTGAAGGAACTTATTATTGTTTAAGCCATTAACTTTTGGGGGTAATTTGCTATGCAGCAATGGCTTACCTCCTGGGAGGATTTGGGGATGCACCAGATTCCCCCATCCAGGGAGGCAAGAGCTTCCACTTCTTGTAGAGATATCTTGCTGGAATGATGCAAGAGGTCTCTGTCCTGGTGCTCCTTCTTGACCCAGGTCCCATCATTGCCAGGCTCAGCCACCGTCTTCAAACTGAGGCATCTTAGATACGGTTAGACTTCCATAGTTCACTATTGAAATCATTTTTGGTAAGTCACATAGTTTACTTATTTTGAATTTTTGATCATCATGTTGAATAAATAAGTGCTCCTCGACCTGTAATGTGTATACAAATCACCTGGGGTCTTGTTAAAATGTAAGTTCTGCTTTAATAGCTTTGGGGTGGGGTCTGAGATCCTGCTTTTCCAATTCCCAGGTGATGCTGAAGCTACAAGTCTGTGAACCACACTTAGACTATCATAGGTGTAGAAGATTGTATGGACATAGCAAAATTTTGCATAACTCATCCCCAAGGAAGGAAACCAGGGATAGCACTTAATGTCATTGAGCAGCTACAATGTGATAAGAATCTTCCTTAAGTATTTCATATATATCACTGTAGTCCTCAGAGTACTCCTCCAAAATAAATACAATTTATTTGCCTCACTTTATAAAGAAACTAAGGTTCACAGAGTTTAGGTAAATAGAAAAGCCAGGACTCAAACCCAGGACTCACTACGAAATTGTGTCCTTGCCACTATACATTCATCTTTTATGATTCCTAAGCCTGGGATTGGTTCTTCTAGTTATAATTTCTCTTTGAATGAAGAGGTGCCTCTGTAACAGTGCTGCCCAATAAACTTTGTGCAGCAACAGAAATGTTCTCAATTTATCGTGTCCAATATGGTAGCTACATGTGGCCCTGAGAATTGAAGTATGGCTAGTGTGACTGCAGAACTAAATTTTAAGTTTTATTTAATTTTAATTAAAAATGTAAATAGCCATCTATGGCTAGTAGCTGGGACAAGTGGCTGATTTCTGGTGGCTACAGAAATCCTATATAGGACAGCATAGCTTCATAGAAAGAATCCCAAAATAACTGGGACATTAGGTTTGAAAGGTGCCTTGGATTTTGGGACATTAGGACTGAAAGCTGCCTTGGATTTTCACTGTGGAATCTGTGCCATGGCTCTCCCGCACAGTCAGCATCTTGAGTTGTGCAGAGTTCTCATCTTAGATTGTGTACAGTTGTCATCCACAATCTTTCCTTCCCTCTGCTTCCCTTTCCTGTATTACACAGCATCAAACAACTTCTTCCTTTCGGATTTATGTCAACTAAACAGAAGTCCTAACCATGGTGCAAGTACTGGAGATACAAAGAGGAACAAATTCCAATTCAGGAAGAACCCCTAAGAGACTGAAATAGCAAGTGAAAACCACTCTTCCATTCATTGAGGGTTTGGTGAAATGAATGAAAAAGATCTCTTCAGATGCGTCCCCTTCCTGTTGGGAATTTTAACAATTAGAACACTTTTGACTATAAGTAGAAGAAACTCTGGCTTGACTTAAACAATAAAGAAGTGTATTATTTCAGGTAATTGAAAATCCAGGAGTGGAGTGGACTTCAGAGTTAGTTGATTCAATTGCTCAGCAATATCTTAAAAGACCCATCCTCTTACTATCTTTCCTTTCTCTCACTTTTAATGTTGGCTTCATCCTCATGCCGGTAGCAAGATGGCTTCAGAAGTTCTGGAAATATACCAGACATGGCAGTGCTGCAGAGGAAGGAGGCAGAATATGCCTTTCTGCAGATATTTCTTGAAAGAGAGGCAAGTTTCTCCAAAAGTACTCAGATGATTTCCCCTCATGTGTCTCTGGCTGGAATTGGGTCACATGACCATTCCTGAACCAAAAGACAAGGAAAATAAGACTTTTCTTATACCCAGCCACTCCTGGGGCTGGGAGTAAGGTCAGCTTTTTGCAGGTACATGGGCTGTGTTAAACAGTGGGGGAATACCTGAATAAAATTGGGGTTCTGTTAGAAGGAAAGAAAGAAGGAGGTAACCAGTGTATACCCCAGGACTAAACCCCAAAGGGTGTTTGGGATGGAGGAGCTGTGAAACATTCAGTTTGGTAAAAGCAACCTGGAGGTTATCAGGGTTAGTGGCCTCCTTCTAGTAGCATGGCCGTGTGTTGCTCTAAGTCTCTAGGGAAGTCCCACATTCAGCTCAGTGCCACGCCCAGTGTATTTTGGGACTCAGAGTGTTGTTGGACTCCTGCTGATGGGCCTGCTGTGGCATCCCCAATTCCTCATGGCCTGGGCAGGGCACACAGACACCCAGAGGTTCCCACATGCTCTGGCAAGAGGTCAAAGAGGGGCTGCACAGTCCAGTGGACCACCACAGAGTTTGGAGTAGAATGTCATGAGTCTTCTTCCTCTCTCTAGGAGTATTCCCAGCTCCTTTGTCTTTTCTACAGCCTGGAGCTGAACTTTGCCCATCCCCATGAAGACTCCATTGTGTCAGGAGACTACTTTTGCCCAAACCTGAGTCCTTGCTTTTTGCCCCATTTGGAGAACACCCATCTGGCATGGCCAGTACCTTCAGGGCTTCACCCCAGCCCTCTGTGCAGAATCAAAGGCCTAGGTACAATTTGGCTTTGGTATTTTTTCCTCCACTTCTGTAAAAACATCTAACAAAACCATGGCAAACATCCATCAGCATCAAATCTCTTTCCTGTTAATAGACATTCTGAGTCGCATTCTCTTATTTTGCTTTTCTTTAACTTAACTTGAACTATTCCTGCATTCTCAGAGTTAAGTGTCCACGGCGGCCGATACTGCACCTGTGCCACCTCACTTCTTCTGCCTCCTGGTGATAGTCATTACTTTCCTATTGAAACAAGAAAGCACCCAGCTAGGACCCCATCTCCGTGTATTCAGGCAGGAACTACTTACCCTGGCTGGGAAGTCCCTCCTCCCGTGCACATTGGAAATCCCCAGGGCTGAACCTCCGCAGCAGCCTTTCCTGAATTGCTGTGTAGCTTCCTCAGACTTCCTGCCTGCCCCCCGCCCCCCCGCCTCCCACCGCCATCCTTTCTCCTCAAAGCCTTGTTTCTGCAGTCACCTTTTCTGTCATTCTTTACATCATACCTCACATTCCTCCCGAGTTTCCTGAATTCAGTGGTAAGGGGTGTGCTCTCACCTTCACCTTCTGTGTCCCTCAACCCCACTCATCTCTGCCTGTCAGATCCCCCTCCCACCAACAGATCCCATTCTTAAGAGTGCTGCCTCACCACTCCCTTGGGCGTCTTTCCCCCTTCCTTGGTTCCACATCCCCTGTAACACAGTAGACCAATCCATTTAGAAAAATCATAACTGAGCCCTGATGGATGACCCAGGTCAAAGTTTCCAAAGGCCAGTCTACCCACTAGATTCTGATCTGTATCAGAACTACCTGAGGAGTTTCTGAAAAAGGCACACGCAGCCGGGTGCAGTGGCTCACACCTGTAATCCCAGCAGTTTGGGAGGCTGAGGCGGGCGGGTCACTTGAGGTCAGGAGTTCGAGACCAGCCTGGCCAACATGGTAAAACCCCATCTCTACTAAAAATTCAAATATTAGCCAGGCATGGTGGCACACACCTGTAATCCCAGTACTAAGGAGGCTGAAGCAGGAGAATCGCTTGAACCTGGGAGGCAGAGAGGTTGCAGTGAGCTGAGATTGTACTACCGCATTCCAGCCTGAGCGACAGAGCAAGACTTCATCTCAATAAAAAAAAGGCAGAATCCTGGGCCCATGTTCTGACTCCTGAATTAAAGCCTAGGGGGAAGAGGTGGGGGAGAGAGTCTAAGTTTGTTTTAGTACACTTCTCAGGTGATCCTGCTGATCCAGGTGTGGGACGCACTGGCTGGGTGCCTCTGAAGTTCTCATGTAGCCACTGGTTCCATATGGCTGTCTGGATTCCCATGTTGAAAGCATTCATGTCATGGAGGGTTAAGTTGGGAACCAAAGCCTCCTTCAGGCTCTGGGCTAATACAGTTCCCTGGGGAAACAGAGTGGGAGAGGAGATTCGCCTGCAAGTCAGACCACAGGTCCACATACTCTTCACTACCATTTAGTGGGGTCAGCAATAAGGTGCTGCAGACATTTGTGTTTGTTTATTTGAGGGCTAGGTGTTTAGGGATTTAGGTTAATGATAATGCCTAGAATGGTGTCATGGGTTAGGCAGTTGAGGAAGCATTAACTTAATTATCATCATCAACAAACAGCCATTGAGTGTACCTTGTATAGGACGCTGGGGCTTAGTAATAGAGACTCAAAAATAATTAAACACTTTCACCTGGAATCACAAGGTAGCTGGGAAAGATCGCACAGGCTTCTAAAGATGTGCTGACGTTGTTATTTTCTAAGAAAAATTGGAATTTAGTTGTTTTTGGCTTATTTTCCTCTTAACTCATTCACTCCAGAGTTTCTATGGGGCTGTGATATACCAGGCACTGTGCTGAGCCAAGAGTAGGGAGAGTGGTAAGAATACAGAAATGAGAGGACATGGGCCTCTGTAACAGAGAGAGATACATTACACACAACATGATCAGGGCCAGACAGAGAAACCTACTAATTCCTGTGGGAGCACAGAGAAGTGAGCTCTTTGTGAAGTTCAGGAAATGGGTTGTTTGGCTCTGCCCAAGAATAAACTATAATACATACTAGCGCATGCACTATAATATGTACTATATAATACGTCAGCTATAATTTGTACTAGCGACTGCACCAGGCACTTTGAATATGTTACCTCACTTAATATAATCTAATTTCTCATTCCCAGACCCTCATTAGGTACGCATTATTACCATAGTTTTACATGTTACATAGATTCTCCCTTGATGGTAGGTGATGCTTGATGTTGAGAGTAGACAAAATACCGTCCCTACAACCACCAAGCAACTATTTGCATACACTGATTTGCAGAGGAGGCCCTGAAGTGCTGAGATGTAAGAAGGACCTAAACTCAGGTGGGAACAACGAACTCTCAGGTGGGAACAGTTGGAGAGCCCTTAGGAGGAAACCTGCCAAAAGGGGAACAGGTGTCTGGCCCACTGAGTTGACTCAGTTAAAGTTTGACCAAGGTGTAAGGCTTAGAGAGTACGTGGGGTTTTTGCATACAGGTGTACTCGGTATTTATAATCAACCACAATCTGGAGAAAAAGAAAAGCTGCAAAACTTTGAAGCTCAATAAGCATTGTTTGGAGGCAATCCTTCACAGACCGAAAGATGAGAGCTTTCTATTTTGTTTCTAAAAGAACTGTTAAGAAACAGTGATGATATTGCCCAAAGGCCTGAGCATGGAGGAACCAGATGGCAACAAGGGTGGTAGTAGAATTTTCTCCTGACTGACAGACAGTTGCTGTAACTGGCAATGAAAGTCAATTGCTTTTGGGTGACTGAAATAATGGTAGCAGTAACAATAAGGGCAAGATCCCAGACTCCAAGTGAACTTTGTGGATCAGCTGGGTCTGGACTTGGAGTCTGTTCAACAATCTCCCTTAGAAGTTCCCAACAATAGTTGCAGAGGGAGAATCTGTTAGAAACAACAACAACAGCAACAAATTAAATAGCCCCTAAACTGATTCAGAGAGGGACAGGGTAAAGGCAATCAAGTCAGAGATTTATGTTAAGTGCCTAGATTTTTACTCCCAGCAATATGGAGCTTGAGCTCTTCGGACTCCATACAGATGAGAAAACTGAAAGTTATTGCTCAAGGCCAAAGAACCAGGAAAAAGCAGAGCCAGTATTCAAACCCAGATTCTTCTGTCTACAAATTTATTCCTCTTGTGAGATGATATTTGAATCGAGGCTTTATAATTGGATAGGGAGCTAAAGGCAGATCATTCCAGAGATAGTTGCAACTAAGCTTGTAAAGGCAGAAAGGATGAAAAGAGCAGGGCTAGGCCATGCAATTTATAATTCAGTGAGGCTGATGATGGGCTGCGTAGAGGGAATTTCAACAGATGAGCCTGACAAGGCAGTTTAGTGGTAGCCCTGTGTGTCTGCTACGGCAGAGCTTCTAGTCCTTTCTTAACCTACTCTCCCATCTTTTGACAAACACACAAATCTCTTTCCTCCTTTACAGTTATTTGAAATAACAAATGCAGTGAGTATTTTGACCAAAAAAAAAATCTCAGCAATGAAAAATTTTAAATGTGAATTTTCAAATTGCTATATTCTTGAATCCATTGAGTGTTTTCTATCTCAGCTGCCTGGAGGTAGAGCTGTCCGTCAGTCAAGGAGATAAGGAAGAGACCCTCGCACTTCTATGAAGGCAGTGAGGAAGGTGAAGGAATGAAGTCAAGAGCCCTTTCAGAGGAAGAGCTGATGAGGGTCTCATAGGAGAGAACGATTAGATTCCCTTGATCTTGAGGACATTTGCTTTGAATCAGAAAGCTGCAATATTCCAACCCTACGTGCACTGAGGGTTTGTTTCTCAGTTCAGGAATCAAAGAAGTGAATTCAATCTAAGTTCAATCATAGAAGCGAATTTTAGTCCTGACAAATACTTTGCCATTCACAACATCCCTAGGTGTTTTGTGTCAAAATGAGGGAATCTATGACTTTAATGATTTCTCCTGCAAAGCAAATGGACTCTTTCCCAGATGCGTATTGATTACTATAATAACTGCTGACGATTGTTGGGCTTTTATTGTATGCTAGATGCTGTACAAAGTACTTTCTATGTATCATCTCAATAATCCTTGCAATAACTCCATGAGTTAAGTGTCATTATTATCATCCTCATTTACAGATAAGGGAACAGAGGCTCAGAAAGAAGGGATCTGCATAAGGTCACACAGCTAGTAAGTGGTAGCATTGCAATTAGAACTCAGGTCTGTCTAATATCAGTCACTGAGTGCATGAGGAACCACTCAAAAGAGAATTCAGGGACCTGTAGAGTGAGCTGGAATGTGGTTGTGTCCTCATCTATACCTTGGGCAGGAGATCCAGGCAGCATCAAAGAGTGAATACCCCCTGGGGTTAGGGTGCATCATTCCTGCAGGGAGACTCTTACCCTCTGATGAAGGTGGCCTCTTCAGTTTTTTTTTTTTTTTTTTTTTTTTTTGAGATGGAGTCTCGCTCTGTCACACAGGCTGAAGTGCAGTGTCGTGATTTCGGCTCACTGCAACCTCGGCTCACTGCGATCTCCACCTCCTGGGTTCAGCAATTCTCCTGCCTACGCCTCCTGACTAGCTGGGACTACAGATGCGTGCCACCACACCCAGCTAATTTTTGTATTTTTAGTAGAAACGGAGTTTCACTATATTAGCCAGGATGGTCTTGATCTCCTGACCTCATGATCTGCCCTCCCTGGCCTCCCAAAGTGCTGGGGTTGCAGGCATGAGACACTGCACCCAGTCTCTTCAGTTCTTTGACTTAGAACAGACAAAGCAACATTCATTTCCCATTTTCAAAAGCTTCCCCCGAATATTGTTCAACTGAGGTCCAGATGGTATATGGAATAGATCTAGGTGTTTGCTGGCCAAAAAGCTAATTCCTGAATTGTAGGGCTTGTCCCCAGGCTTGGTAGTAGAGATGCTGGGAAGGCCAGGACAATGCCAGAAACAGAGTCTCAAAGGAAAATAGAGATAATTGTCCACTGAGACCTCCGACTCAGTGTCCCCAGCCATTAAATGACCTTTACCTTACCTGGGGTATATGAAGAACTCCTTTTACATGTCCTTTTTTTTTTTTTTTTTCAAGTGATATCTTAAACATAACTGTGAAAAAAGTACATACTCTTCTAAAATTCAGAAGTTATAAAATCCTTGAGCAGCTTTTAAACATTTAACTTTCAAAGTTTTGCAACTTTGGCTGCAAGTATGAAAGAAACAAGTTATAAATGGCACTTAAACACAAATAACATTCTTTTCTCACAACAGATATGGACTTTAGTCTTGCTAATGATAGGACAGAAGTTTACCTTGTCATCTATGGCATCCTTTGTTATTTGTCATAGATTCTAGGGAAAAAACACATCATGTATGCTTGTCTTAAACTTAGCAAATGTAGTTGCTTAAAATTTAATAAATATTTTTCTGAAAACCACTTGCAGATTATTTCTAACAGAGTTACAACCTAAGTTGCTGAGGTTTAGAAGCGTACAAAGATGTCACGAATGCCCTTGGCTATTGCCTCTCTTTATTCTCCATGTATTTGACACCTAAGTCCAGACCAGACAAATCCCAGCTATAATCCGATGATGATCAACCTCAGAATTGTGGTATATGGCTCTACAAGTTAAAAAGAAAAGAGCCATTACTGAAACAGCTGAAATGTGTTACCACTTAACTGGCAGAAACTGAATAGTATAATGGTGGAACAATGAATCCACGCTTCTTTGGAAGAGGAGACTAAGTATGAATGGAACAATCTATAAATGTGGGAGGGAAGTAAACAGCGAGCCTCCCAGGGTTAACTGCAATGCCAGTACTATAATTTTCCCAAGTTGGAAAAAAAATGGACATAGTTTTGCACCACCCAAAATGAAGTCAGACCAAGCCCATCGTGTTTTAAATATGTGGTGATGCTTTGCCTCTGAAGAAGATGTAAGAAAGAATAGTTCTGCTTGCAAGCTCGGTCTAATGCTGGCCTTGACAGCTCCTGTGAGCTTCTATGTGACTACTGTGAGTAAATAATGGAACAACATTCTCACGCAAGGCCTGCTAATTCTGCAGCCTTCTGAGATCCATAAGTCACTGCAAAAACCAGAGTTTGTGCTTATATGCACTAGGAGATCTCGAAGTCCAGCAAGAAGCCTGAAAACCCCTCACGCTGGAATTCTTCATCTAACTAACACCAAAAGTCTTTGTTCTGCTTGCACTTAGGGTGTTGTATTGTTTTTTGGTTGGTTGGTTGTGTCTTCCAGTTACACTTTAAAGAAGGGATGGGGCAATAGAATATTTGCATAGATTTGTAGGAAAAAGGTTGACACCTACCTCTGTCTTTCACCTGAATCTAGCCGTATCATGTTGAGTTTCCAAAGAAATCTCTTATCAATTATTGGGGGTGGAGGGAGCAGACAGAATTAGTAACTGACTTCTCTTTCTCTCGATGATGGCATAGGAATAAGTGCTAATAGCCAAGGTAAAGGGCCAGCTTCTCTCCTCCACAAGTGGTATTCTCCAAGGTGTTCAGACTGTTCACTGTAATGAGGGAAGGGAGTGGAATTAATTGTGTATCCCTCTTTTGCTAACCTCTAAGACTGCTGTTATCTCTCATTGCCATGCTCACCACTCCCCAGTCCTATGGGGAGCCCACTTTCATTAATATGCCCTTTGGGAAGTGAACTCTGGGTCAATGAGAGTAAATCAAATGGAGGAAAAAGACTAGAAAGAACAAAAAAGAAGTGGGCCTTCACTTTAGCAGTGGTCACACTTCAACTTGAAAACAGATGGGAAGAAATATAGACTGTGGTTACCACAAATAGAGAATGCATAAAATTGCATTCGTTAAATTAGGTACACATTTTTACCATGACATACTTGTAGCCTTCCAAATGATTCTCTTTACTTAGATGCTATGGAAGGAAAGGATTTTTTTTTTTTGTAAATTTCTTCTTTTCCCAGATGATGTCTGCAGAACCACAAATGTGGAAAAGGTGGATATTTCTCGGTAACTGCCTGCTGACTTGTTTGCTTCTCCTAATTGTAAGCTCCTTGAGGGAGGCAATGGGTTTAACCACTGCTGAATACCCAGTGTGCATGGGAAATGCTCAGATAGTTAATGAGTGAGCGAATGAATGAATTAGCAGCAAGGAGGATTGAAGAGATAAGAAGTGAGTGCTATAGCAACAAATGCACTGAGTGAGCCGTAAGTTTTATTACTACGTGTATCCATAATGGTGACATGCAGGTAAAATAAATACTCTTTTTACAGTTTACACTTGAAGTTCAGTTTTAGGAGTGAGGGATGACAAGAAGAAGTAAGTATCAAAGTGTCAGTGAAGTTGCCAATATCAAGGACTGGTGAGCAAAAGTAATTAGTAGTTAGTGGCAGTAGTTAGTAGTTTTTAGGGACTCAAAACAGTCATTTGCAAGGAGGGCTAAAAAAAAAATCAGCTGGGAAGTGTCAGATTCTCTTCTGCCCTGTCTCTTTATGACACCACCACTTTCTTTAAGAAAGTCAGACATCCATAGGCGTTACACTAACCCTTAAAGCTGTTGATTTGGCAAGTCACTCCCCTGGGATCAATCATTTATTCCTTCAATAACTTTTCTTCTATCTAGTATAGGGCGTTATACTAGCTGGAATAGAAAAATTGTAGCACAGTCAGGTGCGGTGGCTCATGCCTGTAATTCTAGCAGTTTGGGAGGCCGAGGTGGGCGGATCATGAGGTCAAGAGATTGAGACCATCCTGGCCAACATGGTAAAACCCTGTCTCTACTGAAAATATAAAACTTAGCTGGGTGTAGTGGTGGGCGCCTGTAGTCCCAGCTACTGGGGAGGCTGAGGCAAGAGAATCACTTGAACCCGGGAGGTGGAGGTTTCAGTGAGCTGAGATCCCTCCACTGCAGAGCAAGATTCTGTCTCAAAAACAAACAAACAAACAAACAAAAAAAAAAAGAAAAGAAAAAAAAGAAAAATTGTAGAACACAGTTCTTATCTTTAAGTTACTTATAACCTAATTGCAGAGAAAAAATATAAAAGCACTCAAAAAACTAAGGTAAAAAATCGTGGAAATAACAATACGAAAAAGATGTCAGAAGGCAACATGTGATCACAAACCTGAAGAAAGGGTCTACCCTGTCTGTCTTTTGAGAAATATCACATCCCATCCTGATATACAGGATTACGGTATAAGTCACGTTCCTAGGACATAAACTTGCCTGCCTGGCCAAAGTTGAATGGACCCAGGGTGGCACCTGACCAAGCTTGGCGAATCAGATCCTCCCATAGGAACTTGGAATTTGTGTAAGATCCAGTTTGGTTTGGTTTTCCTCCTCTATAAAATAGATGTAAATATTGGTAGTGACCATTTTCTACCATGACAAAGCAAAGAAGGTCAGTTGCAGAAAGGAAAAAAAAAAAACGCATCAAATGTGAAGAGAGAAGCAAAGATAGGAGAAGGAAAGAAGAGACTCTCTGGTTCCCTAATGGGCTCTAGTCCCTAGGTTCAGTAGTTCTGAGATTCAGTTTTCTCCCTGTCCTTGAGGTGCATGAGACATTACTACATCCGTACAAGAGTGCACTTCTGCTTACTTCTGAAGAAAGCAATTTCATATTTTACAAGTTGAGTTGACATTGTTGACTTGACAGGCCTGTGTTTTTGGAAATCCAGGAAATTCCTGGTCTAAGTTGAGGATACTTTCCTAATACCCCTTTCCCCTGCCATGTGTGTACTAGCACCTCCTATCTCATGTCATCCCGGAGGCTGGGTCCTTCCAAAACCCCTTATTGCCCTCTCTTTCCACTTCCAGAGTACCAGTGCTTCAAAGATTTTATTTTGTGGAATCCTTATAATAAGTTCCTATGAGGTAGATTCTGTTATCTCCATTTCACAGATAAATCTGACACAAAAAGAAATGGGACAATTTTCCCAACATCACATGTCTAATAAGTGGTAGAGCCATGATATGAACTGAGTCAGGGTGATTCCTGAATGCGTACTCCTAACCACTAAACTATCCTCCCTCTTTTTTATTTTTTATTCTTCTGCTAGTATACTACAGGAAACATTACATAGGATGATCTTTTCTTTAACATGTTACAATCTTTCTGTTTCTGCTATTCCATGTACTGTTTGTTTGTTTGAGATGGAGTCTTGCTCTCTCCCAGGCTGGAATGCCGTGGGGCAATCTTGGCTCACTGCAACCTTCGCCTCCCATGTTCAAGTGATTCTCCTGCCTCAGTCTCCTGAGTAGCTGGGATTACAGGCATGCACCACTGCGCCCAGTTAATTTTTATATTTTTAGTAGAGAGGGGGTTTCACCATGTTGGCCAGATTGGTTTTGAACTGCTGGCCTCAAGTGATTTGCCCACCTCAGCCTCCCGAAGTGCTGAGATTACAGGCATGAGCCACCATGACTGGCCTCCATGTACTGTTAATTAAGGCATAAACCTGATCCCAGAGACTAGGGAAATGCTCACCAGTTCCTTTCATCTTGCTAGGCACACTGGAAATCTAAATTTCCTACCCTTCCTTGCAGTTAGGTTGGAGATATTTGCTGGGTACTGGCCAATGAAATGGGGACAAAATGTGATATATGCTACTTCCAAGTCTCATATAAATTTCTCTAGGTGATTTTCTTTGGTCTTTCTTCTCCTTCCTTGTAGATAAGGAGTTCATATGCTGGAATGATAGTGACACAGGCTATAAGGAGCCTCGATCCCTGAGTCATCATATGTAGGAGAACTACTCAGGAGAGTTATCCATCCTTCATAGACAGTGGCATGAGTGGGAATTAAACATTGATTATGTTAAGCCATTGCAATTTGGGGTTGTTTGTTATAGAAGTATTCATTTTCCCTTATTGACCCACCTACTGAATTCCAAAAATTGGGTAAGCACTGGTAGCAGCCAATAAAGTAGGCACTTGGGTAGACATACAAAGATTACTTTTTATAGAAGCTTGATCCTTTACAAAATCTGGTTTGTGTGATCAATGAGAGTACTGATAATATTCTCAACAGACACTTGGCCTAATGCTTCTTAGTTATTAAGAAGACATTTCCATGGGAGTCTTTGCTATAGCTGTTGGAGTAGATCTTTCTTTTGCTCCTCAGAGTGTTCCTTGGGTTGTAGGATCAGCTTCTTGCTTATGTAGGGACAGGGACTTTAGTCAGAGGGTCAGGGAGTTAATTTCTGGACAGCATGCTCAGGGGCCCAGCTCCAACTTACATGGAGTCTGCATTTGGTTGCTTTTTGATAGCAACTGAACAGGATAGAAGTGTGTGTGTGTGTGTGTGTGTATGTGTGTGTTTAACTTACATACACTGTGGCCATTCAGCCCTTCTGAGCCCATCATTGCAAGGGCTTTCTCTATTCCTACAAGGTAGAAAGGGAAATCACAATTACCCAAATGGAAAACTTCTAGCTTGAGTGAATAAAGGAAGATGTAACCAAGTGGATTTGATTAAGGATGAACCCCTATTTTTGCAGCTCCACTGGTGGGGCTGTGGAATAAAACCTAAGTTTCTTCATGCTGGGAAATTCAAATTGGAAGTTGGTAAGTTAGGGAAATAGCATAAAATATGCAGTGAAAGTTGTTTAATGTTAATCTCATCATTAAGTCAAGGATCAAGGTTTATTTCAAATGAAATTTATCATGAACTTAGGAAAACCTCTATATGGTTTTGGTAAATCACCATCTTTCAAATAAACCTCCTGACTTTCCCAGTGCAAAAAGTTATCTACATGGCCACCTTAAGAGAAAGAAGGACATAGGGCTAAGATTCATGCTTTTGTTGCATTTCTACAATTGAAATTAAATGACCCAAGGATACTCACCATTCCTTCAAAATGCCTTGGGCTTCCAAGAGACTACTGCTTTAAAATTAAAGGTCATGAGTTTTGGAGGTATCATGCTCTAAATAATCTGTAGCTGTTGTTGTTTTAGTATTATTATCCATTCAACTAGTCTTTCTGGAGTACCTCAATATTCTAAGCACTATCTAAGTGAGACAAAACTGCTATTTACTATCTAATGGAATAATTATTTATTTACAGTTTGCTGCTACTGCCACTAGAACAATGGAATCCAGAGTCTAGCACATAGTAGGAGTTCAGTAAATGCTTGTTGAATAAATGTACAAGCTCCTATGAAATCTGAGTAATCTTATGGGAGCAGTAGCAACACTATTGCCTCTGCTTTATCTTAGTCTTTGTCCCTATGAACAGGATTCACTTTCCCACTTTGAAAGAGGAAATAAATTGTTTCTACAGGCAGCCAATACTTCTTGAGTGCCTATTTTGTGGTGGAGACAGTGCTAGATATACTGCCTGGGAGAGACTCACGCTCTGACCTCTGGCTTCGAACAGTGGCATAGTGGCTGGCCTTTGCTTTACTGACTTGAGTAGATAGATAATTCTCAGATAAGTACTAATGCCTCTGAAAATATCTCCTTTCTTTCACACTCAGTTATTCCAAGAAGGCAAAGAGGGAGACAGTTGATGGTTATGAATTCAGGGCCATTATAACCCTGATTTACTTAAGAGTACATGGAATGAAACAAATCAAGTGTTAACCAACATTTTCTTTGAAATGAGGTTGGGTCAGATTAGCTTAGAGGAGGGCATCATTAGGGGGAGAAGAGCCATTCATCACTGTCTGCAATAATCCATGTTGAATATCTTAATGTTTAATTATTTTTAATCTTTTGGAAATAAAGAACTGCCCCAGGGTGTTTTCTTTACTCTCTCCCTCCTACAGAGCAGCCTGCTTTGGGAGCTGAAGATTTTCTATGTATTCTTTGAACTGGATCCAAATTCATTACAGATACACTGTGAAGTGGACATAGACGATGAAACTGGTGGGTGGGGGCTGGTGGTGTGTGGAGAAAAAAAAGAAAAGCTACCACAAGTAGCCAGGGCTAGTTTGAAAAGTTGAAAGGTGATCTTTGACCTTCTCATGACTCATAAAGCACTTTATGACTCCTACCCCTTAGTCAAGAATTTTCAAGCTCAACAAAAGAGCTTTTAGCTGAATTGCCATTTGTTAACCTAGCTTCACAAGGACTACTTATTTAAGTTTCTGTGTTGACCAAGTGAAGTTCTGTACTTTTGACTACCTTCTAGTTTACCATCTTGATTGATTTCATGTCGATTTTCTAGGCCATGTTATTTTTCCAGCCATAGAATTGGATGGATGAGGAAAAGACCAGGTGTCTTATTTAGCCATATAGATATAATAGAAAAAAAGGGAAAAGGGGTGGGAGTTGGGGGGGTGGGGAAGAGAAAGAGAGAGAGAGGAGAGAAGAATTTGCAATTAAGAGACATCCAGAGTTGCAAACCTCAAGAAGGCAAACTAAGGGTATTCCTATAGTAGAAGTTTCCTGGGCTAAATACCTGGTTTTAGAACTTTCTAAAACCTTTGCAGTTCCAATTTCTGACCTTGTCTTAAAACTGACAGGTTTTAAGGGTATAAAGGGTATCAATTATTTCATTCACCACCATTGACATGTCCATTTACCTTCTGGGGAAGGAGCTACTGGAGGCCACAATGGGATTCAAATGTAGTTCAAAAGGCCTGTGACCAAGTTAATTGGACTAAGCTACGAAGGGCCATAGTCACTAGAAATATCCTTGGATTTTTCTTTCTTTCTTTTTTTTAATACCTTGTCTCATGTCTTCTGAGCTCTATTTCCTAGGCCACAAAACAAGATTGGTTTATTTGCCTCTTTGAAAGGCTCATAAAGTCAGATTAAAGAATTATACCCAGTCTGTTTTTAATAGACTTTGGTGGGGGCTGTGTGGTAGATTAAAGATGGCCACAAACTCAACATTCCTTCAGTAAGAGGTAGAGTCTTTGTCCCCTCAGCCTTGAATCTGGACATGCTCTATGACTGTTTGACCAATGGAATTAATTGGAAGTGACATTGTGCCAGTTTTTGTGGTAAGTAGTTATACGGCAATAGAGAAATAGAATATGTTGGTTGGTTTCAACCAAAATATTCATCTGGATATGGTCATATATAAGGAACTCTTATAGTTGTGAGAAATGGATCTCATATTTAGCAAAAATCTGCTATGTTCCAGGAATTGTACCCAGTTTGGAGAATATGGCTATTCATATATGGCTCCTGTTTGCAAGAAATTCACAGTCTAATGGAAAGAATAGACGTGTACATGAAACTTCAAGATTTAAACTAACGATGCTACAAAGGGCCACAGCAGTAGTTCTCAAATATCAGTGTGTGTAAGAATCAACTAAGGAGTGGATTAGAAATGGAATACCCCAGGGCCATATGTCCAAAGACTCTGACTTAGCAGATCTGTGATGGAGTGCAGGCTTAACAAGATCACCCAGATTATTCTAAAGAATAGGACTGAGAACAGCATTTTAAGAAACATTTGCTGTAGGAATAACTAGCTTGGAATGACTCCCTGGGACTGTGTGGAGAGGCCTCCAGAGAGCTCCACAGTTCCACAAGGCTTTGAAAGAAGAGTAGGAGCTCCCAAATCCAGGCTTCTGACATGTTGTCATTGGTATAAGATGATAAATGCTAAAGGACTTCCCTAACCAAAAATACTTCCCTTGTGAATCCTTCTATAGTGTTTAACACTCCTACATTATTTAATCTTTGAGAAGCCTTTGTAGGACTCTGCAAAATGGTAAATATGATCTGCAAAGGGTAACACAGTAGGCCATTTTTAGTGACTAATGCATTAGCCCAAATTTACTTCTTTTATGTTCCAAATAATCATATTTATTTAACTATCTGCTAGCTCTTGTGTACTGTAAGTGCTCCAGATACTTTTTTTCTGATTGAATAAATACTTGTTGTGGGTTCAGAAAGTATGAACCATGGGTGCTTAAAGGCATAGGCTATTTTATAGAAAGACGCTCCAGTGAATTGTAAGGAAATTCTCCTTCCAGAGCACAAATCGGTTCCTGGGTAGAGAGTGACTACCTGCTCTTAAAGAAACAAATACTGTCTGTGTTCAGAGCATGTTTAGCACTGGAGGTGGTGGTGAGGAGCACACGGTGGGATTAGGCATGGTGCATTCAAGGAGGTTGAACTCTAATTAATCAAAATTAACAAACTCAGAGAAAATTACAATGTGTACATAATTGCATGTGAAGTAATGTGGCAGCTATTTAAAGTAGTGTAGGAGTTCAGCAGAAGAGTCAGTTTTCTCGTGCCAAGGAAGGCTCCTTAGAAGTTTAAGACAAAAAAGAACTTGGCCCTCCTATGCAATATGTTCAGTGTGTTCCAGATGCAGCCAAAGAATGTCCATAGATTCTGTGAAAGAATACAAAGAACCTAGAGGAAGACTACCTCGTAGAGAAGATAATTAAGCAAAATCACTGTCTAGGTCATAAAGAAAGATGATTGTACTGACTCCTTCTCATATGTTACCAAAACCAAAAGCTTTGGGACTATCATGGTCAAGAAGAATTATTTTATTTATGTTGATTACCTAGTTTTTTTGTCCTACCTGTTTCTGGAAAGGGGTTTGAAGCTCCACAGCATCATTAATCCCGTCTCTAGGGAGCTGACAGACTTTCTAAAGTGTGGATCTGAAGCTACGTCCATCAGACGCTCACATGCCTTCACCTGGCATATGGGGATTCCACAGGCCAGCCCCTCTGTCTCTCCAGGCTGCTGTCTTGCTGCTGCTGCTGTTTACGCCCCTGGCTCTGGCCACATAGTTGTTTTCTAAAGCTCTTTTCCCTATGGAAAATAATCATATTTATTTCTCAGCCCACAGTGTCTTCCACTTCTATCTATATCAGACTTTTACCTGTGCTAGAATCAGCTCAAGTATCAAATCTCTAATTACACATTTGTGTTTAGCTTCCAGAAAGAATAAATTTATTGCATGCTTCTTTGTGTCCCCACTTCCCTTACAAAAACTCCATATGCCAGGTCTGTTTGTTTGTCTCTGCAGGTTCACTCTTCACCCTTCTACGTCCTCCTTTGTGCCCCAGGAGGCTGGTCCATATGGACTTTTGGCTGTCTTGTTCTCCAGCTCCCAGTGGGGTTCGGCTAATGTGAAATACCAGCAGGAGTTCATAAAGGAGGAGGAGAGAGTTATGGTATTTATTTCCTGGCTGTCTCCCTTCCTTTCTAGTTGCTTTGGTTTGTCTAGATCTTTATACCAGGAGCTACAATTGTTTTTAGGCAGCCCTCTGTAGCTGCCTGCTTTTGTTCTGGTGTATCCTCCCCTCCTTGTTTTCTTGGGCCTCTGGTGGTAGCAGCAGTTCTCAGTTGCTGCTAGCCCTTACTTCACTGCCCTTGTTTCCTGAAACCCTGGACATGCCTTTCTGAAGCGTTACTGATTTGCTTCATGAATTGCTCAATGTGAGTGGACCATCCACGCCCTATAAGACTGACTGATACACTTAGTTTGCAGAGTAGATCAAGAACTTTTTGTAATGTTTATAGTCTGATAATTTTGTGTCTTTCTTCCAAGATGCTCTCTGGACTGCTTCTGTGAACTGTCAAATGGGTAGACCAAGCCCAATGATAACACCAGAAAACGTTATTCCAAGCCCCCCACCACTGTACCTCAGATGGGGTGTTTGAATGCCGTTCACCAAGTCCACAGAGACATCTAATCAATCGGATCAGGAAACCTCTAACATTAGAACTTCAGTAGCTGGGTGTCCCTCAGGCTTATTAGCAGAGGATGAAACATTTATAAGGCAAATGTGGCAGCAAATGTAGAGAAGCAATCCTGGTCGTCCAATCCCACCACAGGATAAGAAGGCAGCAGTTCAATTAAATAACAGGCATTTAGATTAATTATCTATGGCAAACCAAATCACAAATTAGATGCTCAATAAATGCTTGCAAAATGGAATATAATCAGATTATTGCTTGAGCCATAAGCTCTGTGGAGCACTGACTTGAAAGCAGAATTGAATTCCTGTTTGAACCAGCCAGAGTTTCTGAAGGCACCATGTCCTTCTTTGGAGGTTGGTGGAGTGCCCCAAGTGGGGAATGCCATGTAATGGTCTCTTAATTGCAAATTGCAGGAGAGCAACTCAACGTAAATTACAGTCATCACCCAGTATCCATGGGAGATTGGTTCCAGAACTCCAGCAGATACCAAAATCCATGGATGCTCAAGTCCCTGGTATAAAATAGCATAGTATTTGCATGTAACCTAACCACATCCTCCTATATACTTTAAATCATCCCTAAATTACATGTAACACCTAATACAATGTAAATCCTATGTAAATAGTTGTTCTACTATATTGTTTAGGGAACAATGACCAAAAGATGTCTGTACATGTTAAGTACAGATGCAATTTTTTTCCCCAAATATTTTCTTATTTTATTTTTGAAATGGAGCCTCACCCTGTTGCCCAGGCTGGAGTGCAGTGGCATGACCTCAGCTCACTTCAACTTCTGCCTCCTGGGTTCAAGTGATTCTCCTGCCTCAGCCTCCCGAGTAGATGGGAATATAGGTGTGTGACACCATGCCTGGCTAATTTTTGTATTTTTAGTAGAGACAGGGGTTTACCAGGTTGGCCAGGCTGGTTTCGAACTCCTGACCTCAGTTGATCTGCCTGCCTCACCCTCCCAAAGTGCTGGGATTACCTCCCCAAATATTTTCTATCTGCAGTTGGTTGAATCCATGAATGCAGAACCCACAGATATGGAGGGCCAACTGTATTTGCTAAATGATAATGGCGACCACACAGAAACTGCAGTGTGTGGAAAATTACATGTCTGAGCTGGGGACAGTTGAATATTTAGAGGTCAAGATCAATGAGGAATCCCTCTGGCTTTCCTCTCCCACAAATCCCCAGATTCATGCAGGCACATGCATCTGAGCCTCTAGGCTGGGGGGTCTGGAGAGGCAGGCATCGTAGAGAAGGAGTTTTTCATGAGTGATGCTTGTGGATGAAAGAAAAACCCCTGACTGGTGTGCCCAGGGGCTAAGATCTGAACTCCTGGCCTGAAAGAGGGGCTCTGTTGAAAGAACAGTAGGCCTCCCTATGCTAAATTTGGCCAGTGGGATTTTTTCAATTTGCACCTGGTGTTGGGCTGGAGTTCATGAAAATCCACAAGAAGCAATGTTTCCGAGTCGAATGACGAAAGGGGAAAAAAAGCTGAACGGTAGTCCTTTAGAATCATGAAAAGCACTGATTCAGTTTGTGAATGGAGACTTAAGTCTTTGCTAGGGAGAATGTTTCTAGGCCAGTCTCGGAGGTCTGGACTCTGTTCTCCACAAACATGCGCAATGGAGTATTTGCTATCACCTGGTGGGTTAGCCTTTGAAAGGTGAGTTGAGATGCTCAAAGCCACCCAGTGGGAGCCAAAAAGTCTATCCTTTTCTAACTAGGAGCCTTGCTCATCATCTCTTTCCATTGCAGAAGGTTTTTTCCACCCCACTAAATATTTAAAATTCATATTCAGTGACAGCCCTTTCTTTACTAAGTTGAAGCTTTTTGGTATTTTCAAAACCCACTTATTTTCAAAAAGGCTAGTCTTTTTATAAAACATGCATTTTATTTCATCTAAAAACTTACCTTTTAGTAGTATGAAAATAATAAATGCTCATTATACAAATTTCAAATGGCAGTAAAGAGAACAATGCAGAAATACAAAGTCATGCTTAATTTTACTCCAGAGACAACCACTGTCAAAAGATTGGAGGATGTTCTTCCAAACTTTATTTTTCCATGCATCTTAAAAATCATAATACAGCAAAGTTAAAATTGCACAGTGAATTCTCTGTACTTATGCACAGGAATAAATTGCTTTTCTGATAAGCATAGATGACCTAATTGGTCTCATTCTTGGCACGTTGCTAATTTTTGAGACATTTAGAAAACTTTCAAATGACTTGTCCTAAAAATATTTGGCAGGATGTATATTAGAAAACTATGGAGTGAAGTGGTCAGGGTGAGGTAGAGTGATTCAGTTTATGATTTTCAGTTTATTCTAGGACTGGGTCCACATTAATGAGGGAGAAAGATGGTACTGTTAATCCAAATGATGTGACAAAAGCTTCACTATGTTTTATTTAAATGCTCTGTAAAGTTTTACAGAAAGGGTTGTTCTGATGTTGCACGCTCCTTGCTTGTTGCCTTGTCAGGCGAGGCTGCTGAACCCATCAGTCATCATTTTAATTTCTTTTTGTTGTTGTTGTTCTTTTAATTTTGTCAGATTTTACAGATGAATTTTCTACTTTTTTTTTTTTTTTTTGAGACAGAGTCTCACTCTGTCGGCCAGGCTGGGATACAGTGGCATGATCTCGGCTCACTGCAACCTACACCTCCCAGGTTCAAGCCATTCTCCTCATTTTCCTGCCTCAGCAGTAGTAGCTGAGATTACAGGTGTGCACCACCATGCCTGGCTAATTTTGGTATTAGTAGAGATGGAGTTTTGCCATGTTGGCCAGGCTTATCTTGAACTCCTGGACTGAAGAAATCTGCCTCCCTCAGCCTTCCTAAGTGCTGGGATTACAGGCGTAAGTCACTGCACCTGGCCCATTTTCTGCTTGTGTATATGATTTTAATTTCTATTAAAATGCTCATTTGCTCCCATATTGACTAGCCTTAGCCTCAGCCTTGTTTCTTTGGGGCCCTTCTTAAAGGTGCTTGAATTCTTCATGTGCTTGGCTAAGGCTGTGCTTCAAAGTTATGATAATTTGTGCAGTTGATGGATGCAAAAACTTTAGAAATGTACACTGGACTTTCCAGTGCCTTTATGAAGATTAGAAATTTTTTAACATAGAAAGATAATGATAATGAAAAAAACTGGAGCTCTGACCATGTGCCACACATTGTATCAAGTGCTTTTTGTGCCTTATTGAATTCTCCATTGTTCTTATGCAGTAACTACATTTATTATTGCTAGTCTAAAGATGTGTAAACAGAGGCTCAGTGTATTAGTCCATTTTCACGCTGCTGATAAAGACATACCTGAGACTGGGCAATTTACAAAAGAAAGAGGCTTATTGGACTTACAGTTCCACATGGCTGGATAGACCTCACAATCATGGCAGAAGGCAAGTCACATCTTATGTGGATGGCAGCAGGCAAAGAGAGAGCTTGTGCAGGGAAATTCCTGTTTTTAAAACCATCAGATCCCATGAGATCCATTCACTATCTCGAGAACAGCATGGAACAGACCCATCCCCATGATTCAATCATCTCCCACCAGGTCTGTCCCATAACACGTGGGAATTATGGGAGCTACAAGATCAGATTTGGGTGGGAACACAGAGCCAAACTGTATCATTCTCCTCTGTCCCCTCTCAAATCTCGTATCTTCACATTTCAAAACCAATCATGCCTTCCCAACAGTCCCTCGAAGTCTCAATTCATTCCAGCATTAACTCAAAAGTCCACAGTCCAAAGTCTCATCAGAGACGAGGCAAGTCCCTTCTGCCTATGAGCCTGTAAAGTCAAAAGCAAGTTAGTTACTTCCTAGATACAATGTGGGTACAGTCCTTGGGTAAATACAGCCATTCCAAATGGGAGAAATTGGCCAAAACAAAGGGCTACAGCCCTGAGGCAAGTCCAAAATCCAGCAGGGCAGTCAAATCTTAAAGGTCCAAAATGATCTCCTTTGACTCCATGTCTCAAATCCAGATCATGCTGATGCAAGAGTTGGGTTCCCATGGTCTTGGGCAGCTCTGCCTCTGTGGCTTTGCAGGGTACAGCCTCCCTCCCGGCTGCCTTCACAGGCTGGGTTGATTGTGGCTTTTCCAGGCACATGGTGCAAGCTGTCAGTGAATCTCACGTTCTGGGATCTGGAGGATGGTGGCCGTGTTCTCACAGATCCACTAGGCGGTGCCCCAGTAGGGATTCTACATAGGGGTTCTGACATTTCCCTTCTGCACTGCCCTAGCAGAGGTTCTCCGTGAGGGTCCCACCCCTGCAGCAAACTTCTACCTGGGCATCCAGGCACTTCCATACATCTTCTGAAATCTAGGCAGAGGCTCCCAAACCCCAATCCTTGACTTCTGTGTACTCACAGGCTCAACACCATGTGGAAGCTGTCAAGGCTTGGGTCGTGCACCCTCTGAAGCCATGGCCCAAGCTCTACAGTGGCCCCTTTTAGCCACAGCTAGAGCGACTGGGAATCAGGGCATCAAGTCCCTAGGTTGCACATAGCATGGAGATCCTGGGCCTGGCCCATGAAACTACTTTTTCCTCCTAGGCCTCCAGGCCTGTGTTGGGCAAGGCGGCTGCCATGAAGTCCTCTGATTTGCCTTGGAGATATTTTCTCCATTGTCTTGGGGATTAACATTTGTCTCTTCATTACTTTTGAAAATTCCTGCAGGCTGCTTGAATTTCTTCTCAGAAAATGGGATTTTCCTTTCTATTGCATTGTCAGGCTGGAAATTTTCTAAAATTTTATGCCCTGTTTCCCTTGTAAAACTAAATACTTTTAACAGCACCCCAGTCACCTCTTGAATGCTTTGCTGCTTATAAATTTCTTCTGACTGATACCCTAAATCATCTCTCTCAAGTTCAAAGTTCCACAAATCTCTAGGGCAGGGGTAAAATGCCATCAGTCTCTTTGCTAAAACATAACAAGAGCCATCTTTGCTCCAGTTCCAACAAGTTCCTCATCTCCATCTGAGACCACCTCAGCCTGGACCTTATTGTTCATATCATTATCAACATTTTTGTCAAAGTCATTCAACAAGTATCTAGGAAGTTCCAAACTTTCCCACATTTTCTTGTCTTCTTCTGAGCCCTCAAAACTGTTCCAACCTCTGCCTGTTACCCAGTTCCAAAGTCGCTTCCACATTTTCGGTTATCTTATCAGCAGTGCCCCACTCTACTGGTACCAAGTTACTGAATTAGTCTTTTTCATGCTGCTGATAAAGACATAGCAGGGACTGGGCAATTTACAAAAGAAAGAGGTTTATTGGACTTATAGTTCTACATGGCTAGGGAGGCCTCACAATCATGGTGGAAGACAAGGAGGAGCAAGTCACATCTTACGTGGATGGCAGCAAGCAAAGAGAGCTTATGCAGGAAAACTCCTGTTTTTAAAACTGTCAGATCTCATAAGACCAATTCACTATTATGAGAACAGCACAGGAAAGACCTACCCCCATGATTCAATCATCTCCCACTGGGTCCGTCCCACAGCACATGGGAATTATGGGAGCTACAAGATCAGATCTGAGTGGAGACACAGAGCCAAACCATATCACTCAGAGAGGTTGAATCACTTGCCCAAGGTCACCTATCAGGCAACTTGCAGAGTCTAGATTTAAACCTAGGCTAGAGCCTTAACCACTGTGGATTACCTTATTGTTATGAGGCATTTCTCCTTTGTTTAACCCTGTGATGCCATTTCAGGCTATGTGTAGAGGATCTTAACCCTGGATGCACATCAGACTCACTGGGGATCTTGGAAAATATACCAGTTCCAAGCCCACCCCTTAGAGATTCTGATTTGAGACTGAACATGAAAATAACAGTTAACAAAAGTTAACAAAAGTTAAATAGAGACCAGAGTTGGTCTTCAAATAAGTGATTCTAAAGCAGAGGCAAACTCTGGATTAGAAATACATTGTTCTGGGAGATGGACACATAAACTCTGAGAGTTTCATAGCTTTTCCTTATTTTGTTTTACCTCACTTTGAAAACTCATGACACATCTCCCTTTGACACACCTGTTTCAAGAATCAGCTCCTATATGAAATTTTCTAATCACTCTTGTCTTATATTCCCTAAGCAATTTCATATTTAGTTTTGCCCAGATACTGCTGTAGTAAATGCCTTGTAGTTAGATTTTGATTGATTTATGCAGCTGCATCATCCGACCCAGTTAATCTGTATGGTCTTTAAGGGAAGAACTATGTCTTCTACAACTTCTGTCTTCCTTAAACTTTACCCTCCATGGTGCTGGGAGTGCAGATATACAAAAAAATTCTGGCTGAGTTAGTGGCAAAACTGCTGTGGATTTTGAACCTGTGAGAGGGTGTGCAAGGGGCAAGAAGAAAAATAACTCAAGTATGGCAGGCTTGTTGTTATAGTCACATTTTATTTACATCATACTTGTTGAGCATCACTTAAGTGGTAATCTTGTTTAGTTTGCTGCAGATGCCAGACAGTCCTTGCTGTCATGTTGCTTATATTCTAGTGAGAGGGACATGGATTTCTCACATAAATAAATGTATAACCAAGTCATTTCAGATACTATAAGGGTCTGGAAGGAAACATAAGAAGTTAATGTGGAAGAGAGTGACTGGGAGGAAAAGGGACTTCAGGGAAGTTGGGGAAGGCCTTGCTGAGGGAGGGAATGTTTGAGACTGAAATCAGAGGAGTCAGCTGTGAGAATTCTGGAGAACGTTCTAGGCAGAAGCCCTGGAAGTAGGCATAGGATCTCGGTCTGTGTGTCACGTAGGGAAAACATACTCAACAAGGAGACAGTGAGGGGTTCAGAGACAAAGGGTGTGTTGGATTCTGTAGGCCTTGTAAGTCACAATAAGAAGTATGGATCTCATTATGAGCATGAGCTTTTGAAAACGGCATACACCCAATTGCAAATCACAGTCAATTGTCGATGCAAATGCAAATGCATATAGGCTGCCCTAATTATTTCATGCATTTGGATGGGGGCCTTAAGACAATTCTGACAGTGACTCTAGGGTAGAGAAAGGTGCAGTGTATTGGGTTCTACTTGTTCTAACAAAACATGTCCCTTGATGCAGCATCCAATGCCTGAGGGACAGATGTTTTTTCTAACTATGCTGAAAGAGGGGAAAGGCAAACCCCAATTTAATGTTTCTCATTTTACTCTGGTAGTAACTTGGCACTATTAAAGTTGTGGCTTATTGTACTGTTTAATAATATCAGTTGACTATAACTCAGCTTTCTTTTTCACACATCAGTGTGAAACTCATAAGTAGGAGAAACAATTTTGATAGCTACATGGTGTATTAGTTTTCTATTGCTGCATAACAAACTCCCACTAGTGTAGCAGCTTAAAATAATACACACTTATTACCTCACGGATTCTGTGAGTCAGAAGTCCCTGTACCACTTAGCTGAGTCCCCAGCTCAGGGTCTCACAAGGTTACAATCAGTGTCTCAAGGCTTCACTAGGGAAGAATCTGCTTCCGAGATCACTCAAGTTGTTGGCAAACTTCATCTCCTTGCAGCTGTAGGACTGAGGGCTCCAGTTACTTGCCAGCTCTCAGCTAAAGGCCACCCTCAGACCTAGAAGCTGCCCTCAAAGGCCACCCTCAGACCTAGAAGCTGCCCTCAGCCCCTTAACCTGTGGGCCAGTCGGCTAGCTAGATGGTGTCTCAGGTAATGCAACACCATCATGGAAGTGACAACCCATCACCTTTGCCATATTCTACTGGGTTGGAAGCAGCTATCAGGTCCCACTCATACTTAAAGGAAGGGGCTTACACCAGGGTGTGAATGCCAAGAGGCAGGAATCATGGGGCCAGCTTACAGTCTGTCTATACTTGGTTTTATTAAAGAAAAGATATTTGTCTTTGGAAGTTATAGTCTACTAATGTAATAAAATTCAGTGGTTGCTGATAAGCAGGTCTCATACATTTTTCTTTTATGCATTTACTTTGCTCCCCATGGATATCTTCTGGAGGTAGAGAGGGAGGCGCATCTTTTAAAATACTAGTTGAAAACTGGCTTTTAAACTCACAAATAACTGCACCATTGTTAGTTTTGACAACAGTCCCAAGGCTACTTCCTATCTTTTTCAGCTAAGATCATGCCATTCTGTAGTATATAGTCAAAATAAATCTACTGAATTTTCCAACCTACCTTTCTAGGAGACAAGCCTGCCCCTGGAATATTTGCAGAGTGGATGTCCTATACACACATACACAGAGTGCTCTGTCATCTTTCAGAAGAAAGTCAATATTATAAAAATTACAAAAAAAGAAAAAAATGAATCACAAAAAAATAACATGAGTATGGCATGATGTCCATATCTCTTGTAAACCAAAAAGCATCTGAGACAAGTCTCAATCAATTTAGAAGTTTATTTTCCTAAGGTTAAGGACATGCTCAAGGACAGCCTCAGGAGGTCCTGACAACAGGTGCCCAAGGTGGTTGGACTACAGCTTGGTTTTATACACTTTAGGGAGACATAAGACATCAATCAATACATGTAAGAAATGCATTTGTTTGATCTGGAAAGGCGGGGCAACCCAAAGGGTGGGGTGGGGTGCTTCTGGGTCACAGGTGGATTCAAAGGTTTTCTGATTGGCAATTGGTCAAAATAATTTATCTAAAGACCTGGAATCAATATAATGGAGTGTCTGGGTTAAGATAAGGGGTTGTGGAGACCCAAGTTCTTATTATGCAGATGAAGCCTCCAGGTAGCTGTTTCAGAGAGAATAGATTACAAATGTTTTTTTTTTTTTTTTTTTTTTTTTTATCAGTCTTACGGAGTCCATTCTGTCCATTGTAAGGTCTCTGTTTTAATGTTAATGCTGGTCAGCCGTGTCTGAATTCCAAAGGGAGAAAGCTATAATGAGGCATGTCCTACCACCCATTCCCATCATGACCCGAATTCATGTTTTGGGTTTACTTTAGAACGCCCGTGGCTGACAGGAGGGGTCTATTCAGTTGGTTGGGGGGCTTAGAATTTTGTTTTTGATTTACACCTTTTAGCAAAGGTTTGTCTTTAATTGTCACTCTTTGCCTACCCAGTATTTGAGTGGTTCCTGTTGATTCTGGAGACTTCAGCCCTCAAGATATTAGATCCAAAGTGTAGTATCATCAGGTCAAAAGCAGTGAGTAGTGGCAGCCAAGATTCCCCATGACTGCCATAGTCCACTCCTTCCCAGTTCCCCACTCCATTACCTCTACCCATTCCTTGATATGGACAGTAGATGTTTTTTCCATCTTATGTAAAGAGTTATGTAAACTGGGCTCCAGGACAAGACACATCAACACTCTTCAATTACATTGCTGCTCCCAAACCTCTTCCATTTAGAATACCTGGGACTGCTTCCATTTCAGGTTGATATCAACTAACAGACATTTGGAAACATATCTTTTTCTTCACCTCTGAGAATTCCAAGAGAAAAAATATCATTTAAAACCCTGTCTAAAGGAAAGATGTGGGCTAGCTTCTTCTCAGGCTCGGACAACCAGTTTGGTTTGTTCTTTAGGGGTGGCTGCTGCCAATCTGTCAGGGTTTCCTGGGTCAGAGAAACAGAATTTGGAACCTGTAAGTGTTGACTAAGACAAATATCACATATTTGATCAGCTAAGTATTAATAAATCAGAAATTTGTGGCTTAAATTCCCTTTGAAATATACACACACACAGGTTAAGGAGAGAAAGCATTTGGCAGAACACATCAGAGGGGTTGCCAGCCATATAATTCTTGAAAAAGAGCCAGATAAAGTTTGCCAAACCTAAAAGTAGTTAGATTTGCTCATCTATATATTAAAGAAACATTAAGGTCTTTACCTATTGACCTGTACCCACTAAAGAAAAGGGAATTTCAGAGTTGAAACTAACATTTCTTCCAAAAAAAAAAAAAACCTTCCCCGACTAATCATTGCTGAGATCTCAATGTGTAATATTGAATATCTAATGCATGATATCTAATAACAACACACCAGTGTGGAGTTTGCAAATACATAAAGGTTGTTTTAAAGAGGGCAAGGACAAGTTAGCCTCATTAGGTCAAGCAAATATAAGAGCAAGTAATGGCCTCTGGTCAAAGTAGGCAAGAGGTAGATAGAATATTGGAAAAGATGGTATTATGTAATAAGCAAGGCCATAACAGTGTCAGAATATAAAATGGCATGCCAGAGGTAGAAAGTATGATATAGATACAGTCTTGAAGTTCTCAGAAGAGGTATTCAAATGATGATGATGACGATGGTGGTGGTGATGGTTTATGTGTTTATTATTATTGTTACAGCTACCATTTATTACATTCCTAGCATGAGTTTAAAACTGGGTTAGGTTTGGTGCTAAGCCCTTTGCATATAGCATTTTTAAGCCTTCTCAGAGCCCTTCAACATAAGTATTCAGTTTATGTGATGAATTCCATAAAATTACTAAACAGAACCTAAAAGACCTGTTGTTGTCCCTCTGAATCTTAGGCCCCTATGAAAAGTAGAAGGTCTGATACTTAGAAGTCCTCACAGATTTCCAACCATTCGAACATAGTGCCATGCTCAATTTGACCCAAAATGATTATATGAAGCTTATCATAGAACCCAGTAGTAACTATGAGGGATGGGTGGCCCAGTCTGTGTTCAAATTTGCTAAAAAGATACAAATAGCATTTCTTCAAGTTAATGGACCAAGTGGGGTTCTTGGATTGACCCAACCGGACAATTCCACACTTATAACATGCAAGATAACATTTATCAAGAGCTTATCATATGCCAGATACCGTTCTATAATAGTACTCTATATACAGTAACTCATTTAATCTTCACTACCACCCCAAGATATAGGTTTTAGTCAATAGTGACTAATACTTTGAAATAGTATTAGACTAGGCTAACTTCTATAACAAAAGTCCCCAAAATCTTAGTGCCTTCCTACAAGAAAAGATTCATTTCTTGCTTACATCGCAGTAAATCTGATGATTGGAAGACAAATGTTCACGCCATATTTCAGGGAGGCATCAACAGCTTCAGGGTCCTAAATCTTCCTCTCCTGGGTCTTCTACAACTGGCCAGCAGACAATGAGAGGAGAGAAAAGGCATGGAAAATCTTGTGGGAAGTTTTAGGGGTCAAACTAGTACTAATGTAGCTAGCCATGTCTGCCCCCATCCCAGTGGGCAGAGCTAGTCACATGATCCCACATAGATGCAGAGAAAGAATGGGAAATATGATTTTCCATTGTTCCAGGAAAGAAAAGAACCAGGAGAGTAGGCACAAACAATGTTTCTGCAACAGATAGGTACTACTATTATCCATGCCCTATAATGGAGGAAATTAAGGGACCACTATACAAGATCACACAGTTTGATACCCAGTATCACCCAATCAAGAAGTAGGATAGGGAGTCAAGCAACAAGCAATCTTATCCTCAGCCTATGCTTATACCATGCCTACTGCTCCTCAACTATAATTCGGGGAGAAAAACATTATTCTCAAGTCATCATTATTTGGTTTGATAGTTTCATCCCAAATCTAGCCTAAAACTCATTTTTATAGTTGCTTAAGTATGTCACTTACAGAGTCCCAATCGCAGAGCACAGGAAAGCCTGCTATTTAAACAAAACAAGATTCTAAACTTTGCAGAAACATTGTACATTAGTCTTCTACTCCCACCTTCTGTATTCATTCCTAATTTCAGGCCCACCCTCCTACTTACTAACTACCACTACCACCCCCTAAAAAGAAAAGAAGAAGAAAGAAAAAGTCCTGATAAAGCTTTTCCAGTATTTAAGAAGGTCAAGGGGAGCTTAGTGAGTTAATATCTGCCCGCACCTTGATTTAAGCAGACATTTGGCTCCTTTCTTACAATGGATGGCTGAGAATATCAAACCGTGAGCTGTGACTGAGTCTAACCCAGCTTTCAGCCTTGTGCTCAATAGCAGGATGCCCCATTACTTTCCTTACCCACAACTGCTATGTCTCATGTGTCCAAAGACATTTGAAACCAATCACTGAGACTCCCCTGTGTTGCTTTTCCCTGAAGTCTTACAGACAACTCAGACTGGCCTGGTCAGACCCTTGGAAATCTTCAGAAGCCCGGCTGTCAGATGTGTACATGTCAACACACCACCTGTCCTGGCAGGAAACCCACTTTTTTTTCTATTTCTTCCTCCCTTGGGAAATGTGCCTGTATCTGGCATCCATCCCCACTGATCCTGCATCACACACCTAGACAAAAAAGTCATTTCATTTCTCAAGCCATTTCTCCCACTTTTGTGAAAATTTACTTGAGTTCTCTCTCAACAGGCATGTTGAACTCCTACGTCTTCCTCCTCTTTATGTATTCAAAACTATTCTTGCTCCATTTTCTTCATGCTTCCCCCAATTTGTTTCTGTTTGGAGTCTTAATTCCATCTCTTCTTACTACCTTTGATTATGTAAAAGAACCCTTCTTAAGTAACCCAAGATGTTTTCATTTGTATCAGCTACTAATCTTAATTGTTTTTACTGCTATTCTGGAATCTACTGTCATTTCTCTTTAGATAAGTTTGACTATTTGCTTTTCTTCACTCCTAATAGCACATACTAAGGTATAAATAGCATGAGTGGGTAAACATGACAATATTAAAATATGGTCTTATGCTATCGATCTGTATTTTAAGAAACATTGCTTTCTAGATCTTTAAAAGATCAATGGATTTTCACTTTTTCCAAAGTTCTACCACCTCTGTTGTTTCAAACATAATTTCTCTGGAGTATGAAAAGAAATGGGTTTCAAGGAGGTTGCTTCACTAGAGTGTAGGCAGGTCAGATGGATTTTCTTCTTCCTACAGAATCATCCTGTGATATTGAAAAAGTGAAGCTGGAGGAAAAAATATATTTAAGGAAAGATATTATGGGACCGGAAGCTTAGAGAATTTAACTTTACTTCTGTGACTCAGATGCCTCCCATTTTAAGCAAGTCATCTGAACACTGTGTACTTGGGTCTCTTGCCTCTTTATAAAAAGGAAACCAATAAAAATATAGCGCCCCAAATATAGGCCCCTTACAAATTTCCAATAATGGCTCATTAAAATTCTCTTCAAAGTGCTGTAGGTGAAAAATTAATGAACTTACCCAGCAGGTATTTTTCCTAGAAATTGATACTTTGTAAACATTGCATGCCTTCCTCCTTCTATCTCCTCCTGCCAAACTTTCGGCTGGTTCTTCTTTGTGGAACACCCTTCCTGTGAGCAGTACTTGAATTTGTGTTTCATGGGGCATGAAAATTGTAGTGAAAAGCATGGGAAAACAGGGTATAATGAGATTTGTGGTACACACTCTTCATCATGATATGAATTTTCTTGTCCATGCCCCTCTGTCTTTTCTACAACACTGTGACACGTGTCAGTACTCTTACAAGTTGTCTCGATTCTTTCAAGGTCAAGTTGAACATGTTGGCTCAAATCCTGGCTCCATTTTTGATTAGTGATATGATTTTCAGCAAGATCTATAACCTCTCTGGGACTTGGTGTCCTCATAAGTGAAGAACTCATTGGGAACTGTGAGAATTAAATGAGAAAAAGCCCGGGAAGCACATAGTGCCTGGCGTATGGTTAGCACACAATAGTTTGCTCTCCATAAACTCAGTGGAGGATATTTTGAAAATATTAAATTAGTTTTTCTTATTCTTCCTTTCAAGAAATTCCCTGACAAATCCTATTTACCTGGGTTCCTTTTAAAGGTGGTTGCCACAGGGAAAGCGATGGTGGGCACAATAACCTTGAAAGCCAAGCTTTTGAAAAAGATAAGAATCTTCTACATAGTAAAACTTCCCTTTACTTATTAAGAGTCAAGTCTGATATACCACATTAATAGAATAAGGATAAAAATCACATGATCACCTCAGTAGAAGCAGGAAAAGCATTTGACAAACTTCAATACCCTTTCATGATAAAAACACTCAACAAACTGGATATAGAAGGAATATACCATAACATAATAAAGACCATGTATCATAAGCCCACAGCTAACATCATACTCAGTAGTGAAAAACTGAAAACAATTTCCTTTAAGATCAGGAACAAGGGAAAGATGCCCACTCTTGCCACTTACATTCAACATAATTCTGGAAGTCCTATCCAGAACAATCAGGTAAGAAAAAGAAATAAAAGAAACCTAAATTGGAAAGGCATAAGTAAAATCATCTCTGTTTACACATGACATAATCTTTTATGTAGAAAACTGTAAAGACTCCAAAAAAAAACTTTTAGAGCTAAAAAATGAATTCAGTAAAGCTGCAGGACACGAAATCAAAGTACAAAAATCAACTGTGTTTCTGTACACTAACAGTGAACTATTTTAAAAAGAAATTTAAAAGATTCAATTTACAGTAGCACAAAAAAGAATAAAATACTTAGGAATAAACTTAACCAAAGAGGTGAATGACTTCTGCACTGAAAACTTTAAAACATTGATGAAAGAAAGACACAAATAAATGAAAAGACATTCTATGTTCAAGGATAATAAGAGTTAATATTGTTAAAATACCCATACTACCTAAACTAATCTGCACATTCAATGCTAACCCTATCAATATCCCAGTGAAATTTTTTACAGATACAGAAAAAATGATTCTAAAATTCATATGGAATCACAAAAGACCCAATAGCCAAAGTAATTTAGAAAAAGAAGAACAAAGCTGTGGCCATCACACTTCCTGATTCAAAATATATTACAAAGGTATGGTAACTAAAATAGTATGGCACTACCATAAAGATAGATATAAAGACCAATGGAACAGAATAGAGAGCCCAGAAAAAAACTCACACATGTAGTCCAACTAATCTTTGACATGGGTGTCAAGATTACACAATGGAGAAAGTACAGTCTCTTCAATCTAGACTTAAAGACTAAAATATAAGACCTGAAATTGTAAATATCCTAGAAAAAATATAGGAGAAAATTTTGACATGGGTCTTGGCAATAATTTCTGGGAGATGGTTTCAAAAATACAGGAAAAAAAAGCAAAAGCAGACAAGTTGAACTACATAAAACTAAAAAGCATCTGCACAGCAGAGGGAGCAACAGAGTAAAAAGGAAACCTATGGAATAAGAGAAAGTATTTGCAAACTGTAAATCTGATAAAGGACTAATATCTAAAATTAGATAAGAAATTTGCACAATTCAATAGCAAAAACACAACGACCCTATTTAAAAATGGCAAAGGACCTGAATAGATATTTCTCAAAAGAAGGCATAAAAATGGCCAATAGGAATAAGAAAAGGTGCTCAATGTCACTAATCATCAGAGAAATGCAAATCAAAACCACAGTTTGATATCACCTCACATCTGTTAGATAGCTAGTATCAAAAAGTCAAAAGACAACAAGTGTTGGTGAGAATGTGGAGAAAAGGGAACTCTTGTACACTATTAGTAGGAATGTAAATTAGTACAGCTATTATAGAAAACAGTATGGAGATTTCTCAAAAAATTAAAAATAGAAATACCATATGCTCCAGCAATTCCACTTGTGGGTATATATCCAAAGGAAATGAAATCACTATGTTGAAATATATATGCACTCCCATGTTGATTGCAGCATTATCACAATAGCCAAGATATGGAATCAACCTGAAGTGGCCATCAACAGATGAATGAATAAAGAAAATGTGGTATATATACGCAATGTAATACTATTCAGCCTTTAAAAAAGAAAGAAATCCTATTATTTGCTACAGTGTGGATGGATCTGGAGGACATTATGCTAAGTGAAATAAGCCAAGCACAGAAAGACAAATAATGCATGATCTCACTTACATGTGGAATCTTGAAAAGGTCAAACTCAGAAGCAGAGAGTAGAATGGTGGTTGCCAGGGACTGGGAGTGGGAAAGGGAGAATATGGAGAGATGTTTGTCAGAGGGTACAAAGTTTCAGTTAGACAGGATGAATAAGTTCTGAAGATCTATTTTACAGCATGTTAACTATAGTTAATGGTCATATGTTGTATACTTGAAAATTGCTATAGATCTTAAATGTTCTTACCACAAAAAATGATAAGTAGCGAAGTGGTAGATATGTTAACTAGCTTGATTTAATAATTTCACAATGTTTACATATATAAAAACATCATGTTGTATACCATAAATATATATAATTTTTATTTGTAATTATACCTCAATAGAGCTTGTGGGGGATGGGGGAGAAGAGTCAAGCCTGCTAGATTAGAACTCCAGAGCTTTATTTGTAAACTGTAGTAAAAAGGGGAAGGAGGATATGATGTAAGAAAAAATTTTACTTGACTGAAAGGGAAAGTAGAAAAGCCCTTCAGATTCTAAAGAGAGGAACCCAGGAAAGAGAAGAAAGAGAAGCAAGATGTTAGAATTGAGGAACATAACTTCATTGTCTGGATCAAAATCCCTGGGGGAATAAAGTTTTGAGAAACTCTGAGGGGAGGTTGACATATTCCAAACGTTTTAACATAAATATTATAATATTGGTTCCCTTTAGGGGAACTTCCTGTTTTCTTCCTGGCATGGGAGCAATATGATGCCCCCCAGGAGGGAGTTTAGAAAGGAGGTAGCCTTTGTGGCCTGGACAGACATTCAGTGTCCCCATGCTCCTCAATAAAGGAATCAAGAAGTGTCAAAGGGCGCTGGACCAGAGAGGGACAGAGAACAGTCTGAGAGGGGAGATGAGAAGGTCATTTCATGATGCCAGGTCTTCAGGACAGGAGAATATGACAGAAACTATAAACTTCTACCCCAAATGCCAGGGCAAATGAGACGAGCTGCATCACACTGGAGACAAGTGAAAGCAACAGAGGCAAGAGCCAAAGAGGTCTGGAACAGTTCAAGGAACAGCAGAAACAGAGTAACCCTGAGTGGCAATGTGAAAATGTTAACTTTTCTTTGCTGTCTTTGGAAATGAAGAGCTCCCAAACAAGATGAAATGTGAAAGAGAAAATCTATGTTTACTTTTGTACATCTGAATATAATATCTAAGTTGTTGACCTTTCTCAGAAATAATTGAGAATTGGCCTCATATCAAAGCTTACTTTTAGTTTGTTCATTTGAAAGGGGTAGAGGTATTTTGCTTAAGACATCTAACTAGCTCACATAGCTGTGGTGAATGGAGAAAGCTATTTTTTAAAGTAAATTTTGAAGCCCTATAGGATAAAAGTGGGAATCTATTTTCTTTTTTTTAATATGAGAGCAGATCACCTAAAGGCATTCACCAAAATACACATACATATAGACACACTATGTCACACCAGCCACTTAACTATAGAAGTAGTTCTGAATAAAGTTTATGAGCCCTAATCAGAGGTACCTCAGTGTTTACTGCCTTAAGCACTTTCTGTTTGGGGCTGAAGTAATCTGACTAAAAATATACCTACCAATCAACACCTTTCTGTTGTTTCTAGCTGCATGGATGCTAAGGGTAGTCTCCAAATATACTTCAAGAGCCCACAGTTCTCCAGGACACTAATTCACACCAGTATTGTGTAAAGCAGAAGAGATGTGTACCACAGTTACCAACGATGTCAACAAACTCAAGGTGTTAGCATGTGAAATGAGGTTGTTATTTTGATGATAGTGATTATATCAACTGTTCCTCCTTACAATCACAGGGTACTTTCAGATCATGGACACTACAATTACCAACCAGTAATTTGGAGATCAAATTAACAGCAACCATTCAAAGTAAATTGGGTCATTTCAATTCAGTGGCATTAGGCAATAGAAAGAATGTGAAGTTCTCAAACTGGTATGAGAACTGCAGTTCAAGCTTGCTGCAGTTCTAGACAGATGGCTCTTTCAGGCATTGTTCAACTAAGGGGTCATTTCTGCTGTTGTCAGACTGGAAATCCCCAAAACACATACCTTAGAGTCTGTAGGCTGCCTTCATAGTATATTTCAGTAACTCAAAAGCCTTCACTATTGTGAAATTCTTTACTTTGTAACCCAAGTTCTCCAACCTCCTGAGGAACCACTATGTCCTTGAAAGTCCATCAATCTTAGTCCAAGTCTCCATTTTGGATACAAGAAGTCCTGCATCCTGCTCAAGTATTTCTAAGCATCCCAGTACGGTTTACATTCCTGGTGGTTGTTTATTGTGTCAGTTAGAAATTAGGTCCAGCTGCATGTAACAGAAGCTCAACTGCTGTGGTTTAACCAAACAGGAGGAGGGGTGATTTTCTCATGTACTCAAAGTCTGGACGTGAGCAGTACAAGGGCTCTGTAAAGTCTTAGGTGCTCCATGCCCTATCAACATTTTTTCCCTCTATCCTTAACATGTGATTTTTTGCCTCATGCTTGTCGCCTCATGGTCCCCAAATGGCTGCCATTTTTACAGGCTCATGTCCTTGCTCTCAGCAGAAAGAAGAAGAGGCAAAGGACCAAGGGACAACCCCTGAACAGGAAAAGCAAAACTTTCCCAGAAATTCCTAGGCGAGTTTTAATTATATCTCAGTGACCTGAAATGAGTGTCAGTGCATTTTCTGAAGCCTGGGAAGGCAAGGATTATAGCAAACTGCACTCCCATCTAAAACAAAATATGAATATGGCTGGTAAGGAAAAGAGGCGTAGGGCTGCTGAGTACCCAGCAGTGTCTGGCACTCTTCTCAGCTCTCATCCTAAACCACTCTCCACTGGCCATGTCTGGTCATCTCCTAGCTATGAGATAGGAAAAATCTAAAACTAGATCTCAGACATGAATACCCCAGTAGTGGCCTTGCCTCTTTCTGGGAGGAGTAGCCTCATGGGTACCTTCTTCCTGATCCTCCACTCGAATACCATATTGCTGAGATCATGGTTTTTTTCTTTATTCGTTCAATTAATAAATACCTTTTGATCATTTTCTATGCATTAAGTACTGTTTTAGACATTGGGGGTATGAAAGAAACCAAGATCTCAGGACCCTTACCTTACATGGAACTCACATTCTAATGGACGTAACTGGATTTCAGCCCCTAATTATCCCCTTAGCAGGTACCTTTTGCAGGGCACTCCCTGCACCAGTGTTTATGGTGACCGTGGTCATTCCCCAGAGACCAAGGTTCTAGTCTTCTGTCTCTCTCTCCATTAGAATTTTAAAAACTCAGGCAACAAATATTATTTTTGCAGAAATAAACACAATGACCTATTCCAAGTCTTTTATTGTCAAACAGTATGTTTATCATCTCAGTCTGAAGCCCCTGCCTTTAGGTATTTCCATTTGTCCAGTGTTTCCCCAAGAAGAATGTTTTTACTTTCTTACTGCATGAGAGGCTTTGCTAAACACAAATTTCAGTTTTCACCTTTACAGCCACAAAGAGTTCAGAAAATTTGGCACCCAGTGTATTTGAGCATCTGCGTAAGCTTATGTATAATAGAGATTCCTCAAAGAGCAACTCATGCCCATTGATGGTTAGTGACTTAATTTCCCTGCACATTTCAACTGAAGGTCTATATGCATTCTGAAGCCCCTTTATAAAACGTAAATTAAGTGTTTGCTTGAACCTAGTTGATCTCTTGCATTAAGCCTCTACTTTTGTTAGTGAAAGGGGATAACAAAAATTTCAGTTCTGGGAAGGCCTTTCTCTGTTTCTCTTTCTGAGTCAGTACCCCCATGTATACAGGGGATATGACGACACCAGAGTGATACCCAAAGGTATTTGAAGTGCATGAGGTCTTCAAGATTCTATGTACAGGTGATCACGGGTAATGTGGTTGAATCTATGAGTTTCTAAACTTCCCAACATAATTTCCTTACCAAACTGCCTCGTCTCCAGCTGCCATACTCTGTCTTGTGTTCTCTGCTCCAGCTAAGCATGGAATTTTCCTTCTTCACCTCAAAACCTTCCCTCAGGTGCTTCCCCCTGCTCTCTGCCAAGCCAGTTCTTCAAACCATTCCTCAGACTATTCCTCCTTCTTAAACTCGCCACAAGCCACACCATGCTACCTGTTGTTATTCTGTTCTCCCTGACTCTCCCTCAGCACTTGTATATGGCTATGTCCAACTACCCATCCCTCTGCCTTTCACTGATGCCAGTTCTGGTTCTTCATGAAATGATAAACTCACGAAAGAGGCATTAGGGTCCTCTACATCCTCAGGAACTCCCCACTATATATTGTGTTACTCCTTGCTCAAAATAGACCATCTGTAAATAGGGGCACTGTAGGTTTAAGACAAAACTTCTCATCAGCATGCTCAGTTTTCTAGGCAGTTTACATTTGAGACTGCAAAGCAGTGGGCGTGTAACTGCTTCCAACCTTCTCTGGGTGGTGATGCAATCATGGGGAGGCCATCTGTGTTTCCTCCATCTGTTGAGGCTTCTCTGCACCTAATCAAGTGCAATGCACCAACTCGAGCCTCATCTTTCCGAGCAGCCTTCTCCTCCTGAACCACCCTTCCTCAGCAGTCCACTCAACCTGGGTCTCTAGAGCAGTGGATATGTAGACAGGCTACAGCAGAATCGATGAGTCTCCATTTCCTTATCAATAAAATGGGATCATAATGTATTCCTCCTATGTTTGATGTGAGGATTAAATGAGAAAATGTATAATAAACCCTTTGCACATGGTAGGTGTTCAGCATATGTTAATTCTCTGCCCCCTCCCTATCACGCTTTCATGCTGAGATAACCATTGTTCATTTGCACAGTCTCATTTCCCCTGCATGACTGTGAACTCCTTCAGGAGTTCATCTCGTCTAATTTGTCTTTACATAAGGAAGGGTAGGGTGTTAGAGAATTAGAAATCATCAAACCATGATCTTGGTCATAGATCTGCCACTTACGATCTGTGTGACTTTAGGCTGGTTCATTCATCGGTAAAACAAGGTGTTTGGTTTGGAGGACTACTAAGATCTGTGTCTAACCTAAATTTCCTAAAGAGTTTAGTGAGTGAATGGGCACCAAGGAAGCATGATTTCTAAGACTTGTTCCTTCCTTAATAGGCGAGTGAGTGAGTGTCCAATGTCTTAAAGGCTCTATGATCACATTAGCCATTCCTTTCCACTGGGCTCATTCAAGTCCAGCAGACTAGAACTTAAATATGCTGTAGCTCCTCAAGCCCACAGAAGGAAGGTGTTCCTTAAAATTAAAGCTCTAGCCAGGCCAAATTCTATGAACCAGTCAAGCAGGTCACCTGAATTCACACGCTCCCCTAAACCCCATCCACCCAACTGCCCAGCAATGATGACATAAGGCCTGCTGGTGGGAATGCTAGAGTAAGGGATGGGAGTCTACATTCAGGCTCTGCAACCGCCCTTTTGATTCACTCACACAGCTGACGCTGGAAGCTAAGGTGCATGACTGGTGAGCAAATGTTTTGTTATCTTCTTTAGCCACTGGCAATATTATAAAAGGTCAGTGTTGATGCTAAGAATTTCTTTGAGATTATCAAGTAAAACATGCTAATATGGATCAGATTATAAAATGGCCAATTCTATTCCCATAAATACCTCTATGTAAGGAGAAAGTTTTTTTCCTGCTTTGGGCCATATATTTCAAGTTATACCAAATGTGACAAATTTGTAGTACAACCAGTCCATTTATATGGGACCTCTGAGCCTATATTAAGCCAAGTGAGGATGAAGGTCTCTACTCTTGAGCTCTTCCTGTCCCATCACAAGCATATCTGCCACATTTATATCTAGTGAGCTACTCTGACTACATAGATGCTGTGTACTTTCATACTTATCCTTTTTATTAATACTCAGGGAAAGAAAAGGGTGGGAGAGAAAGAGACTTGAGTCCCTAAATGTGCAGGTACTGTGCTAGGTCCCACCAGGCTGCGTCCCCTTAGACAGCTAAGGCTCAGAGAAGAAACTTGTCTCTGATCATACAACCAGTACAGGGCAGAGCTGAGATTTGAATCAAGACCTCACTCAAGTGTCCATGCTTTTAACCACTGCACCCCAGTGGCTGCCTGGGTTAGCAATTAGGTGAGTTGTTAGTTAATCAAGTAGGCTAAAATGTAGGCAACACAAGGGATGGGGGTCCGTAGAAAACTCTCTCCGTTTCTCTCCTGAGACCTGTGTTCCACGGCAGGTGTACCTCGGTGATTAATGCTTCTGAAGCTCTGGGTGTGCCCAGATGATATGCTATCTACAGCACACAAATGGGAAATTTCAAGATGCTGTTCTCTAACAGGCTTGCCACCAAATGCTGTCAGAAAACTAAAATTGTTCAGGCTATTTTGAGACCAAACTCAAAGTTTTATCCAGCTTCTCCCTGAAGTAAATTGATGTTCATGGATCTCAGAGCTGTTCTTTGCCTCACATATTAGGTGGTGCTGTATAGCTAGAGTTTGTGCTCATTCAGATTCGTGTCCCTGTGTTGACCCCAGTCCTTCTGAAAAGCCCAGTGGAATTACAGGGTCTTAGATAAAATCAGAGGCCTACATTCTCTAGCTTCAAAATAAAGAGAAGGCAAGAGTTGACTCAGAACACAAACACAGTTCTGAGAATAAAATTAGAATTACCCATTTAATGTTTATATACCTCGTAGGCTGGGGATGGGTGTAGCTTGTTTACTTTCTGAGTATAAATTACCAAGTTTTCCCACCTTGAGATAGAAACCTGACTTGTGAGACAAAATTTTCTTTTCTTCCCTCTTTTTATAACAAGTAGAAATGGCTTGGTGAAATGTGTGTTGGTTTTCATTCCGGGTGAGAAAGTAGAAGTGAGGCTGCAAATTCTAAGTAATGTGTTCCTAAGATGCACCTGAGACTGACTGGGCACTAATATAAATTATAATAAGGACTGGAAAATTTACTGCCCCCTCCCCTGGGTTGGCTGTTGACATTTGGCCTGGAGTCTTCATGGTCACTGTTTAGCCCGGGAAGTGATGCAGGATGACACACATGGGGAATCTTTTCCTGGAAATGGGTTTAGAGGACAGCTTATTATAAACAATAAGCCCTTGTGTAGGGGGTTGAAAATAAACTCAGACAGTGCATGAGGTTACAGTTATGTGCTGAAAGGCGAAAATCCACCATCTGTCACCTGTCCACAGGCCCTGATGGAAGCATTTGCCTCTGCCTGGAATCCCATTCCAGAAACTCCAGCTCAGCGATTAGACACTTCTTCATACAGAGTCCAGGGACTTAGGGATAGACTCCCATGGTATTTAAGCTTATTTTTTAAAACATCATTTTTTGGTTATTTTTAAGAAAGGAGGCAATGTTGTATTAGACGGCCACATGATCTTTTTAATCTGTCAGCCCATTGGCCAAATGTCACAGTCTAAACGACTATTCTGGGCCAGCTCTCATGTATTTCCCTCCATTAATTGTGTATGTTATTATTTAGGCACAGCATGTGTGTTGGCTCCAAACTGTATAAATGGAAAAAAAAAATGACAAGCTCTGAAGTTTTGTTTCTCCAATACAGAAAAACCATCGTAGTTTTCTACCACTGCTTTTGATTCTGTACTGAAAGTCTTGTTGAGCGAATGATATTTGTGGACCAGAGAACTGTATATACGAGTCAGACCATTATCTCCCCTTCTCCCATGATGTCTATCACACTTTAAATGTTCCCTTCATCTCTTTCTTTCTTGCGTTGCACAGCTTCAGCTCCAGAGTTAACTGTAAAATTTCAAAACATATTTTTCTAGCAACTCAAAGCACTTAAGAGGACTCAGGGAAAAGTATTTTGGCACTTACTTTGGGGGAATTATTATGTTGGTTGCAAAAAGAGTTTGGAAATAAAAAGTGTCTTTAGTCTTGTGATTACATAAATTTCTACTTGGCAAACAAGGATTGTTCTGGCATTGTGGACCTAGAATTTAAGACATCATCTTTTTAACCTAAATTCCTTTTCTGTGAATCTACATTGTTGGTAAGGAAGCAACCCAGGGAGGTAGTCGCTGTAATTCCAGTCTTCAAGTCTATGGACAATGCAAGGGTCTAGGGCAGTCCAGAGCTCCTAGATCATTCTGTGGGTAGAGAGAACTGAGGTGGAAGAGACAAGCTTATTGTTCAGTTGGCCCATGTACAGCTACCAGAGAGAGCTCTAGGGCACCCAGAATAGGCTCCCTGAGATAGAAACATTTCAGGTACTAACAGAGTCTCATGACAGCTTAATACCATGAGAAGGGTTAGAACCTTTACCCTAAGTACAGGTTCCCAGCCTGTGGACTGTGGGTCCCTGGCAGCTGCAGCTCTGTAAAGAGCGAGAAATTCACAGCGGGGTAGAAAACAGCCTGGGTAAGGTTTCACACAATTTTATCCTAGGCCATCTAACACAGCAAGGAGGGCTCTGAAGACTAACATTTTAGGTTCAAATTCTGGCTATGTCTCTTACTAGGTGTGTGGCCCTGAACAAGTTATTTAATCTCTGAATACTTCAGTTTCTTCATCTGTAAAATGGAGATAATGGTGATAATATCACCTCATAGGGTTGTTGTCTTAAATGAGTGAATATCTGTGGAACAGTGCTGCTCACACAGTTAGGACTCGGTGCACTTTAACCATTCTTATTGTTTGACAGACATATTTGAAGCTGCTGTCATGATAAATTAAAATACGTTCATTTAAATGTGATTTCATTGTTACTCTTTATCAATATGCACAGTTTCGGTGGATGGAAACCAAACACAGAATTGTCATCACAGAGGAGTCCTCATTCTCGGAAACGAGTGAAAGAAATAAAACAGGGGGACTGAGTTATCCTAAAATGGGGAAGAAAATATGTATGGCAAGCAGGGCTAAATTCTCTATTAGGCAAAGTAGGCAGAGAATCTAGAGCCCACAATACTTTTAGAGGCCCATGAAAATGTTTTAATTTCCTTTAAAACTGGAAGAAAAAATTAACTTGTAGATTGAATAAAGTGTTTTAATACATAATATTAATACATTTGTCTTTAGGCACTTTGTATAAACATGGAATGCAGTTTTTAATATTTTTACGGAAGAAGGGGCAACAAAGGCAAAATATTAGGAAGTTATAATGTAACCCAGACTGCAAGTGCCTCTGTTGTATTTGTTCATGTCTTTTTCTGTGTTCCTAACTGAATGGGGAGCCCTTTGAAAGCAGAAGATTGCATCCTATTTACCATTGTACACACAGAGCCTAGCACAGTGCCTGGCATATCATAGGCAACAAATATATATTTGATGAATAAAAAAATGATTAGCATTTTAAGTCACATGCAACAAGTCCTGGAAAGAGGGCTTTTGCTAAGGCTCCAAGCAAGTCAGTCTCTGTGCAGCTTAGAAGTACTTTGAAAGTGGCATTCTATGTCACATGGATGAAAAATCAAAAGGATGAAAATGTCATTAAGCAAGGCAAAACAGAGACACACTCTGTTGTCTCTGGGTTTGACTCTAAAGCAGACTTTGTATGAAAGACTGCAAGTTTAGCTCCAGCTAAGGCCCATCCACTTGGAAGAAAGCCCTCAGAGATGGTCCCTGGAAGACTGAGTCTGTCCTGCTGCAGAAGGCCCAAAGAGGTAGAATGCAACTGCAGAGACTCAAAAGCACAAAGGAGGCACCCCTCGCAGCCCTCCCTTAGAGCTCTGCTGGGTCCGCCATGGCCAGGCCAGAGGCCACATAAGGAGGGAAGGGAGAAAGGCCTCCTAGTTGGGGGGGCTACACCTCAGGGAAGCCAAGTGGTGACTGAAAGCCAAATCCAATGGGAAAAAGTTGAAACGCCAAAGTTCTCGGGCCAAAGTTCAACTGGAGTTACATCTGCCTCCTGGAATCCTGGGGTGGGGTGGTGGAGGGGATGGATATGTTCAGGAGCAGGGCGGAATTGGAGAGGAGCATGAAAAAAATCGAGGAAACTGCAGTCATATGAAAAGGGCAAATATTGCTACATTAGATTTTTAGGTTAGCCAAAAATCTCCTTTGCTTCAATCCTTATAGTAAAAACTAAACAGTGATCTATTTGCAATAGGGACTGTAGTATACGAAATCAAAACACACAATAGTCAGGAATCTTAGCAATATAATATTCAGTTAAAAAACCTCCTAAGATATTACACACAGCATGATGCCCTTTCAAAAGTTTTATATGGACAATTTAAAACACATATGAAAGAGAATACTGTCACCTCCCTCAGGCATCCTGCATTCAGCTTCCATCTTGGCCGATCTTGTTTCAGCCATACATACCTCTTACCCACCATTCCCCTCCCTTATTATTTTGAGGAAAATCTCAGACATAATGGAGTAACATTTGCATAATATTAAAAACAGTTAAAAATTAAGAAATACTTTCATTAATACATAGATGCCATTACAGCATATAAAAATCTTTTTATTTTATTTTATTTTTTGAGACAGAGTCTTGCTCTGTTGCCAGCCTGGAGTGCAATGGCACGATCTCGGCTCACTGCAACCTCCACCTCCCGGGTTCCAGCGATTCTCCTGCCTCAGCCTCTCAAGTAACTGGAACTACAGGCGCATGCCACCACACCCAGCTAATTTTTGTATTTTTAGTAGAGATGGGGTTTCACCATGTTGGCCAGGATGGTCTCAATCTTTTGACCTCATGATCCGCCCACCTCAGCCTCCCAAAGTGCTGGGATTACAGGCGTGAGCCACCGTGCCTGGCCCATAAAAAGCTTTTTAAAAGGATGATGGTGACTGATGTAGATTAGCATCAAGGTCTGAGGTTTTGTTTTGAATGGCCAGTTCTGGGTTCTTATTACCTTGTTGCTAATAATTGATTAAAGAACTAACTAGCAAAATAAAAGGAGACCACGCAAAGACCAATATGAGAGTATGCATGAACCCAAGATTTTAATTCCTCTCATTCTCTGTGCCAGAAGCCGCATCGGTCCACTTTTCTGCCTGTATAATTGCAGTCATCATTGTCTTTCCTTTCAAGGGTGACTAGAATGTGGAGGAGGGTGGTGGGGGTTGGAGAGGAAGACTTTGAATCCAGTTCGTTTGAAGTCCTGGTTAGTTGGGTTGCAGACTCGGACTCCCTGCGTCCATGAGCATGTCCTGTCCACGTCCTACTTTGCTTTAACCCACTTTGCCTATTTCTGCCTGAATTCTGGAACTCAGAACCACAGCTTGGTAGCAGAGGCTGCAAAATGATTGCAACCTACACAGGAGAGGCACATTCATTACAGTCAAATGGACTGTGGGGGCTCCCATGAGAAGCCTGTGCCACAAGTTTTATTTCTGGCAGGAGAGGCTCTAGAGGTGGGGGAAGGCAGAGAGGAAGAAAGGAGTGAGAGAGAGAGTGGAGAAAGGTGTAACAAAGACAGAAAAAGAAAGAGTGGGGAGACTGTTTGCTCATAACTATTTACAGTATAGATTATTTTTTCAATAGAAGATGTATTTAAATCAATTCATTTGAAAGACTATTCTACTTTTAGCATACGTCCTGATTTGAGTTTTGGATTTTAATACAATTACTACAAGTTGAATTGTTTGATTTAATTAACTTTTTCCTGTTAATTGAGGAGGTGGAGCAGAGGGTAGTACATTGAGACACCGTCTCTTAACCTTGGCTCTGACCTGTAGAGCAGGCCATGTAAGCTTTCTGGGCTTAGTTTCTACATCTGTAAAAATAAGGAGGTAGGACTGGAAGATCTCTAGGATCCATTTCAGTTGTAAAATTTTATCATTTTAAGTGGCTTGAACAAACCATAAATGGGTTTGTCAGAAGCACAGAGATAGGTATGTCATAAAGATTGAAAAGAACAGGAAATTTGTTCTTTGACTTCCCAGACCAGTGTTTAACTTCTACACATGCGGTTGCTTAGGTCTTAAATGTTTATGTATTTCCACATTTCCTTATGACCTACACACCTTAAAAGAAAATGAAGGTTGCAAAATGTTCTGCACAAAATCCCATGTTAAGTGGAGCAAAACTTTTCTTGAATAAGAAGGAGTTTTCTGAATAGAAACAGTCACAAAGTCAGCCCCAGATTCTAGACATTCTATTTGGTAATACAAGTTACAGGTAGAAAATGGCCCTCTGGTTTGGAGAGCCATGGGCCGTGAGATACATAGCCCTGAGACACACACACACACACACACACACACATTCATAACTGAAGGAAGTATTTTTTTAAAAGCTCATTCATCCTGATTTGGGACCCAGAATCCATGTCTCTTCTACCTAGAGGGCACAACTGACAAAGCATTAGATGATGTTGCCAAGACCCTGGGTGCCCACAGCAGAGTGATGCTGAGATGGATGTGGATTCTGCCTTTAGCGCCTGGGGTGGTCATGGGGTAGAGAAGGGAGAAACCAAACTAGAATCCGTATTCACATATCAAAGGAGGCGAATAGAAAGCCTGGAGTCAAACCCAAATATCTATAGTACTTAAAACATAATGAAGAACAAATTGGTGGGGAGAAATGCATTATTTCGTAACAGTGTTGGGATAACTGTTTACACATTAGAAAAACTGCAAGTTGAACCTTAGCTCACATTATACACTTCAGTACATTCTAGGTAGACTAAAGAAATATAAAACTGTAAACCAGGTTAAAAAATGTATGTAATTTTAGATTGAGAAGGCTTTTCTAAGGCAGAAACTTGAAGAAATAGATTGGTAGATTTGATAACATAAAAATTTTACATTTCTGTACATCCTAAAACAATAAAAATTTAAAGACAGCCGGGCGTGGTGGCTCATGCCTGTAATCCCAACATTTTGGGAGGTCGAGGCAGGTGAATCAAGAGGTCAGGAATTCGAGACCATCCTGGCTAACATGGTGAAACCCCGTCTCTACTAAAAATACGAAAAATTAGCCAGGCGTGGTGGTGGACGCCTGTAGTCCCAGCTACTCGGGAGGCTGAGGCAGGAGAATGGCG
>NW_012118376.1:9982883-9991285 GCF_000951035.1 Colobus angolensis palliatus
CATCTCAAAAAAAAAAAAAAAAAGAAAAAGAAAAAGAAAGGGGGCTGGGCTTGGTGGCTTACGCCTGTAATCACAGCACTTTGGGAGGCTGAGGTGAGCGGATCACCTGAGGTCAGGAGTTCAAGACCAGCCTGACCAACATGGTGAAACCCCCTCTCAAAAAAAAAAAAAAACACCACCAGGTGTGGTGGTCTGCACCTGTAATCCCAGCTACTTGGGAGGCTGAGGCAGAAGGATCGCTTGAACCTGGGAGGTGTAGTTTGCAGTCAGCCGAGATAGTGCCACTGCACTCCAGCCTGGGTGACAGAGCGAGAGTCCATCTAAAAAAAATAATAATAAGAAAATAAGAAAGGGATCCCAGAGAGCATCTGTTTCTGCCATATGAGATATAGTGAAAACATAGTAGTCTGCAATCAGAAGAGGGCCCTCACCAGAACATGAACATGCTGGCACCAGAATCTCAGACTTCCTAGCCTCCACAGCCATGAGAAATAAATTCCTGTTAAGGCACTTAGTCTATGGTAATTTGTCATAGAAGCCTGAACCAACTAAGAGTTGTGCGAACATATTTATAATAGCTGCTTTGAAGTATTTGTCTGCTAGGCCAGGTGTGGGGGCTCATGCCTATAATCCCTGCACTTTGGGAGGCCGAGGTGGGTGGATCACTTGAGGCCAGGAGTTTGAGACCAGCTTGGCCAATATGGCGAAACCCCATTTCTACTAAAAATACAAAAATTAGCTGGGTGTGGTCGCACATGCCTGTAATCCCAGCTACTCGGGGGGCTGAGGCATGAGATTCATTTGAACACAGGAGGTAGAGGTTGCAGTGAGCCGAGATTGTGCCACTGTACTACAGCCCAGGAAACAGTGTGAGACTCTCTCAAAAAAAAAAAAAAAAAAGAACACAGGACTCAGTGGAAAATAAATTTGCAAAATATTTAATAGATAATATCACTATTATGGCAAGAGTTCTTATTAGACAACTCAGAAAAGATAACCATTCTTCCCACCAAAAAAAAAAAAAAGAAAGACAGGTATAGGCAACAGGTAAGAAAGAACTGGAAAAGGGCCTCATAGATACTCAAAGCAGTATAAACTAAAACAAGGAAACACAGTTTTGCCTATAGAGTCAGTTAAAAGACTGATAATAGCCTTGGTAATCATGTGGTAAAATGAACACTCTAAGATTAGCTTTACTGCTGATTCTTACTTTAGTATAAAATCTTAGGAAAGCCACTTAAGCTTTATGAGCCTTGATTTTCTCATCTGTAAGCTGGGGATTATAGTAGTTTCACTTGCAAGGTTAGTTTGAGAATTAGGCGGGCTAATACGTTTTAAATGAACTTTGTAAATTCAAAAGTCATATACACACAGGTATATATAATTATTAGGTCCTATAAGCCCTTTGTTCTCAAAGAACAAAGGGGATGTAAGGGGATGGGTGGAGGTTTTTCCTTCATGCTATCTTTAAGATCCTGCACTAAGGCATTGTAGCTTTGTTAAGCTACTCTCCAACGATGGCACTGAGGACTGAGACTCATGGATATTGTTATAGGAGTGGCAGAAACTAAGAGGGCACTAAAACTGATGTTGGCAGGAGTGGATGACCAGAGCCACCATTCACTGGCAACAGCCAAGAGGTGATGATAGAAGCCACTTCTAATGGCTGAAACTACCTCAATGAAGCAGCTGCTGAGAGTGATTCTTGGAATAGAACTGTGTCCAAGGAGAGGATCCACTAGGAGTGACTTCAGTGAGCCTAGCAGGAATCACTCTCAGTCACAGATCAGAGGTGGAGCTGGGGAGACTCCAGAGGAGATGGGTACCATTGGACCTTTGTGTAGTAAGTAATACTACACAAAGAGCTACATAACTGTACTTCCTGGGTTCAAATCCCAACTCCACCAATCATGTGACCTTGGGGAAGACACTTTATTTCTCTGTGTCTCAGTTTTCTCATTTGTTAATTAATAATAACATCTAACTCATGGTTATTGTGAGAATTATGTAAGTTAATATATATAAAGCACTTAAAGATTTCTGGAACATGTAAATACCTAGTTAATGTTAAGTGTTATTATTGTTGCTATGGTCGTTATTAGCACTACTACTACCATGACCACAATCTTTCTTAAAAAGACAACAACATTTCCTCACTAGGAAACCTAGTATTGTTGGAAGCTAAAAATTCTGGTTAGGGTGTAATAAAAGGAAGTTTCAACCACAAGAGTAGGTTTTTCCCCTTGCTACCTACAGAAATATTTGTCCATCAGTTGGTTGCATCTTTTCTTTTCCATGGAAAGAAGGGAAATACAAGTCTTAAGTTCACACCACAGTGGTAACTTACAGCATCCTTAAAGATGCAGCTCCCTGTCACCCCTAACAGAGACCTCTCTCAAGTTCATAGGCTCAAATCTACAATCCAAATAAGTGCCCCATTGGGAAGGCTATTCCTGTGTTCTGAAGAGTCATATGAGAGAAGCCTAATATAGCTTCTTGCTTCATTTATTCAACAGTCAGTTCAAATATTTCAAGAATATTTCCTAGAGAATATCTCATGATGCTTTTGGAACCTCCAAAATGGAAGGATTTGATTTAAAAATGAACGATTAGGTCAAACTCCACTTATAAAATTACCCAGGCTTGCACTTTCAGGTCAAAGTGTACTTCATGTCCTGGTGTTGAAGGTGCTACAAGCAAAACTTTCTTCCTATGTAATAAGATTCAAGAGACTATTTTTAAATATAGTATTTGAGTGAATGTAGCCAGTAGCAAGCACATAGTGAGCCTGCAGTGATGTCTGATCTCCCTCACCTCCCAAAACTGGTGCTGTTTACCAACCACAAATGCCATTCAGAATTCCCACTATAAGATGGCTCTCTTGAAGGCATATATTTATAATAGTAGATCATTATTCATGTCACAAGCAAGATATGTGACATATCTCTGTTGGTGTGGAACAGGGGATCTAGGTGGCCCCTGCTGTCAGCCACATCCAGGACCTTCATCTCTACAGATAAAATCACCAGGGCTTCAAGGGGTTAAGTGACTTGCTCAAGATCACTCATCCATGCAGTCTTTTCCCCTAGAAAAACTAAGAGGTCACAGCTACCAATGGCTATAGAATAGATACCAAATATTCCCAAACTACAAACTCTAAAATAGGCAGCTAGATAAAAGAAGAGTGGAAAAGAAGCAAAATGCTTGGATGCTCAAAATGGACAAAACAAATCAAAGCCTGGAGCTTGAACAAGAAGGAAAGGACTCCAGAAGACGGCTCTCTACCTGTGTTGTCAGGGATGAGCTGAAAGAAGAGGGAGGGTCTAGAGAGTGATCACGCGACCCAGCATTGCTGGCTTCTCTCAGAAGCCGCTCAATTTTCCTGTCCTGTTGAATCTCCAGCTACTCTGAACAAAAGGAAATACTGTTACTGTTACTTCTAGGGTTTCTTGGGTGATACTGAAAACATGTCCCCCTTTACCCTGTGCAGCACAAAGAGCAAGCTTTGGAATAATATAGGATGCTGACTTGGTCAACTAACAGTGTGGGAACATGTTTGCTCATCTGTAAAAGGGGAATGATAACGCTAGTGACTTTGTTGGAGGACAGTTGCAAGAATTAAATGGGATAGTATTTGTGAAGCAGTCAACATCATGCCTAGCACGTGGTTCTTCCCTTGTTAGGGGAGAGGTTAATTCTCTACTACTTTTTTTTTTTTTTTTTGGAAAATAAAAGTGGGGGAAAAAGCTAGCACCACACTCTGTCTTTTCCTCTTTCCTCCTTCTTTCCTTTGAACTTGAAATAGAGAAACTGGGCTTAATAATTTCCCACTCCTATTGTAGTTTTTTTTTTTTCTCTTTAAAAAATATCTTGAATTGTGAGATATCCCAGCAGTCAACAGAATAAAACTTCAATTCACCAGTGTTTTGAGCCTGTGCAACCCAATGATGACACAAGACAACCCCAGCCACCCAGCGGTTTCACATCCTCAGTGTCAAATATTTACAGGAAGTTGAACACTATTAATCTGGACATTGTATCAAAATGTATCAGCAACCGGGAATTCAAGTTATGGTGTTAATGCGGCCAAACCCAAAGTAAAGGTAGCAAAGTAGATTGTTCAGAAAACATATTCTGGCACAGGAATAGAATCGGTGTTCCATTTAATGTTGGGAAACCTGAGGGGCTGGGGCCAGGGGATAACCTGTTGATATTTGCAGAGTGTACCACGTTGCAGGAGGCACATTCACCCTCTGTGGTACAACTTGAATGATAACTGATCCTGGACGATTGAAATGAAGACAGTCAACAGTCAGTCCACTCTGAGGTGAGTCGTATAAGACAACTGCATTTTTATTACCAAGTTTGAAGGGAGAAGCAGGACTAAATTAGTTAAAAGCCCAATAACCACAGAAGAAGTGCAGATATCCCAATCCTACAAAACCTTGGCTGAACCTGGGAGCTCAGAAGCATGTGCTGTTTCAATGAAAGAGGAAGAAAAAAGAACTCAGAGGTCCCTATAGAGGAAGAATACTTCAGAACATCGTATTTGTACTTGTTGGTTTTCTTAATTAGAAACAACAAACTTTGGTCAGGTTTTACTAAAACATAATTTCTTGAAAAGATACTTAATAGCTTCACAAATGCCTGAAAATGGAGAATCACGCAGGATCAGAGCTGAAATCATACCATGAGAATTTTTTGGTAAGGATAGTGTCTTAGTTTGCTTGAGCTGCTGTCACAAAGTGCCACAGACTGGGTGGCTTAGATAAGAGACACATTATTACAGCTCTGGGGGCTGGAAGTCCACGATCAAAGTGTCCACAGGGTTGGTTCCTTCTGAGGGCTGTGAGGGATCTGATCCAGGCTGCTCTCCTTGGCTTGGAGGTGGCGTCTTCACGTTCACTTGGCATCCTCCCTGTACGTCTCTTCACAGTGTCTTCCCTCTGTGGATGTCTCCGTGTCTAAGTTTCCCTTTTTTTATAATCAGTCCTGTAGGATCAGGGCTCACCCCAATAACCTCACTGTAACCTGATTACCTCTGCAAAGGCCCTGTCTCCAAATCTGCTCACATTCTTAGGCACTTGGGGTTAGGTACTCAGCATATGAATTTAGGGGGTAGGGGACAAAATTCAACCCATAACAGATAAACCCCCTGGGTGCTGGGTGTTAGATATTGCTTCCTGCTGGTGCTGTGACCCCTGCCCCTTTGATCACTGGGAGAAGAATGCTCCACTGCCCCAGGTGGGAGCATCTGATTGGCTAGGCTGCTTACACACACTCTGCCAGTGAGGAGAAGGAAAGTTAGACTCTGGCTTTCTCAGTTTCTAGGGTGGGAGGCAGGTTCTGTCTTCTACCGAGACTCATGCTGTGGGATTGCCCCCAGTGGAGGAGGAGGTTCAGCAGCTAAACAGTCAAAAACCCACCAAGTAGCCACATTTGTACTTTTTAAACCAGTTAATGTCTTCACGTAGGCTTACTAGTCTATGGAAAGAGGCCTTGAATAACAATTTTTAATATATTTATTTACTTATTATTAAGACATGGTCTCACTCCCGTTGCCCAGGCTGTAGTGCAGTGGTGTGATCTTGGCTCACTACAGCCTCAACCTCCCAGGCTCAAGCGATTCCCACCTCAGCCTCCCAAGTAGCTGGGACTACAGGTGCACACCACCATGCCCAGATAATTTTTGTACTTTTTATAGACACAGGGTTTTACCATATTGCCCAGGCTGGTCTCAAACTCCTGGGCTCAAGCAGACCTCCACCTTGGCCTCCCAAATTGCTGGGATTACAGGCATGAGCCACCATGCCTTGCCTTGAATAACATATAACTAGAGTCTAGAATCAAGCCAGGTGATGAAGGAACTCTAATGCTTAATGGCAAAACTCATACATTTTAGTCTTTCTCTCATTCACAGTGAGAGAGGTGGGATAACATGGAGCCTTTCTACTCAAAATGATTAATTTCCACCATCACAATCCCAAATGGAAATGAGGAAAACACCTAGGCCTACCTATCCCTTGTCCTCTCTGACTTTCCCACAATGACCTGTGATGAGACATACAAGTGCCTGAGAAGAGGAGAGCAAAAGTTTCTTTTATTTATTTATTTATTTATTTGAGACAAAGTCTAGCTCTGTCACCAGGTCGGAGTGCAGTGTGGCTGTCTTGGCTCACTGCGATTTCCTCCTCCTAGGTTCAAGTGATTCTGCTGCCCCAGCCTCCCGAGTAGCTGGGACTATGGGCACGTGCCACCATGTCTGGCTAATTTTTTGTATTTTCATAGAGACAGGGTTTCACCATGTTGGCCTGGATGGTCTCGATCTCCTGACATCTTGACCCACCCGCCTTGGACTCCCAAAGTGCTGAGATTACAGACATGAGCCATCGCACCCGGGTTATAGGAGAGAAGCAGTTCTGGGTAAATGCTGACCAAGCCATTGGTCAGAATCACCATTGTGATAGACATTGGAGTCAGGGGGCATCCCTACAGAGACTTATTCAGAGAGAAGCATGTCAGGGAGAAAGGGAATTCCCTTCCCATGGGAAGACATAAGACTAAACAGGAATGAGCTCTTGAAAACAAATAGCGACTGCCAGAACAGCATCCATGGCTCACCCTTCACTGCCAAGCCTTTTGCAGAGGTCTCCTGCCCACTGGTAGGTTTATTATTTACTGAACACTTATGGAGCCAGGCACCATGCTAGAGACTTGAGGTGCAAAGATGAAAACTTAGTCTCTGCCCCAAAGGAGATCGATCCTGGTGTAGTGGGGAAGACACACTCATAAAGAAATATAAAGTAGTATTTTCAGAGCACACATCAGTATGTGGAATTGTGTATATTTTAATCTTTACTTATTCACTGTCTGTTTCCCACCATTAAAATGTAATAGACTTTGTACATTCACTGCTTGCTGTATCTGGAGTGCCCCAGCACATAGAGTCTAGGAAATGTTAGGAATTATGAATAACTTCTATGATGAAAGCATATCAGAAAGAGTACTGAAGGCTGCTGAGGAAGATCAAGGAAGACTTCCCAGAGGAGGAAGCACCATATCACTATTATTCAATTCCATTTTGGTGGTTTGTGTTATTGGACAAGGATCTTGCATATATCCCTGTATTCATGCCCTTTGGCAGTGGGCTTAGCCATGAGACTTGTTTAGACAATGGGAAAATAGCAAACTTGATGCAAGCAGAAACTTGAAATGTACTTAAAGGTGTCTGATTGCTCTCTCAGAACCTTGCCACCACCAGAAACACAAACCCAGACTAGCCTGCTGGGAGAGATGAGACCATATGAAACAGAGATGAGTGGTCTCAGCTGAAGGCCATCGTAAGCCAGCTAGCCCCCAGGTGAGTGGGCAGCTGATTGCAGATCCATGACTGAGCCTAGTCCAGATCAGCAAAACTTCCCAGCTGACCCACAGAGGAATGAGAAACACCAAATGGCGAGCTAAAGCCACTAAGCTTTGGGGTGGTTTGTTACATATTGTGGCAGTAAATAATTGATATACCTACTGTCTCACTCAACAAAAACCTGTAAAATAGTAGTTTTTACTGCCACTTCAAGTATATGAAAACTGGGGCTCAGAAACAAATAAATAGGAGGGAAACAGAATTTCTCTTGAGTCTCCTGAGTCTTGGATTTCAAATTTGGACCTCCCATCCTTAGACCATAACTGTCTTGATGTTTAGAAACACGGGTCTAACAGCTCATCGGAGCCTACAAATTAATTATATCAACAAGAGGGAGGAAAGGAGGGAAGGAAGGAAGAAAAAAGGGAGAGAAGGAGGGCAAAAGGAAGGAAGAGAGGGACAGAGGTAGGAAGGGAGGAGTATGTGTGACCCCCAAACCAATATGGTTGCTCCATGAATTTAGCCTCACAGGTGGTGCTTAGAGAATTCTAAGTGACGTCTAATATATATCACAGGCTAACTTAAGAAATGGGTTAAAGAGAAACTTTTAAAGAAGGTAACAGGGAAAGAGAGGTAGACAAGACAGGACAGGATAAAAGATGTGTATGTTTCTGTGAGACATATGAAACAATCCATCCTACTTTTGGCTGAGTGGCCAGGGAAAGACTCTCTGGGGAGGTAGCATTAAATCTAAGATTTGAATAACAAGAAAGAACTGGGATCAGGGAGAACAACATTCCAAAGCAAGAGGACAGCTGTGGCAAAGGGCCCAAGGCTAAAACAAGCTTGGCAAGATCAAGGACCCAAAAAAGGACCCAGGTGGCTTGACTGAAGTAGCTGGTGGGGGGAGGGACAGGTTTCATTTTCAGTGGCATCTGACATATGTTTTTATTTATTTATTTATTTATTTTTTTTGAGACGGAGTCTTGCTCTGTCGCCCAGGCTGGAGTGCAGTGGCGTGATCTCAGCTCACTGCAAG
>NW_012118376.1:9991645-10136071 GCF_000951035.1 Colobus angolensis palliatus
CGACTTTAGAGAATGGATTGTGGGAAGAATGGATTGTAGGCAGGTAAACACAAAAACAGGAAGACCAGATAAGAGGTATCACAGTTGTCCATGCAATAGATGCTGGCTGGGTGCGGTGGCTCACGCCTGGAATCCCAACAGTTTGAGAGGACAAGGTGGGGCAATTGCTTGAGGCCAGGAGTTCGAGACCAACCTGAACAATATAGCAAAACCCGGTATCTACAAAAAAAAAATTTTTTTTTAATTAACCAAATGTGGTGGTGTGTGCTTGTAGTCCCAGCTACTTGGGAGACTGAGGTGGGAGGACTGTTTGAGCCCAGGAGTTCGAGAATCCAGTGAGCTGTGATCACGACACTGTGTTCCAGCCTGGGCAAGAGACTCTGTCCCTTAAAAACAAACAAACAAACAAAAACAGAGAGATGCTGGTTGCTGGACTGTGGTGATGGCCATAAAGGTGGTAAAAAGTGACTTTGTCTTGGAAGTTGTCAGCCAGATGTAACAATGAATTGGATATGAGGGAAAGATCAGAATCATGAAAGACTCTCACGTTTTGACTTGAACAACCTGGTAGGTAATGGTGCCATTTACCGAAACATGGATGGCCACAGAAAAGGATTTTTTTTTTCCCAGAGTGGGGGATTAATAGGAAAAGGAGAATAAGGAGGAGAGAAAAGGAATAAAGGGTTAAAAACACAGGGCCAGTGCTGGGGAGACATAGGGTAGCCTCCTGCAGAGTATCACCACAAGCATCAGGGCCTCAGGCTGTGTGTCTCTGATCTGATGTTTTGATGTGTTTGAATGATCCCGACGGTCTGATTGTTATGGAATAAAAACATACAATTAAAAATTAAAATAGAACCACAGCACTGCTGAGGAATAGCTTGTTGGTAAACAGCTGCAGCTAAAGGCAGAGGATGCAAAGTCTGTTTTTCCTTCCCTAACCTAAGCACAGCACGCATGCGAGGCCAGTACTCTTCAGTGGTGGGTCCGTGGGTAACCACCTCCCTTTCCATACACCCCCTCTCTGTCACAAAGGAAATAAGAGACTGTTTGGTCTGTTTTCTAATAGAGCTCACACTTTTAAAGCACTTCAGATAATTGGTGATGACAGCTCAGTGAGGTGAACAGGAAAGATGCCATTATTCCTGGTTTTAAAATGAGGAATCTGAAGAGTCAGGGCCACATGGGTAATACGTGGTGGAGCTGGGACTAGAACCTAGATCTTTGAACACCTAGGTCAGTGTGCTTCCATGGCCCACGGCTACCCTTCCTTCCCAAGCCTGATTCTGCGTCACTGTTGGCCAGCCCTCTATGTTTTCCATGCCTGTTCCCCACCTCTTTGGAACCTTCTCTTGTCAACTCCTCCTTCTTTCTGTCCTTAGCACCCACCTTTCCTCACTCCCTTCCTTCCTAACATGAACTCCATGACTCATCCTTTCAATCTTTCCCTTGCAAATTTAGTAAAACCCCCATGATGGTACATCCTGTGGCAGTGTGAAGTTAGCAGCCTGTAATTGGTAGTTGGCCCCCATCTTCCACCCAGCCCCTATCCTCATTTCATTAACCTAGTTATAACAAGGCTCTCCATTTCATGCAATTCAGTTTTTGGATCTCACATATAATGTTGTGGTGGGGTTTGACTCTACCATCAGCTCCTTTTTCCTGTGCTCTTTCATCATATCTGGAGGACTCACTGTTCATCTTCTCAGCTTCAGCCCTCAGGGTGCTGGGCACTGCTGCAGGAAATCACCAACTGATCTGATGAGGCCAATTCCTCCCCTGCTGGGCCACAGGAACTGCTCTGAAATCCTGCTGTACCTCTGGTTTGCTTTTCTACACTCTGTTTCAAGTCTCTCTGTTCTCTTCAAATCTTGGATTTCTTGCTTGCTTTAAGGAGAAAATGTAACTTCCTACTTCACAGAGATAATGGAAACCATTACATGGAAACAATGTCAATTTCTGGCCATGAGCTCTATACACACTTTCCTGCTTTTGTGTTCATGCTTTCGCTTCCAGCTACAGTGGAGGATGTGGTCCCTCTCAATTTCAACATCTCTCCATCCACCCGTGCTGTGGATCCCATCTTCTTCTGTCTTTTAGCTTGTGTGTTTCCAACTTTCCTCTCAATAAGTTTGTGTCTCTTTTAAAACATAAAACAAAACCCCTCCTAGACCCCCTTTGCCTGCTCTTGCCATTCTTTTGTCAATCTCCATTTCTTCATCATAAATTTCTTTTCTTTTTTTTTTTTTTTGAGGCAGAGTCTCGCTCTGTCGCCCAGACTGGAGTGCAGTGGCCGGATCTCAGCTCACCGCAAGCTCCGCCTTCCAGGTTTATGCCATTCTCTTGCCTCAGCCTCCCAAGTAGCTGGGACCACAGGCGCCCGCCACCTCGCCCGGCTAGTTTTTGTAGTTTTTTTTTTTTTAGTAGAGACGGGGTTTCACTGTGTTAGCCAAGATGGTCTCGATCTCCTGACCTCGTGATCCACCCGTCTCGGCCTCCCAAAGTGCTGGGATTACAGGCTTGAGCCACCGCGCCCGGCCTCTTCATCATAAATTTCTAATCTTTACTATATTTTCAACTCTGACTCACCCTTCCACCACCTACCAAACCTGGCTTCCTTCCCCAATGCTCTAAGGACACCTGTTCCACTGACTAAGGTCACCAACAGTCTCAATGTTGCTACATTTGAGGAACGCTTCTGCATCTGATTTTCTCTCTCAGAGGCATGGCATATAGTCAATCATTCCATACTCACTGTTGGGACAGAGGCTTGACTTTGATGGCACTATTCCCACTAGGTTTCCTTCTAACTAGCTGACCGGACCTTCTTTTACGCTCAGCTCTGCAGCCTCTTCCTCTACCCAGATATTAAATTTCCTTTTCTCATGTGACACCCTCCTCAGATGATCCTGTCCATATCCTGTGCACTGATAACTCCAGGAACTCAAACTACTGCCAAGAATTTCCTACTGAGTATCAGACTCACGGACCCATCTGCCCACTTGACATCCCCATGTGATAATAGGCCTCAAAACGAACACGTGCAAACCTGAATTTGTGATCTTTCCTCTCAACACTCTACCCTTCCTTCGATGAATAAACTCTACCCCCGCATCCCGCCACCATCCACTCAGTTGTGCCTATAAACGTCCTCGGAGTTCCCTGGACTCCTTATTAGTACTGTCATTCTTTCCTACTTAGCACCCATTCACCTTTGTACTGGGAATAGCTCTTCAAATTTCCTTTCCTGCTCACAGTGTATTCCCTCCAGGTGAGATTAATCCTACCCTTTAGCTCCATGGGTAAACATGTTGCCCAGGACTAGCAAATAAGGCTCAATTCTAGGAAGTTTCCTAAAAATATTGATAAGTTGCCTTCTTCTGGAGTTGTTAACCTCTGAGGATGTGAACCTAGAGCTGCCAGCATCTATTTTGCCACCAGAAGGAGAGCTTTCCAGAGAGAGTGAAGCCACTGCTTGAAACAGTCTTCTTCCTCTCTTCTTAACCAATTCCAATTTCAATGCCATTTCTCTGGAAAAGGCTGCCATAATATATCAAACAAGGCCCCTTTCTTTCCTGAGACACCTCTCACACCTGGACCCCTTGTACTCTATTCTTTGCCTTTTCAGCATTTGTCGTTGTCATCACCTAATTAAGCATTTAATGATTAACTGAAGGTCAGATTCCCTCCCTAGACTATAAACTCCCTGAGGACAGGGACCATGGCAGTTTGGTTCACCACTATAGCTGATCATGGGGCCTGACATAATTGACTGATTTTCCTTTGTTCTGGACTGGAGGGACAGGCAGAGGGGAAACTTAAAGAAAAATAGAGATGTTTTCCAGGCTTTTGAGCAGGTTTACAGATTTCATTTTAGATGAAAAGCTTTACATTTCAGCAGTTGACCATCTGTTATACCATTAAGGCAGTATCTCTTGCAGGTGAAGATACAGCAAAAAGTTGGGCAATTTAAAAAAAAATCTGGTTTATGTAAAGAACAAGATCTGAAAGAGAAAAAAAAAAAGAAAAACAAAAGAAAGCTTCCCTGTTTTCTTCAACAAGGAGTTTCATGAAAAAAATAATAAAAGGAGAAAAGAAGCCATGCTAGCTTAAAGAGCTTTAAGGGACATAATACTAGATGCAATGCAGGGCCCGAGGTTTGAGTTTGGTTTGGACAAACCAACTGGAAAGGACATTTTTGGGGACGAGCAGGAGGAATTTGAATACAGACTGGGTTTTAGATAAGATGAAAATTTATTGGCAAGGAAAGATGGAGATCATTAACTAAAAAAAGCAGGTTACAAACAGCATGTACAACATGATCTCATTTTGGTAAAAATATGTATATGTATATTTATACATGCATAGAAAAAGCTTTAAGGATATACACACAGGTGTTAACAGTGGTAATCTATGGGTGGTAGGAATATGGTGCATCATTTTCTTATTTTTCTTTATCTGAATTTATAACTTTCGACAAGGCACAAAGGCTGCTTTTGTAATAATAAAAATTAAAACATGAATTTATTTTAGAAAATTTTAAAGTAGGCTTAAGCAGACCCAGATTTTCACTGAAAGCTCTCCAGGACACTTTTTCTGTGTCCTCCACCTTAGAAATGACGAGTGTGTCCCAACTTCTGAGCAGGTCTCCGCATGAAGGATTAAAAATTTTCGCAGTCCTTGAACTAAAAGTGAATCAATCAGATATTGAGCATGCATACATTTTCCACTGGCAATGTCAGTAAAGGACCTTCCCATCAGTAGCAGGAAAGGTTGCAAGCAAGTAACCCTTACAGGAGGTGCTCACATAATTACCAGGCGATTTCTATGCAGTCATTTCCCACTCTAGTGGAAAAATCCTCAGTTCATCAACTGTTAAGGCTAGTAAGTACGTAGAAAATTTACAGAATGCTGAGTTCCAATGTTATCTGAGAAGTGAAAGCAAGAGAGTTTTGAAGAAAACCGTAAAAGGCTAGAAAGGTCACTATTGGACACTACTAAGCTGAAGATCAAGGATTTGTAACCAAGCCCAGCCCTATCCCAAAGGAATTGGAAAAGTTCCCAGCCATGGTGGTCCTCATATTCTTTAACGGTAAAATTAAGTCTATATAAAGTCTAACATTTTTATTTGCTTCACAGCATGGTTCATTACATAACAAGATATTATGTTGCACATTAAGTCACAACATTAAATACATCAAGAGAATTTTGCTAATATCCTCTTTCTGGATTCTTACACCGTGGAGGAAGTTGCCTGTAGAGGGCACTAGTCAGTTAATAACATCTGAATCAGTTTGACTAAAAAGCCAAGAAGGGACCTTAGGGATCATGTAGTGGATCCCTCTCTTACAGAAAAGAAACTGAACCCCAGTGAGATTAGGGGACTTGCTCAAAATCACACAGTTGGCATTTTCACAGAGCTGAGATGGAAAAAAGAACTCTGGTTTATGTTAAAAAACAAAAACAAAACCCAAAAGCCTTACAAAGGCCTAGAAGTTGAATTGCATTTAGTTTTTCTTTTAATGAATCACCCACCACTAAAAATGATAAAAAGATTACCATCACCATAAAAAAGGAGGCCATCCTAGGAAACCTACTCTTCAAGACACTAGGAGACAATTAATTCCAGTGTCACTCCCAGCCACAGGATTATTCAGTGAAATTCCCTTGGCCCATAACCATTTTGTTGATAACTTTTGCTGTCTAAACATCCCTTTGCCAAATTTACACAGCACTCAAATTGCACTGGGGGACAGGATGGTATATAAGAGAGGCGACGGGCTTGTTTTTCTTCCTCGCAGTCCCATCAACAGCAGTTAAGTGTCAACTAATGGATTGGATCTACTTCATTCACTGGTTAAAATTAGGCAAACAACTGGACTGGCAATGTGGCTCCCTGAGGCTGGTGTCTGGTTATTTCAGTCACCTTACGATCAGATTAGATCTATCCACCTTGCAAGATTGCCCCTTCCTTGCCAACATACTAGAAACCAATTTATCTGTTCAAATACATGGACCCGAGCTCTGTAAAACCATGACTAGGATGTTTGATGCGTTATCTTTGGGTTTTTCTGTTTGTTGTTGTTTTGAGAAATAGACATGTAGGTGGTAACATGATGGAGTAGAACCGTCAACTTTGGAGTCCACTAGACAAGGCTTAAATTCTGCCTCCACTCGTGTGTCAGCTGGGTCTCCTCACTACATTACTTGACTCTGAGTATCAGATTTCTCATCATAGTATTTGCCTCACAGACTGAGGATTAAAGCAGAAAGGTCATATGAAGTGCCTAGATCAGCACCTGGCACTGTGTAAGTGAGTCTCCCATTTGAAGAATATAGCCGGTTTTCAGAATTAGGTGAGAGTAAGCAGTAGAATTCCACCATGTAATGAATTCAAGGTCATGGCTATTAAAGGAAGGTATTGTCTTTAAAACGTCCCATGAAAAATAGCTTAGATAAACTTTCCAGTAGATAAGCTTCAGAAAAGTAGTTTTTAACCTACTCCAAGCTAGTGCCATGGTGTTCTCATTGTTCCTCTACTTTTATAAGCAGTGACATTACTAAATTACAGCCTAAATTCCCCCATGCGTTTTAGTGGTGATCCAAGAGCATGCTCAGTTAAGAATACGGGTGGAAGGATTTAGGAGAGTTAGCCACCTCTCCGTACACAATATTTCTAGGGTGCACAGAGAACACTTCTGCTTCCTTTTAAACCCACTATTTGCTTACAGTTTTCAGAAAGAATGAGGTGGTTCCGAAAGGTATGGGTCTGAGCCCAGAAGCACTATTGTGATGGCATTTTTTCCTAGTTTTACACAGTTCATTTACACCCACTGAGTGCATAGTATGTCTAGGGCACCGGTCATGTATTATTTCATTCAAACTGTACCACAACTTGGTGAAGGAGTCACTATTATCAACTTCCATATATTGATGGAGAGGCTGAGGTTTGGAGAAAGTATGTTGCTCCCGCAGGCCATGCAGGAGTCAGTGTGGTGAAGTCAGGATGGAGCCCGGCGGCAGCGGCACACCTGACACCCTACACCCTCCTCCTTCCTGCTGCCTCTTTAGTCTTCTTTTTTTTTTTTTTTTTTTTGTATTTTATTGGCTTTTCTGAATGTGGTAATAATGGGCAAAAGGGCAGAGGCAAAAAAATCAAGGAACTTAAGGAATTCACTGAGATCTAAAACTTATTTATATCCACACAGTCTATGTTAACACGGCTTTACTATTCCAGGATCTTCATCAGCATAACTTTACTGTTCCAGAAAACTCTTCCTCAGGAAGATAACAGTTACAGATAACTGTATTGTTCGTTCCAGGTATTTCCCCAAAGACACATCAACTCGTCAATAGAAAGCATCAAAGGAAAATTTTAAAATTTGAGCTTTTCTGAGTCTTTGCCCTCAAAATCTTCACCTTGTATTGTCTGCCAATTCTAAGTGATTAGATTATAGTCCTCACCTGACCCTAGCCAGACCTCCCTGGCTCCCATGCTAAAAGATACATATTGGAAAAAATCCAGACTTCACAATCTCAAAAATATTCCCAACTTTGCTACATCCTCTACCTGCACCCCGAGACTCTACTGGGATTCTTTGTAAATAGTGTTCTCCATTACCTTTAAGCCTTCGGTTCTCAACTGAAGGGGATGATTTTGCCTCCCAGGGGATATTTGGCCATGTCTGGCAACATTTCTTGTTGTCATGACTGGGGCTGCTCCTGGCATCTGGAAGGTGGAAGTCAGGAATGCTACTAAACATCTTATAATGCACAGAACAGCCTTCTCCCCCCATAAAGACCATCCAGAATCAACAGATTATTTTCATAGTATTTTGGAGAGCCACTAATTAGCAATAGCTCAGTTAGTGCTATGAAGAAGCTTCCCAAAGTCTGAACGCTTCTGGTTATGTTTTTACTCTCTTGATTGCCGGTGTTCTTGCAGGTTCATGAGCTCCAAATCCACGAAACCCATCCTTAAGAAATTTCATTCCCAGAGGCTAGACTGCAGACACTTACCTATCCTTCTTATTATGGGGTTTTCCATCTCCTAAGAGAAGATCACTTGGTGGCTCAGTTATTTTTTTTTAAGACAGGGTCTTGCTCTGTTGCCCACGCTGGAATGCGTGGTGCAATCATGGCTCACTGCAGCCTTGACTTCCTGGCTGTCAGGTGATCCTCCCACCTCAGCCTCCCAAGTAGCTGGGATTGCAGATGTGAATCACTGCACCCAGCCAAGTTATCTTTAGTTTCTACATTTTGTATTGTGTATCAGCTGTTTGAAATGATGAACCTGGGTCCACAATTTTTCTAGAAGGTACTCTTAACTATCTTAATAATGTCAGGGTTCCTGAAGTTGTGAAGATGACTTTACTAAACAAGAAGCATGTTTTCCTTACAGACAAACAGCACTAATTCATATTACTTATAAAAGACACTACCTCTTGAAATTAGCACTTTGAATTTCACCTTTTCATCTAGATGTTTCCACTGGTAACAGAATTTCCCTGGAAGTCAGTGTTTGCAGTTATAAGATCAATTTGCAACCCAAAAATATAAATGGTCTACCTTTTATCCTGTTTGTGATGAGTGAAAGGCAAAAGTAAACAGAAAAAAGAAACCTGATATGACTTCACTCTTGAAATATTGTGCAATGATTTTCTGAAGGTAAGTAGTAGGCTTTGTATCTTGAGAACCTAATGAAGTTAAACAGCAGTCCTGACTCTGGGCACAGAAGTCACAGCTTACAGTGCTGGAATGAGGCCCAGGATGATGTCATACTGGGCAAAGACCTTACCCGTAACCCCACAGTGCATTTGTATTTTGCAGTGATGTCTCTGTCACCAGGAACTTCACTGAGCCTTCCTGAAGCTCTCAAGCATGTCATAGAAATATTGTCTATCTCAAACTTTGCCCTAGAAAGGAACCAGGAAGTTTTCCTTTTTAAAAGTTCTTGGGATGATACATGTCTTGAGTCATGTGGAGATTCATTCAGATCCCTGGAGTTGATATAAAGATTTTTTTTTTTTTTTTTTAGATGGAGTCTCGCTCTGTCGCCCAAACTGGAGTGCAGTGGCTGGATCTCAGCTCACTGCAAGCTCCGCCTTTCGGGTTCACGCCATTCTCCTGCCTCAGCCTCCCGAGTAGCTGGGACTACAGGCGCCCGCCACCTCGCCTGGCTAGTTTTTTTGTATTTTTTAGTAGAGACGGGGTTTCACCGGGTTAGCCAGGATGGTCTCGATCTCCTGACCTCGTGATCCGCCCGTCTCGGCCTCCCAAAGTGCTGGGATTACAGGCTTGAGCCACCGCGCCCAGCCGATATAAAGATTTTTAAAGTGAGAACATTTGAGCTAAAGAAGATACAGAAAGAAGTCTTATCTCAACTGCACTTACCTGACTAAGACAGGGCCTCCAGAAAATACTGCTGCCATTAACCCCCATCTGAGGGAGTTTCCTGGAATTCAGCTGCCAGGGAGACAGAGTGTCCGTTGGTATTAGCATCAAAAACCTCAACAGAACCTTCCATGCCTTCTCATTGAAGCCCTAACCCCTTTCCCCTTTGTTAAATTTTGTATATGAGCCCTTTAATCTCAGGCTATTGAGCGAGTTATTATCTCTGAGAACTCCTGTGTATGTGCAAACCGCCTGTCTTTTCTCCTGTTAATCTGTCTATTGTCAGTTAATTCATGGGCCTTCAACCACTGGAACTAAATTGGATAAGGAAAAGTTTTCTCCCAACAAGGTGACAAAGATGGGATGGCTGTGACTCTCTGCTCCTCCAGAAACTACAGCTAAGATCTCAGGATCTCTGACTATGCTGACAAAGATAAGTTTCTTAGCAGCCAGGTTCCCAGATCTCTGCTCAGAATGCCGTCAGGTGAGGGTGGTAAGAGCATCTTTTTGTCTTTTCTTTCCAAGATTTAGATTTGGGGGAGAAAACACTCAGAACTTATTCTTACTGTATTGTGACTTGGTCTGAATACTTTTTAAAATGGATCTTTTCCTTCCCAGGGATAGCTACTGTGTCCTTTCTGTCTCATTGTATGTCCTGATAGTTTGGCTTGGATTCAGTCAGAGTGCTCACTCTCTGGCTTTCCACACACTGTGGGGTACGGATTGTCTGGTCTATGCTCAGAAGCAGCCAATTGTCAGGTTGGGGCTCAAGCATTTGTAGTTGGCTGGAGAGAAATTTGGGTATCCTGGGCATCCCATTTTCAGCTGGCATTGTGCTGACTGTTGCCAATGCTAAGGGGGTTTGTCTAAGTGTAAATAAAGGGTCTCTGCCCATAAAAGCCCTTATTTTCTCTTTCCTGTTGTCTTGCTAGTGGACAGAAGTCCCATCTCAGTATTCCTGCCCAGAGTCATGGATTCACAGGTTCATGATCAAAGTCATATCATTTTTTATGGGCAATTGGAGACAGGAGTTTTCACAAGTATCATTCTTACTGCCTATAGGAATGATGATCTTTGCTTTCTTTCTCTTTGGCTGTCTTTGGGGATGATTTTGGAGCATGGGAGCTGCATCTTCTGTACCCTGTATGGGAGTGTTTCCCGTGCCTACGATTAAGCCATAAAATAGGTTTATTCATTATGAGCCATATATTGGAAAACGTATACCTTTGGAGATAGTAAATCATCAATGGCCAGACAGCACATCCTTTGATTTGGAACAACTTTTGAGTTTGAGAGGATTTTCAGAAAGCTCTCATTCTAAACAAATGTCCTGTTACCAATATGGGAGTATCAGAATGAAAGGACATTAAAAAAAAAAGAAGTGTCACAGCTAGCCTAAAAGACTCCCTTAACAAAACTAAAGAACAGAAATCAGATCTAGAACAAAAATTGAAATTTGCACTCACCATAAACTCTCTCCCTCCCCTGCACCATCACCTTCCTCCTGCAAATGGCCCAGTTGGAAGCTGATATTCAGGGCCTGAGAGGAGATATTAAAGATGTTTTCCCTTCGGTCTTCCCTCCCACTCTGAAAGTTAATTGGGCTAAAGTGGAGCAATGTACTCAGAGGAAAGGAATACATTCTAAAGTCTTTGTTGAATGACTTATAAAAAACATTCCAAAGACACATAGCTCTAAATCCAGAGTCCTGGATCATTGAAAATCTTTTGATTTCCACCTTAGTTGGAAATCTTATCTCTAATATAAAGAAACAAATTAAAAATACTGTAGTTGGATAGGCAGGCCAATTCCTTTATGCTATTATTGAGGCTATTTGCTATGGTATGAATGTTTGTTCCTTCCAAAACTCATGTTGAAATGTAATTGCCATTGTAACAGTATTAAGAGTTAGGACCTTTAAGAGATGATTAGGCCATCCTGGGTGGTATTGGTTCCCGTATAAAAGCATGAATATGACCCCCTCTTGTCCTCTCTCTTGCTTTTCCACCTTCCACCATGGGATAATGCAGCAAGAAGGTCCTTGTCAGATGCCAGCAGCATGATGTTGGACTTCCCAGCCTCCAAAACTGTGTGACAATACATTTCTGTTTAGCATTAATTACTCATTAAACCACCTTTGCAAAATTATAACAGTGAGAAAATTGTGACAGTGAAAGAGATCAGACCTAACTGACTCCGTTTTGCCTTTAACCTCCAAATTGCCCTTGTTCATTCCTGGGCATAGACCAAGCTAACTATACGAGGAATTTAGTTTATAGGTTAACTTTGAAACATAGATGATAACAGCTCTTTCCTGAAGCAAATCTTCTTGTCTGGGGACCAGACCACCTTCTTAAAACTAACAAATTTGACACAAGATTCAAAATTATGGTTCAGGATAGGATGCAGCCAAGATTCCTAACCTCCCCAGTTGCTCTTACGGATAAGAGAACTATTGTAAAACCTAAGATTAGTGTTCCAGATATCTTTCAGACCCTGCATTCTGATGGACCAGCTGGTGCCATCCAGACTGGTGATCTGGTTCAACTAGTTTTGCGATCCCATCCAGAAACAGAAGACAGCAAGAAGAACCCACTTGGATCCCCCTGTGATTTCATCTCTGACCCAACCAATCAGCACTCCCCACTCCCTAGCCCCTTACTCTTCAAATAATCCTTAAAAAACCCTAGTCTCTGAATTTTCAGGGAGATTGATTGGGGTAATAAAACTTGGGTTTCCCATTTAGTTAGCTCTGTGTGCATTAAACCCTTTTTCCTTTGCAATTCCCCTGTCTTGATAAATCATCTCTATCTGAGCAGCAGGTAGGAAGAACCCACTGGGCAGTTACAGTCTCGGCTATTCTGTTATAGCAACACAAAATATACTAACACACTGTCCCCTAATTCTTTGAAGAATTAAAAATACTGCCCTCACCTTACTAATTAAGTCTTTACAAAGACGGTAATAGGACTCTAAGGATAACCCAAAGCCCACCTGCATTTCTTTTCAATCCCAAAGCCTCTCCTATTTATCTCAAGATGCTTGCTGATACTTTAAAGAAGTCAGGACATTAGAAAAGGAAAGCATTGTCAAATGAGAAGATATACTTAACCTTCCCTATGTTATATTTGTATGGGTAAATGCTATGAATGTAAGTACTTCAGAAAGTATATGAGTTAAAACCCTCATTGTCCATATGTCCTAATATAATGTTAGTAGTCATAATTCCCATTATTATCTTAAATGTTTTATGTCATCAGAACAACCACATATCCTTGTCAATTGCATTATTTTTATAACAAACTCTCATCAAATTTTTAGCCATTGCCATTTTAAGTCTTTTTTTTATTCACAGGGAGTTATTGTTTTATTCTGATGCTTTCTTGAAAGCTCTTACAATCAACTGTAAGGTAGAATGCATCATCTTAAGAAAAAGGAACATTTCAGAGACCCATAGAAATGACTGGTTATCCAAGGTGAAGGATTCTGATGGCTCTGCATAAATGACTTTAAGATCATACCACTGAACTGAGTAAGAATTTCCAGAATTCTAGTGGAGAGGCTGATGGGTTCATAAAACTGCTAACCCAAGATTGAGCAGCACAAAAATAAATTACCTGGGACTGAATGAACTGATGAAGATTGATTATAATTTTTATGGGTTTTATTTTTGTTTGGAACATTGCTGGTTCTTTAATATTCCATTTTCTGAATATAAGGAATTTCTCTTTTCTCTTAACCTATTTATAATTAACAACAATTTAGTAGATTATATCTTATAAACAAGAATGAAACATTTATATTTTTCTCCCTAACTAATCCCTACAGAATTCAGAAACTCATATTGAATATTCTTACTTTTATGGCAATACAGTTTTTTTGCATAAGTTCTATAAGTATCTATTCTCCTTGTAACAGGACATAATTGAGGAAATTAGTTATATCACCAAGGCTTTAACTGAAATGTCATATTTGAGAATGATGTGCATATAAACAGACATGACCAGGCAGTTTTAAGGAACTAAGATTGACTTTATGGAGCCAGTGTTCACAAAGCCCTCTTAGCAAAACTGGCCTTGTACCTGGCTTACAGTGTCCTCAGCCTCACAGATGAGTAATGAAGATCACTTCTTGGCAGGCCCAGGAGCTTTAGAATGCTTTGGATACCTCAACAGGAGAGGATTTCACCCACATCTCTAGGTACTGCAGATAAAGTTCTGATGGCAAGTTCTAAAGGCTTTTAAAAGTTCAATCTGAGATTCCTTATAGAAGTTCCAGCAAAGCAAACTTTTAAAGGTCTGTGTGGCCAGTTACCATTTTTACTTCATTTATTAAATGATCAGGACATATTTAATGAGGCTAGGCTTATTTTGTAAATAAGAGTAATCTTACTTTATCTTTTATAAAAATGGAGGTGATTGTGGAGAGAAATTTTATGTTTCAATGGAAAGTTATAACACCCCTTGTGAGTTAGCAGATTCTAGTTCTGTTCATTGTCTTTGAGCTATTTTTCATCTCTTCCAAACTAGATTCTATCATCTTGCACATTTTGTCAATAATTAACACTTTCATTTTTCCCCCATTCTCCTGACTTGTTGTCACTGAGAACTAGCACTGGCCATTTCTTGAAGCTCTGGGTGCTGAAGCTGGACAACTTGATAGACCTCAAAAGATTGATCACCACCACAACAATGTGGGATACCCAGAAAGTTTACCAGAACATGTGCATCTTTCATGCCCTGATCCAGCAAATAACCATTATTATGACATTCCCGCTACCATCTTTACTAAAGAGGCTTCAGACTCAACATCTAGAGACCTTCTTGACTGGACTGGCTGCCTTCTATACTCAGAGATTGTTTCTACTCGGTTCCAACCTTTAATCTTTGTTTTTCTGTCCCTTTGCTGATCTCTTTCCTCACAATTTCTAACATAAATCACTCTCTACAGCAATAAAACTTGCTTTGTTTTTCTTTTTTGGTGAAATGTCCAGAATAGTTTCAGATGAAGGACATATGGGGACCCACTTGGACCCCTAGACATGATATAAAGATAATTTTTAAATGAAAATGTTGGAGCTAAAGAAGATTCAGAAAGAAATCTTATCTGAAATTATCTTATCTGATAAAGTTAGAGCCTTCAGAAATACAACTGCCGTGGAAATAGACTGTCCATTTCCACTAGCATAAAAAAAAAAAAAAAAGTCCAATAGAATCTTCCATACTTTCCCTAACCACTCTCGCTCCTTCTTGGTTAAGTTTGGCATATAACCTTTTTCCTCTGGTTAATGAGTGAGTTACTTATTACTGAGTATTCCTGCCTGTAAGTATAGATAAATCATGTCTTTTCTCCTCTTTTTTTTTTTTTTTTTGAGGCAGAGTTTCACTCTTGTCACCCAGGCTGTAGTGCAATGGTGCAATCTTTGCTCACTGCAACCTCCGCCTCCTGGGTTCAAGCTATTCTCCTGCCTCAGCCTTCCAAGAAGCTGGGATTACAGGTGTGCACCATCACTCCCAGCTAATTTTTTTGTTTTTAATTTTTTGTAGAGATGGGGTTTCACCATGTTGGCCAGGCTGGTCTCGATCTCCTGACCTCAGGTGATCCACCTGCCTCAGCCTCCCAAAGTACTGGGATTCAGCTGTGAGCCACTGTGCCCAGCCATCTTTTCTCCTCTTAATCTGTCCATTGTCGCTTAATTTGTGAACCCCCAACCACCGGATTCAAGTTGCAAGAAGAAAAATTTTCCCCGAATAGTTTCCTCTCTGCTTACTGTCAGCAGCATTCACTGTTGTGACTACAAAATTATCCACTCCTGTATGTGTGTGTGCACATGCGCATGTGTGTATTTACAGAGACCTGGCAACCCAGTAGGTTGTGACTGAATGCCTTTAGGAATTTCCTTGGGGAATCAAAGCTTATTAAAGTGGAAACACTTCCCAGAAGATCAGAAATCTATCTTCAAACCAAGCTTGTTCCCCTGCTTATTGCATCATCAGACCAGGCAGCTTAAAATAAATAATCTATTCAAAGCAAACCAATTACAAAACTCACCTTTCAACTCCCAGTTTTGGGAAATGGACTGGAAGGACTCCTTCAATGGTAACTTGACCATGCTGTCTCCCTGATGACATCGTCTTGGAATGCTGGTAAACTTCTTTTAGTATACACTTTAGGGAGAAGACAGTTGTCTAAATTAATGACAATCCTTGACAGTTGTGAACTTTGGTGTCTGGTGGACTGGAATCCTCTCCTAACTCAATCACTTTTTAGTTTTGTAATCTTGAGCAATCCTTTAGCCTTTCTGAGGCTGCCTCAGTTGTCAAGGTGGGAGAAATAACATTTAACTTGAAAGATTTAGGGGAGCATAAGATGAGATCAATGTATGCACTAGTTCTTTTCTTTCTGGCTTCTCTTTAAAGTGCTTTTGAAATTATTTGGGCCACAAAATTATTAATAATACTTTATAGGCAGCAAATGACACAGCTGTTCCCCCCACTATAACACACACCATCCTCCAGTTACTTGATATTCTTCACCTAGTTTCCTGCTTCCCTTATTCTGGAAAAAAGATCGTACACACTTTATATGGACAGAAAACAGTTTCTCCTGTGAAAGCCAAATAAACAAGAAAAACAGAATATAATGTTTATTTCTGGCCAATTTCTAGATTTTAAAAGCCTTCTCTCTTTGATTTCATGAAGGTTTTCTAGCGTTCCCTTTAGCTTGTGTCTGATACGGAGTCTGGATCCCTTTCTCTGTCTTTTTCTTGCATGTCTAAATCTCATTATAGCTGGCTCTACTACCATGACCTGAGCCACCCTGAGTCTGGACTGACTGCATCGGGCAGTAAACAGGCCAAGATCTTTCTGGTCAGAGCTTGGCAGCACGAAATGAGGAAGATGCCAACGTTGTTGCCAAATGGATGGCTCATATTTTCCATCTTTGTCTTTGTGGATGCCAGTCATGTGTTCCCTGTGGTGCCCAAATTGTGCAACAGACTCTGGAGGCTCTGTGCCAGCACAAGGGTCTAGGATGGGGTTAGGCCTTCCTGATGGGCATAGGCCTGGATTGAGCCAGTGGATATATGTTCAGCATGAATAATCACCTATGGTGGGCTCGACAAAGGCTTGGTTGAGTATATGAAATCAGAAGCGAAGGCTGAGAGTGGCCCTAGGAAAGGCAAGATAGGATGGGTCAGAAGGGGGAACTTGGTTTGGCGCTGATTGTTGAGGTGGGTATGGCCACCAGGCTAGGCTCAGAAGGAGAGAAGTTGAGGAGTCAGGTAAGGCCACAGCTTGGATATAGCTAAAGACAATAATTAAGATCATTCCAGATGCTTCCCAAGGGAGATGTGGTGCTGATGGAGGCTCCCATTCACTGAAATATGGCTTAGAGTTTCTCTCAGCAGCTCCACTATGGGGAAATCAATCTACCTGTTTTCTCTACGACCTGGTATGCGGTGGGCCAGGCAAGAAAAGAGGGATACTGGTTCCATTGGAACAAAAACTGAGTAGTCTTTGGATCAGGGCCACTGAGTCTGGGTAAACAGTGCTGTCTCCTGAGCTGAACTCTGAGGAAAAGCTAGATTTCTGTTCATTCACAGGGCTTGGAGAAAGGTCCCTTCCTTGCGATATCTCATCAGAATGTCAATATGAGAAAATTAGTGATTTAGGGAAAGTTTCTTCAATTTATATCTGTATCCATGTGAGAAGGAAAGAGGAAGAGGAAGAAGAAGAAGAGGAGGAAGAAGAGGAGGGAGAATCACTGTCCTAAGGTATATCAACAATTGTAAAACCCCTCTGAGGTCCCTAAATCAATTTATTAGCCCCAGATCTGGAGCTTCTCTTGACCTGTAGTTGGCCCCTCAACCTGGTTTGTGGCTTACAGAACCCTGGGGATGGCATATAGTGGGTTAGTGGGAGGAGAGCAGGTGAATGATGGGGAGGCACTACCATGAGATCTTCAACCTCCTGTTAAGGGGTACATGTTTTTCAGGACCCCCCACATCTTCCAGAACTCTTTCCAGAACTTATTCTGAAACTTGTGAGTCTCTAGGCATCCCTAGGAAGGACATTTCTGGTCTAGGTAGCAGGTGAGATCCTTCCTTTTCTGGAGAGATATGAAGTCAGGAATCTTCTATGACCTCTTTGGTAGTAATGTCCACATACAGAGTAACAGGAGGTTGTTGGATTGCAGGAGTCAGGGCTTGGATGTCCTGGAAGAGTGTCATATCTTTCCTTAGAGCTGCTTTTTCTTCTGATACTGAAGTGGCCATCACTGGCCCCAGACTCTGTGGCTCAGCCACGTCCCAACAAAGTGTCATTCTAGAGGGAGAGGCAGCCTTCCTGAATGACTACATTCTAGTTCCTGAAGGCTGCCAAGCCCCCTGAACTTTTTCTTGATTAATTTTCCTGAGACTTTAGGACACATTATATGTACTAAGTACATAAATTGAAAGTCTGCATGTAATAGTCTTTTACTGGGCAGGTAAGTCTTAGTCCCAATGTGGAAAAATATTGCCCTACAGTACATCTGAAAGAAAAAACACAAGCAAACCTGAGGCTAAAACAAACAAACACCCTTGGCTTCTTCAAACTTTGGCTATACACAAGAGACCTTGCAGTTCTCAGCAGAAATGTCTTGTGCACATCAAAGCAAGATATAGGTGCTTAAAGCTTGTCATGGGTACTGGAATACCTTCTGAATGTGAGGTTACGTACAATGTAGGGTGAGAGGAAATGTGTAATATCTCTGGCCCAGGTGAAAATGACCTCATTTATCTGTATCATCTCTACCCACAAAGCGCTTCTTAGATTGAATTATCCAGGTGATTGCTTTATCTCTTCACCATGCATTCCATATATAAAATTATCTTAACATTAAACACTGTGCTATTCTTAAAAATGGAACCCAAGCTCTTATAGCATTTTACAAATCTATAGTTCGATTTGTACTTCCTAGAATTTTTTTTTATAACATTGCTTTTTAAAAAATTCTCAGAGTGTTGATTTGTGAGGCTGAGCTCCCTCAGGAATAGACTGACCTCCAGCAACTGCTCATTCCACCCCTAGTAGGAGCTTGAATAATGACTGAGTGACAAAGTGTCCCGTTCAGTTATTATTCAACTATATTAAATTGCTAAAGTTGGTAATTGGAGCATATCTTATTACAAAGGCAAAAGTTCAACATTTTTCCCCAGGCACAATAGGCTTGCACATTTGAAAACTTCTGATCTGGTAAGGAATAAGATGTCAGGGCATGGAGTATGCAACAAATTAAACAGGGGAAAATATATTAACCAAACCCAGGCACAATTACCAAGCATTACTTTGAAGATATTTACCAATCTCAAGCTCTTATAATAGGGATGATGGGAGAGATAAAGTAGAAGGGGATCTTGAAAATAAACCAGTATTCCCAAGCTCTAGGAGGCTGACACAATTGAAAAACTGTCATTTAAAATATACTAGGGACTAATAATAGAAGGTAAATACAGGTTGTTTACAACATACTGTTTATCCACATTGGTTGGTGCTCATGCTATATCAATTATTGAATATTTTGAAACCTGATTTTATTAAAACTCATTTGGATCCATAGTTACAGGCTATGTATTGGAACTATCCTTTGGGGTCTGACTGAGATGTCCAATTATTTCTAAAATGGTACTGTACAGAAGGAGCAGTTTTACTGAGATAATAGGAGCTTTGGGTGCCTGCGTGAATGTGGTCACACCACGTTACTGCTTCAAAGAACAAGAAGTGAATACTGTGAGAACTGTAGAGACCACAGCCTATAGTGGTATTCCCCAAATGGGTCTGATCAGAAGACTCATTTGGGGGCAGTTGTTTAATAACTTAGATTCCCAGGTACCTTCTTTGGAGGTTATGATTACTAGGTCTGTCTAGGGTAGGCCTAGGAATCAGTATTTTTGACAGTAGTCCCAGTGATTCTTTTGGTAAGAGAAATTTGGGAAATAACTATTGACATTCATAATACTACCATTCATTCATTATTTTAATTATTTCACAATTACTATGGTATTTTTCAAAGTATGAGCCTGGATTTCCCACATAAAATCACCTGGGCTGTTTGATTAAAATTCTGGGCTGGAGCCCCATTCCAAACCTACCAGATAGATCTCCAGAGATAAGATCCAGAAATCTGCACTGCAAATGAGCATCCCTAGTGATTCTTAGGTAATCAAGTTTGGGAACACTTGGAGTGTGTGTCAAGTACATCTGTGTTTCTTTGAGCTGCCCATTCTCATTCAATAGGCAACAGACACTTCATTTAAACACCTAAGGCAGGAATCAGTGAATGACTTGCGGAGAGGTGATGTAAAGTGTGAAGGGAGACTGGCAGCTCTTCCTGCTTTCAACCAGCCATCCACAGGCTTGTGAAAGCAAGAAGGGAGGCTACCCTGCAGACAGAGCGGCCAGGTTTTGGGGCACATGAGAGAGGCAAGTGAGGCCCAGACCCTTTGAGCCTCTGGAGTCTGTGGATGTGACCAACCAACACCTGGCTGGAAATAGTCACGCAAAAGCCCCACGACCTCAGGGTCAAGGGCTAGGGCACTGGTGAGAGCTCTCACTCGGAATTTCCTGCTAGAGCGCTAGACCTGCAGCACATAAATGTACTTTTCTTCTTTCTTCTCGCATTTCCTTAGTTTTGTTTGCGGAACGGTAATGGAGGCTTCCCAGGCATTGTTTCATTCTGACACCATAATAAGGTCTGTTCCCTATTCACGTTCAGAAGCGTATGGAGTGTTCATTGTTCCTGTGGATTTTTTCTGATGCACAATTGTGTTTAAAATAACTTGTCCAAAGTACGTCTGGAAAATAATAAGTAAATTTATTTTAAGTAAATGTTGGCAGGTGATTCCAATTCTGATTTTCTTTGATTGCTCTTGCAAATGAAAATTGAGGTGAATGCCCCTCTGGTTTCAAATGGTAAGAGTAACAATAACAGTAATAAATAAGGTACTCAAGAACTTTGAGGGGTTGTAACTCTAGCATAGGACTTTGAGTGAAAAATCAGAATGGACCTCACTTTCCTCATCTGTAAAATGGGAATAATGAGACCTGCCATAGCTACCTGACTGGCTTTCTGAAAGTCCAGTAACTCTATAGTACTGATGCTTGGTAAACTATATATAAACTTTTTACTTTATATAAACATTGGTTGTTGGGTTTAATAATTTTTTTTCTTGATACTTTTTTGTCCTCTGGCTTCAGATGTCATTGAAACATTTTTAGACAGTATGAGTCAACCTAAAATAAAGCACTGAAAACTCACAGGAATTTGCGTAAAAGGTGCTTATCATTGCAATTCCCTCCATTACAGAGATAATTGCTTGCACCAAGATATTTTATTTGTTAAGCTCTGAGAAGGCGGAATTATGATCCAAATAGCAAAGGTTCCAGTGGCAAATGAAAGGCACTTGGAAACTATGGTGCATTGTTCTGTTCTTCTGGAAGGCAAAACACTGCCGGGACAAGGACAGAGCCATTCCAAGTGGGTGATGAAATTTACTTTATTGACATTATCAATAAGGATGTATTTACGGGAAACAAACATGAAGTGTAGCTCACACTTACAGGATTTGGCAAGTAAGCAAAGCGAAGTGGGGTGTCTAATCATGAGGCCCAAACCTTTGAGCTTGCTTGGCATTGATTTCAGCTCTGGACAGCTGCACGGGCTTCAGGTCATTATCTTCCTCCATGAAGCCTCAGCTTTCTCTTGCATAAAATGGACATAAAGCTCTCCAGTACACTGTAAGATCATAGAAGATAATATTGTGCACTTGAAGTTAAATATCACACATAGTTTATCCAGTTACTAGGTAATAAATATTGCTTCTTGCATGTGGGTTGAAATCCAGAAAGATACAGAATAGAGTTAGAAAATGCCAAGAGGAGCACAGGTCTTTTGAATATTTTGGCTGTATAATACAAATATCTTACTTTTCATTTTCTTTTTCAAGGACACCCTATTGTAAGATCATCAAAAGGAAAATAAAAGCACCCCTCTTTAGGTATGTAGATGAAAAGGAGCTTTATCATTCCAAATCACCCTCTTTCCACTTCCCAGAATCTTATGAGAACGGTGAAGACTGGTACATCAAATGCAAGTTCATAAAATAATTATGGCCATGTCTTAAATTCATGCATGTTATTACAAGTTGATGAATCATTGCTGGTTCCTGCAGAATTTTTTCAACTGGAAAAAAATGTTAATATATTGATGGTTAGAGTTGCCAGATTGACAAATCCAGAGAACAAAGGACTTTTCTTTTAGGATTAGGTAGGAGTCATAGCCTGTTTAAAGCTGAAGGAAACTTTAAAACAATCAGTTTATAGATGAGAAAGCTAGTGCAAAGATACAGGTAGTAACAGTAATAATAATAAACATATATTGTGTTTTACATACTAGATTTGTACTCAGTGATTTACATGCATTATTTCATTTAATTCTCAAAACAACCTTGGAAATAGTTGCTATCACTAAGGCTGTGTTAGAGATAGGGAAACTGAAGTTTAGAGAGATTAAGCCACTTGCTCAAGGCTAAACAGCTTGTTGATTCTCCTGAGCTGCCTTGATGAGAAGTACCATTCATTCATTCAAATAATTAATTAACATTTATTGAGCACATATTATATGTCACAAGTTGTGCTTCACACTGGGAACACAAAGGTAAACCAACAAGATATGGTCCCATCTTTGCAGTGTGTGCAGAGCAGTGGGGGAGACAGACATATATCAACTGTCGTATCAACACATAATTACAAAGCAGAACCAGTAGGTTTTGTTTGTTTGTTTTGAGACACAGTCTCACTCTGTTGCTCAGGCTGGAAGTGCAGTGTCATGATCTCGGCTCACTATAACCTCTGCCTCCCAGATTCAAGCGATTCTCCTGCCTCAGCCTCACAAGTAGCTGGGTCTACAGGCCCGTGCTACCACACCTGGCTAATTTTTTGTATTTTTAGTAGAGACAAGGTTTCACCGTGTTAGTCAGAATGGTCTCGATCTCCTGATCTCGTGATCCGCCTGCCTTGGCCTCCCAAATAAACCAGTAGTTTTTAAGGCAAAGTACAGGATCTGTGAGAGCAGCGAAGTCTTTTTTGTCCAAGGAGACAGAGTGGCTTCTCCGAGCATGTAACTGTCATACTGAAACCTGAAGGATTAGCAGGAGTTAACTAGAGAAGGTTAGGGAAATGTAAGAGTGTCTCAAATTGGGTGATTCAAGTACAAAGACCTTTGGCTGGAGTGCAAAGTGCTAGTGTGGGGATGGCAGGTGGTGGAGAGAGCTGAGAGGAAGGCAGGGGCTGATTCTTCAGAACCTTGAGATATTTGGTCTCTAACATGAGAACAATAGCTTTTGGAATTACCTTCACAAAAGGTCACCATGTCCTGCCAGTTACCTAATATTACAGCCTTTCTCCAGGTTTCTTCCTCCCCAGATGTCTGGAGCACCCCAGAGCAATGGCCTTGGGACTGATAGTCCTATAGTTCCCAGGTCCTTCAAGGTCTTCCAAGAACCTCAGATGCTTTCTCTGCCCCATTCCTCTCCTACCCACTTACTGTAAGACTATAGTACACTCTTTTAAAGTGTTCACGTGTGTGTGTCTCCTCAATGTTCATTCTTGCTCCTTTTCCCAAATGCCCAAATCTTACATGTCAAACTGACTCCATTTAGTGAAGACACTGAAATTCCTAGAACACAACATTTCTTTTAAGAACAATATACCTATGAAACCATGTAATTTTATCTCATGTTTATTGACATATTTCATTAATAGTTTCAGACAAAACCTATCCCTTACCCATTGTCTGACTGCTAAGACATCTGTTAGAGCTTCTTTCTTTAGTCATAAGCATTCTCCAGTCTGTTAAAATAAATGAATAATCTGAAAACATGGAACATGTAAGTTACCAATCATTTATGTCATAATGGAAAGAGTTTTGGATCTTTCCCATGGGCAAGTTTCGATAGAAACAGAGGGGAAGTGCAGAAGGTCACTGAACTCCTGGCTGAGGTGGGAAGGAGAGTCGAGGAGGGTGGAGGAGGAGAGCTGGGAGACGAGGTTCACCTCTGTGAAGCTGACAACTTTTAACAAAGTCATTCTTCTTTCTTTCCTATTCCTAAATATGATTTATTTATTCTTTGGTAATTATCCATTACATTGAGTAAAATTCTGGTTAATATTTTTACTGTGGTTTCCTTTAGGCTATAATTATTGGGACACTTTTGATTAAAAATAGTAACTTAAAATATAAACACTTAACCCTGGCTATATAACCAACCACCCAAATAGACTTACATTTTTTTCATATTTCAGTTATTTTCTATTCAAATACAGTAAAACATTTTAAAGGAAAAATGTGCCCAAAGGCATCATTTGGCTTAATGGGAGATGCTACTCTGGAAAAAAAAAAAAAAAAAAAGCTAAATTCAACAGCAACGTGATTCAAGATGATTGACACTTGAGAGTGGGCATCCAAGTTCCTTTCACGAATAGTAGGGGGAGCTTGGCTTCAGCTGAACATTTACTTATCAGGGTTTGTGCTACTGGTTTCCAGGCAGTGTATAAATTACTGCTTGCTTGTGTGTGGTACAGAAAATGAAGGCAAATTCTTTCTTTTGGGAGGCAACCAGTCTATACCTGATTTATTAGATATGGTAACACTGGGCTGACTAATGGGAGGGATCAAAATGAGCCATGATAAAATGGCAGTGTGCTAAATCAGGAAGACTCTGGAATTCTGCTGTTACGTTGGGGCTTACTGCTTGACTGGAAGGAAATATGCTGTAGTGGTTAGAGGGAAATGGTCTTTCTGTTCCAATCCTGTATCTCCAGCAACTTTGAAGTGGTTTGTAAAGTTATATTTCAAGCTATGCAGCCTCACACCAGGTGTTAACCCAGGGGTAACTGTTTGTTAAGTTTTCTTCAAAGGCTGTTCAGGGACTTTGAACAAGTGGAAAGTGTCTGCTGTTTGGGGATTGCCAGCATTGTTATGGGTACAAAGTGATTCACCCCCACTGAGGAACAGCCACTTCTGGCCGGAAAGAGGTAAAATGGGTCACTATGTCAAAGATAGTCAAGGAACAGGAAGAAATTCAAGACAGAACTATCCAGATGGGGGGCAGCTGGAACACGATGGTGATCCAGAAGTGCTGCTTGAGTTCTGGTTAGCAGGTGCATGGGGCGCCTAATGGAAAGTGGATAGAAGCTATGGGAACATGGGACCCCAATTGTTTTTTTCTTTCTGTTCCTTAAAGGGAAATGTTAGCTAAAAAGAAAATATTGTCTTTCCTTTCTACAGAAAGCTGACCAGTTATCCTGTGTTATGCCAAATGGAGAAACACAACAGCTAGCATGTGTAGTGGGGGAGTGAAGTGGAGGTCACACACAGAAGAGTTTGACCAATTACCCTTGGAAGGGAAGGTTACTTGGTATATTTGATCAAGATTGTAACAATGCCATTGTAAAAAAATTTTGCTCTTTTCCCAAATACCAACCTCCTTTTTTTCAATCAAAGCCATATGATTCAACCAGAAATTTTGCTTGACGAGCATTTGAAGAGGCCAGAAGTGAACGGCAAGGGAGTGGTCTGAGAGCCCCACCCTCTCCCACTGTCCCATTCCCTCTGCATTTTACAAAGCAGATCATCCCTGGAGGGGAATCAAATTCCTGTGTATCTCCAGTAACTTTTCCAAATTTGTTAAACATAAAAATGCCCAGGAATGAGCATAGGCCAAGCTAACCATGGGAGGAATTTAGTTTATAAATTAACTTTGAAGCAAGGATAATAATAGTCCCTCCCTAAAACTGATCTCCACCTTATTCAGGGGCTGAAACTGTCTTTGTAAGACTAATGAAAGGCCACAAGATTAGAATTATATAAGGGGCTGAATTCTGCTAAAATGTAGGTATAATTTCTATAATCCCTTACTGCTTAGGAGTCACGTGACCAGCAGTCACAAGATTTGCCCCTGTAGATAACATCACTTTTGTAGAACTTAAGATTGGTCTTTTGAGATGTTTTTCAGACTGACCTCACCCAGAATCATAATGCATCACTCAACTAGTCAAATGGCCCCCTACCCCGAGATGGATTTAGCACAGGAGGACCATTTTATACACCCCTATCATTGTATCCTCAACCAATCAGCAATACCCATTCTCTAGTCCCTTGACCACCAAACTATCCTCGAAAATCTGTAACCTTAGCCTTTTGGGAGACTGATTTGAGTGGTAAGTCCAGTCTCCCATGTGACCAGCCTCACATCAATTAAACACTTTTTTTACTGCAATACTGCAGTCTCAATGAATTGATTCTGTGTGTGCAGTGGGCAGGAAGAAATCACTGGGCAATTACATTGGGAGGGTCTTCACATCCCCAACTCCCCACCATGACTCTTAATGCTCTTGCTCAGTGTGCTCCAGGCTCATAAGCTCCTTCTTCCTTCCTCCCCAATTCCCCCCAGATAGCTTCCATTGGCTGTAGCAAAGGTAGAATTTACCCTGTCTTCATAATTTTTAGAACCTCACATTACTGCTTAGAATAGTACAATTGAAGTCCAACCTACCATTTCTACTATTAGGGAATTCAAAATCTAGCCAAACAACAGAAATCTCTCTACATCACTGTGGAAAAACAACAACAACAACAACACTGATTTATGAATTCACACAACACAGCACACACACATATGGTAGCTGGCAAGAGGCTACAAGGTCAGGATGAAATCTTACACAATGTATGCAGCAAAGCAGAAGAAATAATAATACATCTCCCACATCCTTAAGAAATAAACAATTACATCTTGGGACAGGCTCTCAGGTTAGCTCCAGAGGTACATTTTGCATTTGGGTAGGACCCATGACTTTGAAGACATCTCTGTAAAACTGGAGACTGGGCTTATCTCGCCCCTGGAAAGATCCATTTACATTCCAAAAGGTTAGAACAAGGACTTGAGCCTACTGGTTTTCAAGGAGAGTCTTACTACTACTACTAGTAATAACAAAAAGGTTCATAAGCATAGAATCAACTTCTAATACACCCCTCTCCCATAGTTAGAAAGCATTCTGTCCCTTTTCATACCTCCAGCCCAGAGGCTGCATGTGGCTCTCCGTGGCTTTCTCCTTCAATGCCACCCATTATCTGAATAATTCTATGTAGAAGCCTCTGTGGTTGGGAGTCAGGTCACACAGTGTGGTTTTCCCAAGTGACACCCTCCTTTGGCAGAATCAGCTCCTTTAGAGATCAAGATGCCCCTTTCCTAAGGGCCAGGGTCTCAGCAAGCTAGAAAGAGGAAAGCAGTCTGATTAAAGGAATCTACATTAAACTCTGCTGATGGCAGCCCTCCAACCTGCCCATTGGTGCTGTTCATGTGAGGAAGCAGGGAAAGAATCCTTTCAGTCCATTGAATCACATGTTAAATTAGCTCTAGAAACTTGGAGATTGAGAGGGAGAAGTATGTGAGATCTTCTTCCTACCACTTGCTTGAATTTAACTCCAGGCACCTACTCAGTGCATCTTAAAATTTAGTTTGATGCTAGTAATCCCTATTTAAAATGCATGCTTCTGACCTTCTTGTCTGATTCAGCAGCTTTGAGGTGGAACCAAAAAAATCTACATTTTTGTAAAGCTCCCCAGGTGATTGTGATGCCAGTGAAACCCAGAAATACTGACCTTCGTTGTGGAGATACCCCACAGCCACACATGAGTCCATCTGCCTAGCCGGGGGTTTCTGGAAGCTAGAGTAACCTGTGCCCACAGTGACCTAGGTCACTTGGAAACACTTCCCAAAGTGTATTTTGGACTCTAGGGACCTGATCTTAGGGATCTTAATAAGTGTTAGAGGGGTGAGATAAACCAAGTTAAGCAAGTGTTTTTCTGCTGTGGGACTTCTTAGACTCTTTAACATATTAATATATCATGAGTCTCGAGGAGAAGTATATAACATGTAAAATATTTGAAATTTATATGGCCACAGAATCATCTGTCAAATCTGGAGCACATCTTGGGAAAGTGTGATCTGTAGATCATCAGAGTTTTCTGCTCTGCATAAATGACTACTGACGTGTTTGATTTTGCTTTATAAAATAGCATTAGATATGTAAATGTATGTGGGCTGAATTATGTGTAATAAATGTCATATGCTGAGTGATACAGTATCCCAGGCACTATAATAAGTGTCACATACATGATCTCATTTAACCTTCACAATAATCCTGTGAGATGGGCATTATTCTTCCTATTTGATGATAAACTGGGCTTGGAAGAGCTGAAGTAACTTATCCAAGATCACACAATTAATACAGAACAAAGCCGAGATTCAAAACCAGGACTCAAATCCAGCTCAATCTGTCTTCTAAACCCACACCTTTCTCCCTATACTCCACTGCCTCCTTAGCAACACAGTAATAATTGCAGTGGAATCTCATCTTCTATGGGATTAGGTTCTAAAGTTAAGTGCAATCAAAGGTAAAGTAGAAAAAACCTAAGTCACTGATAAAGTATAGTTATACAAGGTTTTGGGCATATAACCCTGCCCAGTATTATGTTTGTATAAATATATGACATGTATGTGTACATCAAATATAATTTTACAGCATTTTTATTTTTAAGTATGCAAAAGAGACAGAACTTGTATAGTTGAATTCATGTAAGTTAAACACCTATATAATGTGTCTCCACATATGCATACCTCTAAATATGTGCCAGACTAACAGTGGTAACATCTTACAGAATTGTACAGCTTTAGAACCAGCGGGAACTTCTATGGTCAAGTGGTTTGTATTACATTTGACAGAATTGAGGCACACAGAGGCTGTCCCTTGCCCAACTTCACTGTCTACCTTCATTTCCAACAAGTTTGGGAGCCTGTTTATCTGCTCATAGCTAGAAGGAAAGCAGAGGAAGGCCAGTTCTCCTTACTTTTTGCCCATTGTTACCCAGCTAACCCAATAAATGAATTTCAGGTTGCTGCAAGATGGTCAAGGTCTGGGATTTACATCTTGCAGGGACGCAGCTCCTTTCTGAGGCTGACAGCTGCAGCTTCAGCTCTACCTGGGAGCTGTCTACCCATGGGGAGGACGTTTATAGCCAGCTGTCTCTTCTGTGTGCAGTTCCTGGGATTGTTCAAACTGGCAGAAGCTGAGAGAGCCCAAGGGAAGGAAATCTGCAGCTATAGAGCCCAACATGCTTTCTACACACACACACACGCACACACTTGCCCTCATTCCTTTAAAACAGAAAGAAGCCAGAACATGTGATGTAGTCAGCTGTTTGGATTCTTAGAGAGTGTGAATCTAAGTAATGGGGCAAGTTGTGGGGAGGGCACTCCTGGTTTTGGTAGAGAGGGCAGGGACCGTTCCAGCTCTAATCAGAAGGGTAAAGGAAGTAAGCAGACCAGCAGACCTGGCCTCTGGCATGTGAAATAGCATCCACATCGCCCCCTCCCAGTGTCCTATCAGATCTCATTAACCCTCTCCCATCCCATTATCCAGGCACCGCCTCCTTACCTGCCTTGATTTTCTCAGCTAACTGCCAGGGTTGATAAGAAATCCCTCCCAAAATGGCAGAGGGCTAACAGATTATGGAGTTCCCTCTCAGGGATGGGCTGTCTCACAGTTCCCAATTCTTCCAGAGCCAAATGAAAGCTACAGAAGCATGAAGTGTAGGAAGATTAGAGAGACATTTCTGGGCCACAAGCGTGTGTGATGCTTTTCAGATCAAAACCCAGGTCATGCCTGCTATATTTGTAGGAAGGAGGGAGTCTGGGTGGGAAATTAGAGAAAGTACAGCACCCTCTGGCCTGAAGAACCTTTCATCCCTGAACTTGGAGGTGTGAGCTGCCCTTCTGAAACACAGATCCTTATCTACTCTCATTTTCCAAATGTTTGTGTTTCTGTATGAAAATCTTTAGCTTTGCAGAACCACTGGGCCCCAAAAATATGGCCCAGGTCACTCAAACCTATATATTTTCTTCCTATGATTTTCCTTACGGCAATTCATGTTGTCACAGGTGGCCCCACCCTCCAGAGCCTTCACCTGAGGGTATTGCAAGCCAACTCTCCAGTTATTTCTTAAAAATAAAATGATCCTTAAATGATGTGATGGTCAGCCACGATACTAGAGTTGTTAGCTTTCATTGGACAAAAGGACTTTCAGTGTCAGCTCTGCTGATTTCATTTAGCTGGGATGGTGACCACATCTCACAGCATGAAGGGCCCAAAGCGATGTTTCAGGAAGAATAATCCAAAGAACTACGGGTATCAAATTCCCTGGGAACTTGTTAGCATGCCAATCCTGGACTGAGAATATGATTTTAAGGGGATTGATGCTTCAGAATTTCTGGAATAAAGGTTGCTGTTTCTCTTGAAGTGGCAACTCCATTTGAGTGGCAGGTTATCCTGTCTGTCATTACCTGGAGAATTATACAAAAATCTCCTGCATAACAAGAAGTCCCACCACACTCAGGGCATTGGGGAAATAGGGTGCTGGCAAGCCTGTGTTCATTTAGGTGGATCCCTGCCCTGTGCTGCCAGAGGACGTGCCCTGTGCTGCAATGAGGAAGTTCACTGCTGTCTTTCTCAGGAACTCAGACCAGCATGAAAATAGGACTCCAGAACTTAGAGCCTATGTTTCGTCTACAAGATCATCCAATCCGCAAAAAGCACCGGAACTTGCCTGAGATCCTGAGATCCAGAGATCCTAGCCAGCTGGGCATACACCAAGCTCTAGCATAGAAGAGAGGCTGGCTACTTAGCCAGGGCACATGGCCCTGGGGCAGCCTGGCCCTGGACAGGTGGAGCCAACCTCTCCAAGAACTTGCCAACACTCCACCATTCTCTGTTTACCCCAGAGGCATATTAGGCTGACTGAGACATCCCTGAGAACACAGGGAAGCTTCAACTACCTAAGACTGAAATTATCATATCATCATCATTATCTAGTTCTGAACAAAATCATTCTAAGAGGCAGCATGCCCTTGTGCAAATTTCAAATCTGATACAAATAGCTGTGTGGCATTAGGCAGATTCCTTCTCTGTGCTTACAGTTCTTCATCTGTAAAACAGGGGTACTAAAAGAACCCTAATCCCCGCACTTTGGGAGACTGAGGCAGGCGAATCATGAGGTCAAGAGATTGAGACCATCCTGGCCAACATGGTGAAATCCCATCTCTACTAAAAATACAAAAATTAGCTGGGTGTGTTGGTGCACACCTGAAGTTCCCAGCTACTCTGGAGGCTGAGGCAGGAGAATCGCTCAAATCCAGGAGGTGGAGGTTGCAGTGAGCCGAGATGGTGCCACTGCACTCCAACCTGGTGACAGAGCAAGACTCTGCCTCAAAAAAAAAAAAAAAAAAAAAAAAATTCCATCTCTTAGGATTGTTGTAAGAATTAAATGAGACAATATGTGGCCAAATTCTTAACAGAGTCTGGCATGTACTAAGTGCTCTGTAGACAGGGCCACAGCTAGCATGCAGGGTGTCTGGGTGTCTTTGTGGTAATTGGAAAAAGGTATGCTCATTTGGGTAGACACATTACAAAAAGATGTCCCTTCCTCTGGGCTGGCTCAGGCTGGTGCCTGGGCTCCTGTCTTGGGGAGCACAGTTCCTCCCTCACCTGGCCATCCTTTGGCTGGTCACAACCCACAAAACTGAAGGTGGAGGCTGTATCCATATATGTCTGCTATGGTAATTACATGTGAGGGTGGGGAGGAGGTTCACAGTGCTGCGCCCTCCAACCCAGGATTCTTCCCCTCCAACAGTTCTTGCAGACAGACAACTGCATGACCTCTGAAGCTGTGGAGGCCCCATTGGAGAAGGTAACTGACTCTTGCTTCTCAGAACCACAGTGCTCGGCTCAGCAGACTCTCATCTTGATAAACTTCTGTGAGAACAAAGGCATGGGGACACACTGAATTTTCCTTTTCTGAGCTTGAAACCAGCTGATCATGCTTCCTGTTTCTCTAAGGGCTTCCCTGACATAGGTGACTTGCTTCTTTCAAATTTGGTCATCACCCTCTTGCCTTCCTGTGTGAGTCAGCGTGGCTGCCCTTGTGCACGCCAGGCTCCTGTCTGCGCTCCAGGGCCTGTTTCCTGGCCTCCCCAGGTAATTCCCCTCGGCCAAGGGTGAGTGTCCCCACCCACGTCCCCTCTGCCTGGAGACGTGCTTGCTCTGGGGACATGAGTCACAGCAGCTCACCCATCCTCTGCATCTGAAACTATTATTGGAATGCCTCTGCACACAGCACACGCCTGCTTCCCAGATTTCACAGGCTCCTGCTCAGAGATCTGCAAACCACATTGCTCAGCCCGAGATTCCATGCGGGTGATCACGAGGTGGTTTCCTCTAAGCTGGAACTTTTCTAAGAAAGTAGGTTTCTTTAAGCCAGGCATTCTGCATTCTTCAAAAAGCATCAAGCACAAAGAGTGCCTAGCAATGTGCCTGCCTTTATGGGTAATGCAAAATAAATCGTTCTGGAGCTCTGAGAATGACACAGTAAAAGGAAGAGCAAAAATGAGTGTCTCAAATAAGAGATGTGGCAGGACAGATCCTTACGGGCCTGGAGAGTTAAACCCACAAATAGAAAGAGAAGAAAGATGCAGAAGATTGGGAGGAGGACCATGAGAGAGAGCCAGCAGAGGCAAGCAGCTTGAACAAAGATGCAGAGGGAGAATGTGTTGGACTTGTTTATAGGAACCTAAATACTGAACCAAATTTGAATTTTGAAGATCTTTCTCTTTTTTCATGCTAGGATGATTTAGTGTGAATTTATTGTTGTGAGGTGATAAAACTGCTATGAATGCTAAAAGGTATACAATTCTTGTCTCCCTTTTACAGATGAGGAAACTGAGGCACAAAGAGGTGAAGTCCTGAGTTGTGTCATGCAACCAGCAGGTGGCGAAACACACCCCCAAGCTGCCTGCCTCCTAAGCATCAAGCTTTGTGGCCTAGGGTGAGAACAGATTTTTGTTTTTCTGGGTGGATATTTGAAAGGGAGGAGCTAAGGTTAGCTCATTGATCCTTCTTCTCTGAAATCCTGACGCAGACTTCACTTCTTCCGTGCTAGATCTTGGTGTATGCCCAGCTGGCTAAGATCTCAGGATCTCAGGCAAGTTCTGGTGCTTGTTGCAGGTTGGATCATCTTGTGGACAAAACAGGCTCTAAGTTCAGGAGTCTTATTTTTATGTTGTCTTATGAGTTCCTGAGAGAGACAGCAATTAACTTCCTCATTTTCCCTATTTGACATGGACATGAGAACATGAGAATAACAAAGAAACAACCTTTTGCTAGACGATTTTCAGATCCTATGAAAGAAAACGGTAAAGGGAAAAGTAGCTCCTGGGGCAAAGTGGAAGCAGATCCTGGAAGTTGCAGGTGGGCTTATGTCAGAGGCGCCCTAGAGTAGGTATGCGAAAAGAGAGCAAGGGAAAGATGGGAAGTCCCTCCTCAAGCAGCAAACACACGTGGGATCCCAGCATGGCTGGAAGCCACCTCTATCACTTCCTTCCCCCAGTGACAATGAAACGGAAAGGGAGCTTGTGACTCACTTCACCTGGCAAGGTGGTGCTGGAACAGGATACTTCCGTGAATCAAGGCTGATTGATCCTAATCTATTTCTAGATACATATCTTACCCAGAGTTCCTCTCCTTCTGAAAGAGTAGCCACCTCATAAAAGTGAAGAGAACACTGTCGGTGGGAATGTAAAACGGTGCAACCACCGTGGAAAAACTTATGGCATTCCTCAAAAAGTTGAAGAGAATTACCATATGACCCAGCATTTTCACTTATAGGTATATTATATACCCCAAACAGTAGAAAGCAGGGACTCCAACTGATATCTGTACACCACGTTGATAGAGCATTATTCACAGTAGTCAAAAAAATGGAAGTGACCCCAGTGTCCATTGATAGATGAGTGGATAAAATGTGAAGTACACATGCAATGGAATACTATCCAGCCTTAACAAAGAAGGACATTCTGACATATGCTTCAATGTAGATGAACCTTGAGGACGTCACATTAAGTAAAGTAGGCCAGTCACAAAAAGACAAACACTGTATGATTCCACTTACGTGAGATATCAAGAACAGTCAGAGTTTGATATGGCAGGGCGAAAGAGGACTTGTTTAATGGGTACAGAGTTTCAGTTTTTTAAGATGCAAGAGTTTTGGAGATTATATTGCTTGTCCAACAATGTGAGTATACTTAACACTCACATTGTTAATGGTACTCTTCATACTTAAGATGGTAACAGTTATGTTGTGTGTATTTTATCACAATGAAACAATTGAAAAATTTTAACAAATGAAGAGAAAGCTTGCTTTTGTCTGCTACTTGAATGTAAAACTATTTGAATTGACTTGAAGGAGGATGCTCTGGGCCAATGTGGAGCTGGGGCGTAGACACAGGAGAAAGGGAGACTGAAGACATTGTTTCTTGACCTGAAAGGGAAAACATCGTTCTGCAGTCATGACAAGCTGAAGGAGACTGGAAGCTTCCCTGAGAGTGAGCTACTGAGCTCTTGCCCCACTCCTTCTCAGAGTTCTCCAGGGACACACATCTCAGTGTCCCCACCTCCCCGTACCACCCCAGGAAAGCCCTGGTCCAAACAGTGAAAGATGCCTGTTTGAACTTAGGACAATCACATCGTTTGCTTATTGGACACTTACTAAGGGTTTCACTGGCATCTTCTGGTTGTAATTCTCTTAGCCTCCTTTAAGGAAGGTCTTATTACTTTGTGCATTTTTTAGATGAGGAAACTGAAGCATAGAGAGCCTTTGAAATCCATCTGATTTAAAAGCTGCTACTTTAATAGATCTCTAATAAATTGACATCTTCTGTGATTGCATTAAATAATTTTTAACAAAAAATGAAACAATTCAGTTAAAGATAATATCCAAATGACCAGCTTTACTGGGGTGAAGAAAGGCTAAAAGGAATGAGAAGGTTGCCATTAGGGAATGAGCATGTGTGTGTGTGATGAAGAAAGGTAAAGAGGTATTTGTAGTCTAAAGCATTTGGTTGAATTCTTGCAGTTTAGAAACATTAGGTTAGAAGTAGTTAACCAAGTGGAAAAAAAATAAAAAGATACTCAAAATCACCGCACTGTTTTTGGCAAAGTAACATAACCTGGTAAGTGTACTAAAAATTACCCATTTGGTGAAGGGTAGGGATGCCCCTAAAATAGAATTCCCATTGGCACCTCTTCTTTATGTTCTGCCTTTCAGCTTTATGTACCTCCAAGTTACAGGAAAAGCTCTGCTGAGCACTCTTGGATATTTTGGACTTTTCAACGTGACCTTTCTAAAAACCTTCCCCACCAGTCCCTCCAAAATGCACAATCGGAAACTGTTTCTGCCACAATAGTTCCAAGTTCACATCAGTTACATTTTGTTTTGTTTTGTTTTTTGAAAAGGGATTTCGCTCTTGTTGCCCAGGCTGGAGTGCAGTAGCGTGATCTTGGCTCACTGCAACCTCCACCTCCTGGGTTCAAGCAATTCTCCTGCCTCAGGCTCCTGAGTAGCTAGGATTACAGGTGCCTACCACCAGGCCTGGTTAATTTTGTATTTTTGGTAGAGACGGGGTTTCTCCATGTTGATCAGGCTGGTCTCGAACTCCCAACCTCAGGTGTCAGTTACATTTTTGGAGGATGAAATGGTACTCTTTGGGTTTAAAAATCCATTATAAAGGAGATGCTTTTCCAACTTTAAAAAAGAAGAACCTGGAATTTTTCAATCCAAAATGGACTGACAAACATTCTTTCAGTTCATCTTGTTTAAGTAATGAACATCAGAAGCCTATTGTTTAATATTTTTCAAAAAATAGTAGCATTCTTGAGGTTTGTTTTTGTTTTCAACAGATCTACTTCATGCTCCAAATATTCATGGACCTTCCCAGGACCTCAACAAAACAAAACTGTGAAGAAAAACCTTGACATGAACCCCAAATATAACCAGTCAGCAATATTTTAAGCTAAATTTTGAAACAAATCCATATGGGTTCCTCCCCATAAATCCACCAGTAAATTGTGCAGAATCAGAACTGAAGCCATGCCATTTCTTAAAGTATTGAATTAGAATAAATGAGAACATCTAAATATTTTCCAAACTCATACTCCAGTTATAATATTCAAGTTCTTAGTTTCTCTCTGTTCATGTTCAACATGAAATACTCCCATTAGTCAGTAGCAAGAGCTGCAACATTTCCACAGGTACTAAAGGATGTGATCAGAGCAGGGAAGATGGCCAACAAGGGGATGCCACTCTAGTGGGTGCCCATCCAAATCATAACCCATGAATGCTGTGGCTTTATTATCTTGGAAAATGGAAAGCTGATCCTGTAATTGCATGATCACCCCTGCTTGTATGCTTTCGAGTAGGTACATATGACAAAAGGAGCTACTGGTTTTGTGATGATGGTTTCTGGGTAAATCCTAGATGCAGAAGCAGCTTTTAAGCATTGCAGAGCAAGAGTCAAATGGTTCTGAAAAAAGTTTTAACTCTGGGATGACTTCTCCCCGCTTCTTTCACTCCTCCACCCTCTCAATCCAAGAACTAGTGAGCAGAGAAGGTAAAGCTGTTTCCTCCAGAAATATGATCCATATTTTAAACAGCTCTGTGAATGGGGCACTAAGACTCGGAAGATCTGGTTTTCAGTTTGCATTCTGCCTTTAACTGGTCTTGAAAATTTGGGCAACTCAATTATCTCATGGAGTCAGTATCTGCATCTGTACAGTGGGGATATGAATACCTGTCTTACCTACACGGAGCTGTAAGAGCAACAAAATGGGAGCTGGCATGATGTTATTATGTGTATCATCTTGGTTATTTTAAAACATGGTCGATGGATTAGCCTCTCTGTTTCCTCTCGAGCTTTCCTGCCGAGATGTCTTTTAAACCAAGCATCACTCTCCCAATCAGAGACAGGACAGACTAGACAGACAAATGAGAAAGAGAAGTCGGGGGTGGGATGGGAGCACAGCCAATGCAGAAACAGTGATGTGTATTCTTCTAGAAAGGTGAGCAGAGACATTTTCAGGATTTCAGGGGGCAGGATGGAGACACAGGGGAAGCTTCTGGGTCAGTTCTTGATGGTGTGGGGCTTCAGTATTTAGATACACATTCTCTAAGTCGAAAAGAATATATTGGAGGTTTCCATTCTTTTGGATTTTCCAGGCTTCTAATGACCTCCACCATTCCCAGTCCAGAGGAGATCATGGGATGATAGAAAGTGGGAGCAACCAGGGCATGAGAGACCCCTAGCTGTGCCTTTTCATTTCACAGTGGAGGAGCCAAGACTTGGAAGGAGGGCCTGGCTTAGGGAATACAGACTTCAGCTCAGAAAATCTAACAGGAATGTCTCTTCTGTGACTGCTAGACAGGCTTGAAACTACTTAGCAATATTCTGATTTTTTTCTCTCCAATATCAATAAGGGTAAGCACCCAGTGCCTTCTGGCAGCACCCCCAGAAGCTGCCACCTATAGGCCTCCCTTCCCTGCCGGCCGGCCCATGGACACCCCGTGAGGTGAGTCAGGGCTGCCTCCCAGGAGAGGAAGGCCAAGCCACCATGCAGCCCGGATTTGTCTGTATGAAGGGGCAGAAATTGACGGCCCACACAGCTCGAGCTTTTGCATTTGTGAGAGAAAAATGTCTTCATAAAAACAACAAGAACAGCAGCCTGAAATAAAAGAAACAAATGGCATCCAGTCAGAGCCCAGGTTCCCTTCCAAGTCCACACCCACACACACCCCTGCGCCTGTTTCATGCTTCTCAGCATGAGGCGCTGCCTCCAGTGCTTCTTTCAAAATACTGCTGAGAAAGTGCCACAGGACTGTCACGTCGGCAAACTGTTCAGTCCCCCGTTTGAAGCTGAGAGGCTCCAGGCAGAAACTGGGTTCAATTAGACATGATGGAAAAAGGGAGAGGCCCTCCCTGGCCCTGGCTCAGGCCCCTGAGGTGTGCATCACATCTGGCACAAGAACTGCCCAGAAGGGAGGCCCTAGGCTGCCTAGCGGTTCCCAGGGTTTCTGCCTCACTATCAGCTTTTCCCTTGCTTCTGCCTAAGCTATCAGGAGCCCGCAGGCAGCCTGGACCTTGGGGCTTGCAACAACAGGAGCTCCAGGTCTGATTAGAAAGGAAGCTGGGCTCCTTCTTTTCTGCTGAGGCCTGTTTGGAAAGCATCCTGGCCAACACATGCGTAGGGGATCACAATGGGTTACTTAGAATCCCTCCACCCTGGCTTGTGCAAGTCCTTCCCACGCACAATCCTTTCCACACGCCCACGCACAATTTTTTAAAGACTAGAAGAAAATTAATTTGTATTCATAACTAAAAGGATACAGTACTTATAAGTGCAATGGTCAGTATTTTTTTCTGCCTCATTGTTTATCCAATATTTTCTGTGACGATTTGAGTTTTATTTGTATAGTATAAAAAGCATCGGCTGGGCGCAGTCACTCACGCCTGTAATCCCAGCACTGTGGGAGGCCGAGACTGGCGGATCACGAGGTCGGGAGATCGAGACCATCCTGGCTAACATGGTGAAACTCCGTTAATACATTAAAATACAAAATGTATTAAAAATACATTTTATGTATTTTTACAATACATAAAATACAAAATACAAAAAATTAGCAGGGCTGTAGTATGGGCACCTGTAGTCCCAACTACTCGGCAGGCTGAGGCAGGGGAATGGCATGAACTTGGGAGGCGGAGCTTGCAGTGAGCCGAGATTGTACCACTGCACTGCAGCCTGGGCAACAGAGCAAGACTGTCTCAAAATAAACAAATATTTAAATAAATAAATACATAAAAATAAAAAAGCATCTACTAGGCCACGCGCGGTGGCTCACGCCTGTAATCCCAGCACTTTGGGAGGCAGGCAGATCACTTGAGGTCAGGAGTTCGAAACCAGCCTGGCCAATATGGTAAAACCCCATCTCTACTAAAAATACAAAAATCAGCCGAGTGTGGTGGCAGGCGCTTGTAATCCCAGCTGCTCAGGAGACTGAAGCAGGAAAATCCCTTGAACCTGGGAGGCACAGGTTGCAGTGAGCCGAGATTGCGCCACTGTACTCCAGCCTGCGCATCACAGTGAGACTCTGTCTCAAAAAACAAAAAAGCATCTACTGTGTGTCTCTGAAATTCTTAATAAGTATTTGCGAAACAAATTGTACATTTCAGCTTGCAAACTAAAAAAAAAAGGGGGGGGAGCAATACGTGCTGGGTTAATTAAATGGAAATGGCCAGCCTTCAGTATAACAAACACTTATTAAGCACCTACTATTTGCCAGTCCCTGTGGTAGAACACAAAGATGTGGAGACGCAAAGATAAAAAGGACATACCCACCTCCTAAAAGTTTAAATTATCCTCAAACTTCCACTTGATGTGAGAACACAAATGATTCTTAACATTGTTTAATTCCCACATGATTTTTTTAGAGGAATGAGGCTGTGTGAGTATCTGTATACATCTATACAAGTGTCAGGGATCTGAATGTGTAGCTGACAGCATTTAGAAAAGAACAGGCTAGGTGCAGTGGCTCTTGCCTGTACTCTTAGCACTTTGGGAGGCCAAGGTGAGCAGATTGCTTGAGCCGAGGAGTTTGAGACCAGCCTGGGCAACATAGCAAGACCCTCTCTAGACAAAAAATTAAAAAGTTAGCTGGCCGTGGTGGTGCACGCCTGTGGTCCCAGCTACTCAGGAGGCTGAGGCCGTAGGAGGGCCTGGGATGTTGAGTATAACAAGGTTACAGTGAGCCTTGATTGTGCTCCTGTGCTCTAGCCTGGGTGACAGAGTGAGATCCAGTCTCAAAACAAACAACAAACAAAGCAAAACAAAATAAAAGAACAAATCCACTTTACCCAACTACAAGCTGTAAGCTCTCACAATCCTCAGGTCTAAGTACATGATATATGTATTTCCTGGATACCTACTGTGAAGTGTGGAACAAAGCCAAGTTCTACGATATATTTGAAAAATCCAGACAACAGGAAGAGGATACAAAGATGGAGTAAGATCCCTGTGTCACCTTGTGGGAGGTAGAAGAGATCAGGGTAGGGAGTTAACAAGAAAACTAAGAAAGGAATGATGAGACTGAATGAAAAAGTAGATCAGTGATCGCCACAGTGGAGTGTAGTAAAAGCAATATAAGATCTTCTCTTTCTGTTTATGCTCGTTAAAAAATAAAAGATATTGGGCTTGACTACCATTTAACAGATTGTCAGTAGCACATGTGTATAATGTGTGTGTGTGTATAAACACAGTGTAAGAAGCCTGACTGTCTGAGATTGTGTTGTGCAGAGCCTAAGTTAGCCACATGGATGGACAGAAGCCACATGGAGGAGCACCAAGGCACCACATGGGTGTGGGAATCCTCCTTAGATCTTGTAGCCCAGCTAGCTACCCCCTGAATATAGCTGAGTGAGGGACCCAGCCATCATCATTGGAACAGAAGAGCCAGCTGAACTCTGCCTGAATTCCTATGCCACTGATTATGAGAAATAGCAAATTATTGATTTAAGCCACTAAGTTTTAGAGTGTGGTTTGTTTCACAACAATAGATAACAAAATGGTCATATTCTTATAGTTTGATAATTAGCCCTGGAGACAAACATATTTATCAAGATTTCTCTCTTTACATCATGGCACCTTAAATGTGAAAAACAAAATTCTGATGGTCAAGAAAATATAGTCAATGAAATCTTATGGCTAGGCTAAGCCCAGAAAACAATGAGGCAGCCACAACAAATTAACAAAGTATTATTTTAAAAAATTTATTTTTGAGACAGGATCTCACTGTGTCACCCAGGCTGGAGTACAGTGGTGGAATCTCAGCTCACTACAGTCTCAACCTCCTGGGTTCAAGCAATCCTCCCGCCTCAGTGTCCCAAGTAGCTGGGACTACAGTCACTCACCACCATGTCCTGTTAAGTTTTGTATTTTTTATAGAGATGGGGTTTCACCAGACTTCCCAGGCTCATCTTGAACTCTTGGACTGAAGTGATCCTCCTGCCTCAGCCTCCCAAAGTGCTGGGATTGCAGGCATAAGCCACCATGCCCGGCTGAAAGTGTCACCTTAAAAGAGAAGTTGCATACGGTACAAAAGACTTAGAGTGGGAGATATTTTACAATAATCAGGAATCTATGCATGGGTAATTTTTTTACCTCTTCCTTTGGCAAAAGTTTTCTCCCTTGCAGCCTTTGGAGTTATTTCTTTCTTTAGCTGTATCTGCTAGCTTCTCTGTTACCTTCTTCCCTTTTATTGTTGGGGGCTGGATATCTGGAAACTACATTTTCCAGCATCCTTGCCAACAGAGTTCCAGGTCATATACTGACATGAGATTAAGGAGGTACAAGAGAGGTAGAAGCCACATAATGCTACTCTGCAGAAGAGAGCAAATGTGTGGGTTTCAGCAAATACCAGATTTTGTATTGGCTCCCTGACATCTCCCTGTGAATCATCAACGTCAGTGTTAGAAGCAGATGATACCATCACCAGCAGTTTCCTGTAGTCCCTGAAACCTTCTGTCTCTGAAAGCTAGCAGCAAATTTGAAAGTTTGTGGCTTTCGCTGAACTTCTTTCCCTGAACTTTCACCCTTGACCTTTCATAGCCCTTACAGGAGTTTTGTGTGCATCCACTTCCTTGTATTAAATTCTTTTCCTGCCTGAAATACCTAGAGTGGTTTCTGTTTTCCCTTCCTGATTCTGATTATATGTCTAAATCTCGTTTAGACTTAATGAAAGTCAAGATACAGAATTTCTCTTTATACACACATATGCATTTTACAAACAGCTACAGACCTCCATAAAATGTGCAACGTTAGGCCAGGTGTGGTGACTCATGCTTGTAATCCCAGTGCTTTGGGAGATTGAAGTGGGACGATTGCTTGAGGCCAGGAATTTGAGACCAGCCTGGGCAACATAGCTAAACCCCATCTCTACAAAAAATAGAAAAAATTAATGAGGCACAGTGGTGCATGCCTGTAGTGCCAGCTGCTTGAGAGGCTGAGGTGGGGGGATCACATGAGCCTGGGCGTTCAAGGTTCAAATTTTATTTTAAAAAAACACAAATACACATAATACAGCATAAAGGGAGATGCATATGGAGGAATCAGAGAATGGAAATAAGAATTAATAAAGGGTATAGTTGAGGCTTGAGATGCTGAGGTGGGGGGATCACATGAGCCTGGGAGTTCAAGGTTCAAATTTTATTTAAAAAATAAAAATAAAAAAAATTGAAACACAAACGCACATAACATAGCATAGAGGAAGATGCATATGGAGGAATCATAGAATGGAAATAATTAATAAAAGGTATAGTTGAGACTCTGTTGAAAGGGAAAATTAGTATTTTTCCTTTCACATAATCAAAGTTTTATAGGTAGGGTTACCAGATTTAGCAAAGAGACAACAGGTTACCTAGCTAAATTTGAATTTTATATAAACAATATTGTAGGCAGAATAATATTCCACAAAAGATGTTTATGTTCTAATCCTTGGAACCTGTGACTATATTATGTTACTTGGCAAAAGGAACTTTCAGATGTGATTAAATATATGAACCCTGAAATGGGGAGAATTGCCTGGATTATCCAGGTGGGCCCAGTCTAATCAAATAAGGTCTTAAAAGTGGACAATTTTTGCCAACTGCGATCACAGAGAGATCTGACTAAGGAAGAAGGATCAGAGAGATGTAACATTGCTGGCTTTGATGATGAAGAGGGCATGAACCAAAGAGTGTGGGTGGCCCCAGAAGTGGGAAAAGGCAAGAATACACGTTGTCTGCTAGGACCTCCAGGAAGGAATGGGGGCCTGCCCTGTTGACACCTTGATTTTATGCCGTGAGATGCATAGTAGACTTCTGGACTACAGAACTGTAAGGCAATAACTGTGTTGTTTTAAAGCCACTAAGTTTGTGATAATTTACTACAGCAGCAATAGAAAATGGATACAAGCTGGTGTCAGCCTGTCACCTCAGGTGGCTCTAGTTTGCAGCCAATCTTGAGAACTACTTTTGTGACTGAGCATCCTTTCTGCATGCTCGTCTCTCAATCCTCTTGCTCACCATCGTCTTCACACACCCTGTGTCTTATGACATGCTTCTGAGTGCCACCACCGTTCCCCTCTGCCCTTAGAATGCATCGTAAACTCCTCAGCCTGGAACACAGCCTAGCTCGCACAGACCTGAGGACTCCTTACAGACACGTTTTGCTCAACTACTTTTCCACATAAACGCTTCGCTTCAGGTAAACTGGTTTTCTCAGAATTATACCTGGCATTTGGATGGGTTTATTTTGTTTGTCCTGTTTCTCCAACATTAAGCCTTTCCCCATCCTCCTCTGCTTACTCAGAGCTAACCCTGGTGTCAAGCCATATTAGCTTCCTCAGGCTGCTGTGATATATCACAGACTGGGTGACTTGAATGATGAGGTATCATCTCACAAGTCTGGAAGCTAGAAGTCTGAAATGAAGGTGTCAGCAAGTTGGATTTCTATGGAGGGCTGTGAGGGAAGGATCCATCCAAGGCATTTCTCCTTGGCTTGTAGAAGGCCATCTTCTTTCTGTATGTGTCTCTTTGCAGATTTCCCCAACCAGTTATATTGGATTAGGCCCATTTTAATGAACTCAATTTTAACTTGATTACCTCTGTAAAGACCCCATCTCCCAATAAGGGCATGTTCTGAGGTACAGGGGGTCAGGACGTCAACATGAATTTGGGGGGATACAATTCGACCCATAATGCTAGCCTGTCACAGTCGTTTTTGATTACTGCTGTCTTTCCTCCTCTACACCACAGGCTGAAGTTCCCTGCCCTGTTTAAATAATACAGCCATCCCTGTCCATCCACTTGGAAAAATGACACATGAAGCCTTGATTGCTTCGCTTTGGTTGTTGTCTTTGAACAGTTACTTTGTGCATGTGTGGATGTGCATACATGTGTGTTCTCTCCGAATAGAATGTGAGCTCCTTGAAGATAGCCATTGCATCTTCTTCATCTCATTGCACTCATGATACCTATGATGCATGTGTTTGGTAAATGTATTTTTTTTATTTCAGAAAACTTGAGAGAGTTTAGTTTGGGGTAAGGAGTGGACAGATAAATGATCTGATATTGTATAGCATTGGATGAGGGATCTCTTCAATATCTTTGTTGGAGAGAATCTAAAAGAATGTGCTCAGGTGGCCTGGTGCCTCAAAGCTATAAGCTGACCAAACAGAGGAGGAGAGAGGAGAGGAAAGACAATCAAGTCTCTAGATACTTAGATGAATTCGTGTAAAAACCGGCTGAGTCTGGTTAACAGTATTTGCATCAGCATCATCCCTGACCTCAACAACCCCGGCCCTACCCTCCAGTGACAGCGTGGTGCTTCGGTGGGCTTATCAGGCTGACGCAGGAACCCCGAATCAGGCACTCTGCCAACACCTTGCTGGGTGGCCTTGCATCACCCTCTGCTTTTTGAGTACTCCTCTGCCTACCAGGCAGAAACACCCTGGTCACTTCCACAGAAGCAGTGTACAAATTAGTGGGTAGGGGACTATCAGGTGGAGAAATGTAAAGAGTTGTCAGGATTTATGTCCTTAGCATGAGAGTCTAGAGAACCAAAACTGGAGGAGTCTCCCATATTAAAAAGACGTGCTGGAGCACACACATGTGTCACAGAGAGGAATATATCCGAGCCCCATTAAGAAAATCATGAGACAGAGACTTGAATCAACTTCTATAAACTTCTTTGACCTTGAAATAGCTCAGAATTGTAAACACCTGTACTTCGTCTGGATTATATGGACAATTGCTTAGCCCTTCTTGTATCCCACCGAAGTCTCCAGTGGACCCTGTGACTTCTCCACACTTATTTGACATTTCTAGGCTCCAGTTCCTGCTTCTTTAGTTTCAGCTTTGTTTCCTGTTATCATGCCCAGGTCACACCAGCTGTCCCTTCCTGGTGTTGACTCTGGGAGAGATAGAAGCCTGCTCCAGCTTCATCCCAACCTCCCCATAGGTGGGGGCTTTCCAGGGACTTTTTTAGCTCGATGCCCATATCAATTTCACACCCTCCCGAGGGTAGCCTGGGCCCCCAGGAATGGCTACCTCCTCTGCTGCCATTCCTATGTGTTTACCAAGTCTCATGTTGGTCTCCTTTCCTGCTGCAGCTGCCACACTCAGAGAAAGAAGAGGAATCTTCAGGCATCAGATGCTTGCTTGAGTGGGCTGCCTTTCCCTCTAAGGGCTCTGAGAGTGGAGTCGGGTTCTTCCCTACGGCCTCTAGCACTACTGGAGCAGCTGGAGGTTATTTTTGCAGTAAGGGCATTAAAGAAACAAGAAGTACAGTTGCCCAGGGCTTTCCTCCTTGTGCGACTGCACAGGAGGTCAGAGGTTAGGGTGGAGCAGGGCAGGCTGAGTCAGCTCCGTGGAAAGTGAGCTGGGCTGCTGTCAGCCTGATCCACATACTTTCTCAAAGCCCCCTCCGTCTGCTCTTTCCTTTCAACCTCTAAGCTTATTCCCAAGAGACTATGGGTCTGGATTATCTCGTTTTAGTCTACCAAGCTGTTCAAACAGCTCTTAACATTTGACCTTCCCTCACCCTATCCTGTGCAGATTTGGAACACAGTTTCTTTCTCTGTTCTCTATCTAAATGATCTACCTAGCTTTAATATGCATGTGCTATAAATTCTTTATTGTTCATGCATAGATGTAATCTCTCTTTTTATATGTTAGTATATCTTTGTGTGATCATCCATATCAGTGCTATGGCAACCCATAGTGAGATCCTGTCCCTATAAAAAAATTTTTAAAAAAATAGTCAGATGTGGTGGTACGTGCCTGTACTTAGGAGACTGAGGTGGGAGGATCACTTGAGCCCAGGAGGACGAGGCTGCAGTGAGCTGTGATTGTGCCACTGCACTCCAGCCTGGGTGACAGAGTGAGGGCGGTGGGTGGGGGAAGAGGGAATTAAGTAATTTGCTTCATACCAAATTGCATTCTGTAATTTTAGGTTTGTATGTAAGGAACAGAAAAATCCAAAATTAACAATCTTAAACAAAATAGCTCAAGAAAAATGAGTGGGTTTCTCTCGTGTAAAAGAGTGGAAAAAAGCAGCACTGGGTGGGTAAGGGGGATCTGCTCCTGGAAATCCTCAGAAAATAGTTCACCATGCTGTTACCTGTATAGTGTGGTCTCATTATCATAGTCCAACGTGGCATCTGTTTCCAGGCAGCAGGAAGGGTGAAGCGTTGAAAAGGCAAAGAGCATGTGTCAGCCAACTCTCATGTGAGGGTTCCAGAAGTTGCTCTAACATTTTTGCTTACTTCTCATTGACCAGGACTTAGTCACATGACTACACTTAGCTGCAAGGGAGGCAGGGTAACATGGCAACATGTTCTTTATTTAGGACAATCTTGTGTCTGCTGAAAATTCTATTACCAGAACAGGTGAAAATGAGTAGTAGAGGACAACTAGCTGGCTCTGCCACAATTTTTTAAAAAAATAAATTTTAAGGGGCTTTTGGTAAAATGATGAGTATGTATTTCTAAGAAGCAAACCAAAGATTTGTTCGTAAAGTGCAAATCATTACCTATCCAGATACAAACACACAAATTTATATATATATAAATACTTGAGCAATAGTATTATATTTTAAGTCAAGTAGACAGAGTAAAAAGTTTATTGGGAACTTTTTTTTTTGGTTTTGAAGCATATTTTCTTTTCTTTATTTTGTTATTTTGTTATTTTTATTATTTTATTATTTTTTATTTTTTATTATACTTTAAGTTCTAGGGTACATGGGCACAACGTGCAGGTTTCTTACATGTGTATACATGTGCCATATTGGTGTGCTGCACGCGGCAATTTGTCAGCACCCATCAACTCGTCATTTACATCAGTTATAACTCCCAGTTCCATCCCTCCCCCCTCCCTGCTCCCCACAATAGGCCCCAGTGTGTGATGTTCCCCTTACTGTGTCCAAGTAATCTCATTGTTCAATTCCCACCTATGAGTGAGAACATGCGGTGTTTGGTTTTCTGTTCTTGCCATAGTTTAATGAGAATAATGGTTTCCAGTTGCATCCATGTCCCTACAAAGGACACGAACTCATCCTTTTTTATGGCTGCATAGTATTCCATGGTGTATATGTGCCACATTTTCTTAATCCAGTCTGTCACTGATGGACATTTGGGTTGATTCCAAGTCTTTGCTATTGTGAATAGTGCCACAATAAACATACGTGTGCATGTGTCTTTATAGCAGCATGATTTATAATCCTTTGGGTATATACCCAGTAATGGAATGGCTGGGTCATATAGTATTTCTAATTCTAGATCCTTGAGGAATCGCCATACTGTTTTCCACAATGGTTGAACTAGTTTACAATCCCACCAACAGTGTAAAAGTGTTCCTATTTCTCCACATCCTTTCCAGCACCTGTTGTTTCCTGACTTTTTAATGATTGCCATTCTATTGGGAACATTTTAAAGCTATTTCTATAAATAGGAATGACTTGTCCTGGAATGTTTCCTTCAGGATTGCAATAATCTTCTGAGCCATTAAGTTAGTCGACCTTGAGCAGCTCAGCCAGGCAACAGATGATGAAATCTCTGATATCTCTGGGGTTGCGGTTGGCAGAATCATTTCAAGTTAGTGCTAGGAAACAATGGCCCATGGACTAGCAAGTCCGCATATTCCCTCACAGAAGAGTAATCTATTGGGGGAGACTTTGACACCTAAGTTTCAGCAAGCTGTGCGGAAAGTATGAATACATGTGTGTTGGTACTTGTACAGACTGGAAATCTGTCTTCAGGAATTAAATGAAGCACCTCATGAAATAAGGTACTTAACAGAAATTTCTGGTACCCTTGTTGGCAAAACTATCCCTTGGGTGATGGTCTCTATCCAACAGAAATCAAAATAAACTTTTGGGTTTTCAGGTTAACTTTTTTAAAGGGGCATAAAACATTTTTATTTAATCTTGTTCTTTTCTCTTTTCTGTATCAAACAAGAAAATACTTATTTATTTATTCCACCAGAGGTATTAAAATGCTGCAAGGGAGCATCCTCTGGCTTGACCAGAAACATGTAAACTTGAAACTATGAATGTTGGTTTGCACATATGTTAAGTTAAAAGTAATGATATATTTTTATAAGTCATTACATTAAAAAAAAACAACAAATAAAACCTTGGTTAGCTAAAGCAGAAAAGTAAAACTCAATTAGGAGCACACCTTAGCAAAAAGAAAATCTTTTTACCCATGATGCTCGGATGCTTTTGTAAGGTTTATCTCTCCACAGTCCCATAGTCCCATTATAAGAGCCCTCTACAGTATATTTCTGAGTGCCCAAAAGCTATTTTATTAACTATGCTTAGACGAATCTATTAACAAGGTCAAATAGTCCCAGGCAAAACAATAAACTAGGAAGATGTTGTGCAAACATGGATGTGTTCTCTGACGTGCAGAATTTCTGTGGTAGTTTTGGCTTTGTAATTTTATACATTACTACAAGCAATTCTGGACATAAAACAATTACCTTGCAATTGAGCTCCGCTACTCAGTTTCTATGTCTGAATTTGCATTTGTGTTTCTATCCCTTTAGCACTACTGAAGACCAAAAGGCATCATAGCATGATGAGTAGAAGCAGAATTCACAATTTAAATGAGGAAACTGAATAGTGAAGAAATTGAATACCCTCAGCAATTGGCAGCCTAGTCATGCCTTGTTCAAAAAGACTCAGTCATAGTGGTCAGTGTCAAGACCCTGTGGCTAGCAAACATGTTAGTTCGCACCCATCTTTGCACTCAAGCACTTGGAGCAGTTCATAAGGGGACAGTACAGGTAGTTATAAAAAGACAGTGGAAAACTTATTCAATGGAATTCAATGGGTTTTTTCCTGCTAGTATTGCATTTTGAAACACAGTTTTAAATGGCCCATGAACCTAATTGGTTTAAAATGAGTTAATTTTTTAAAGAAAAATCACAATAATGTCTTAAATAATACCTTATCAAAAGTAAAAGAATCAAGTCCAAAAAATGAGACATAAAGCATGCAAATGTATTTGTCTTATTAAATCAATCTAGATGACTCTGTTTCAGTAAAACAAAACCATCCTTATTAGATTACTTTTGCTAATTTGAATTTATAGTTATTATAGCTTATTTCTTTGGGATTTAGAGTTGTACTACAGGTGTGTACATGTGTTCAGTACCTATAAGCATTTTTATAATTAAGTAAAATGCTAAAGCACTGAAAATCCTGAAATGTAAAATTTTTCCTTTTAGAAGAGACCATACAAATAGTTTGCAAAACACAGACCAGAAGGGTAATTTTTAGTGTCTCCTTTGCCCACATTTCAGTATCGTCTTCCACCAGAACTTCCAGACCCACCTGCTTCCCTCCCACAATTGTTAAGGAGCCCCACAGCTCAACCCAACCAGCCTGAGTCTCATCTAACTCAAAGTTACCCTTTCTGAGTAGGAGACAGACTTTTACCCTAATGAGCACTGGTGAAATGTCAGAAGGTTAGTTTAATAAACAAGGTACAATAAATGAAGAACATTAATTCATATTCAATACCAGAAAGCAGAGATGAAGCAGGTGTCAGTTGGGCTGAGGGCCAATCCTATAGAGTGATCATTTAATAAATTGAATTGGAACTGTCATTGTAGGAACTGGGGCATATAAGAAGGTTCTTTTGAAAGTTTCCATTAATCAAATTTAGTGTGGCCTATTATAATGTTGAGTCTTTCCTAAGGCTCACAAATTTAATTTGTTATCCATTTGTGTATATATTTTGCTGTCAAACAGCTTTTCATTTTCTTTGACTTTAATGGGCCCATTCTCCTCTCATTCTTTGGCTACACCCATTCCTGCCTTTATTGTCCCCAAAGCCCATTACCTCTGTATGTATGCACTTAAACTCATACACACACACAGGCACACACCGCCCTTGCGGACAGAAGGTGCTGATAAACTGTATAAAATACTTGGGAGTAACAAGAAGCAGAACAAAAACTGGAGTCAAGGTGAGAGAAAAATTAAATGCATTTTATTTTCTTTGGATATCAAGTAGAAATGTTTTAATTACATATTTTAATTCATGACTTTGCATTTCTCCTTCTGGAACACAGATGTGCTTGTTGAGCAACTTTCTCTTCTGTCTCACTTTGTTAACATCCTGAAATAATACAACCTTCAGACAACCGCTGGACTGCCTAAACTGTCTTTTTTGCTGGAGATCTTGAGTCTTACAGGTTATGAATTGCAGAGCCAACATGAGAGGACAGTCCCTTTTTCCCACCCTTGCAGGAAGTTGTAACACACTGACACTAGGAAGGCTGATTTATATCAGTCCCCTGGGGAAGGATGCTTAGTTGACAAAGACAAGTAGAGTAAACAGAATTTGGCCCATGACTTGGTTCTGTCTGAGTTTTGTAGTGAGGAAAACAGAGCATTCATTTGTGTACCTTCAAAGACATTCTCAAGACATGCTATCCCTTAAATTTGCAAGCGAGTAATTTGTATTATCAAAGGCTCTCTGAGGAGTGATCTACAGAGCAACCTTTGGGGATGTTAAGGCAAATGGGGCCAGGCTGGATTTTTCAGAGGGCACATGGTTTCCTCAGCACTTTATCTAAGTCTGTCAGGATATGGGCAAACCTCCCCTGATAAGCTGGCTCTTCTGTGTAACTTGAGCTTGTTTCTTCCTTTCAATGTTCTAAGGTTGCCTTTTAAGCAAAAAATATGAAGAAGATTTTGTAAAAATGGTTTTCAAGCTTTACATTTTTTAGTCTGCTTAGTTGGAGGCCAAATGGGAAGGGGTTTATATGTAAGTATAACAACAAAAATATAAAGCTCATGGCTAAGGAGCTCTAACTAACATTTCCTATAGTGACAGTACAATAAATATGTTTACTTTATATAGGAGAAGAGAAAATGTAAGTCACTAAACCTCTGTAAGGGTCAGGTATAAAATGAAGATGGTATTAAACTTGAAGGCTGAGATTATATAAGTAAGTCACTTACTACAATATTGTATATATGAATAGCTTTCGTGAATATAGATGTATCGGGGAGCACTTGCTTACTTAGTTGTTTAAGAAAACAGCCATTTATTCGGCTTATTTAGGCTGCAATCAGCCTAGTGGTTCTTCTTGTTTTAGCTGGGCTGCCTCAGGAATCACGGGTCAGTGACAGATCAACTAGGTATCTCGGCTTCTGGGATATGGCTGGCTGTTGGCTGGGACAGTGAGACCAATGGCCCACATGTCTCTCAACCTCCAAGCCAATCTGAGCTTATTCACCTGGGGATTTCAAGGGTCCAAAAGAAAGAAAGACATGCAAGAATTTGAGCCTAGACTCAGAACTGGCACATTATCATTTCTGCTGTATTTTATTGGCCAAGGTAAGTCATAAAGTTAGCCTAGATTCAAAAGGTGATCAAGAGATTCACCTCTTACTGGAAGGAGCTGAGACGTCACATGGCAAAGGACATGGATATAGGGAGGCATGAAAATTTGTGGCCATTTTTGTCATGTACCACAATAAGCATATATTGTGTCATGTAATTACATTTCTTTATACTTTATTTCACAATGACTTTGTTGGCTCATAGCAAACACCAATACAATGATACGGTAACATGTACCTAATTTTGAAATTAAACTAGGAGTAATATAAATTAGAGCAGGGGATCAAAGTCACAGTTCTTATAATGAAGAACATGCTACTGCAAACAGTGAAGTCTTCATTGAACCTTTCAAACCTCGAGATGCCAGGCTTAGCACAAAAGCCTATCAGATAAGACGATGACATAAAGTGAGAGAAATGGAGTCTTTGAAACACGACCTGCATAGAGCATATATGTTGGGTGGGACTGGGTCAAGAGTTAAGGGATCAGTGGCATAATTGCCTGGGTTCCTCTCTTGAACCCTTTACGGCTGCTATTCAAGCAACTCGTATGAGGCTTTTGTGATGCAGAAGAAAGGACTCTGGAGCCAGAGAGTCTTGAAGAACATCCCAGTCGAGAAACTGGGATTTGAACCTTGTTCTGTGTGGCTTTTCTTCTCAATATTCTCAAGTTGAGGCTGATGATGCTTATTAGGCAGAATGTAAGTCATGTGAAAAAAGCGTTTTAGATGTTAGTAATGACACCTTCCTGCTGATTGTTTACCTCAATTTATCTTGTTTCCCAAAAAATGTGAGTAACTTCCTTTCAGAGAAGGACTGCATCTCAGTTCTACTTCTTGGTCTCATCCACAAGTACAGCCCAAAGCACAGCATATTTGTGAAATCCATGAACATTCTGAATCTTGACCCCAAATGAGATTCCCAAGAATAGTTTCCAAACCCAAAGCAATGACGCTATCCAGGACATGGAAGGAAGAAGATTTTCGTACCTTTGAGCCTTTTATCATCTCAGGTCTCCAAGTGTTTCTGGGACTGTGGGACATTAGGAGCATTTTGTAACACAGTGGTTCTCTTGGAAGTGCATGGGTGGGGGTTGCTTTTTACTAAGGCAAGTCTGTGGCTTGGTGAGGCTGCATCATTTGCATCTGTCTCTGTGAAAAGATAGTGGGCCATGATGCAGGAAGGACTTTGGGCCTCGAGTGAGTCAACCGTTCATTTATATTTCCTACGTGTCTACTATATATGTTCTAGGCTCTGGGAATGTGAACAAGAGAGACAAAGTTCCTGCTCATATGGAAACCATACATTATTTGTATCTTCTGGATTATAATGTCTATCCATGGAAACCAAGGGAAAAGTAGATAAAAATAAATGCATAAGATGAATTCAGATAATGATAAATGGGATTTTTCTTAAAGCAGGGTGTTGTGATAGAGAACAAGTGGTGCTGGGAGGAGAGGTGGGCACTATTTTAACTGGGTACCATGGAAGACCTCACTGGTAAAGAGGAGATTGGAACTGAGATGTAAACATACAGAAGGAGCTAACCATGTAGCTCTTTCCAAGCACAGGGTTAGCAAGGATAAGCTTGGTGTATTTAAAAAACTGCAAAGATAGCATGATTGAAGATGCAGAGGGCAGGGCTGAAAGGGAGGAAGGAAGCCAGAGCTGGGCAGAAGTCAGATCATGTGGGTCCATGTAGCCCTTATAGACTTAGTAAGAATCTGGAGTTTTATTCTTGGTAATGTTTTTAATTGGAGGGTTTTAAGCCGGGGAATTATATAATTTGATTTACACTGATAAGCATCGTTTTTGAAAAAGGCACTTGCTTACATCACATATAATAATTTTCTACTTAATCCAGGAACTGTATGTTATTCTATGTTCTGGTGAGAAATGGATAATGAAGATGAACATGTCTCAATTCCAGTAAAAAATGTGATGACAAGATCCTAAGGGTATAATGTGATTTTTAAAATGACATCGAACACCAGTGCTGCTTTGTTTTAGAGAAGATTCTAGGGAGGGAGGTTATTTTGAGACAAGATGTTATTGAGGAAACCCTCCAAAATAAAAGGCCAATAAGGAAGAGAAAATCTTAGTGCAAGTATATACATTTAGTTCTGAGTTTCAAATCTTTAGGTCTGATAGCTTTTTAAGTATAACTGCCATTAGTGACTGACACCTTGGTTGAAAGCCAGAGTACATGAAAGCTTTGTTTACTTGAATTAAATTTCCAATATGCACAGCTAACTCATATCTGATAAAAACTTAGAATGTTCCTTGAAATATTCTGGAATGGAGGACCACATGGCCTAAGCACTAATAATGGCCACTCTGCCATGGATTGAGTTTAGTATCACAGTGCTGTCTGAGGACCTGTCTGTATTTATATGTGTTCAGAGACTTCAGAAATGGGCCCTTTGCTCTCAGCCTGCCCTGTTCCCCATTATTTTCTAGGGAATGAATACTCTAGTTTAAGAATCCTGAGTGGGTGATTAATATTAGTGACAGTATATGCATCTATCTATGTCATTCATTAGACCTTGCCTTGCAGATTCCTGAACTATTCATGATACGTTTGTGAATTTTCTACTTGCACTAGTATGCTGTTCCGTAGCAAAATAGGCCTTCTCTGAAAATATAAATATTTAAAATATAAATATTAGGAATTATGGGAAATAAAAATTTTTCTCTATACACCTATTAGAATGGCCAAAACTCAAAACATTACCAATATCGAACGTTGATGAGGATGGGAAGGAAGCAGGAAGCACTCTTGTTCATTGCTAGTGGAGATGCAAAATGGCACAGCCACTTTGGAAGGCAGTTTGGCAGTTTCTTACAGAACTGAACATACTCTTACCATATGGTCCAGCATCATGCTCCTTGGTAACTTATGTCTACACAAAAACCTGCACAGGAATATTTATAGCAGCTTTATTCATAATTGCCAAAACTTGGAAGCAAGTAAGGTGTCCTTCAGTAGGTGAATGGATAAAAAAAAAAACTGTGGTGCATCCAGATGCCGGAATATTATTCAGCGCTAAAAAGTAATGAGCTATGAAGCCATGAAAAGACATAGAGGAAACTTAAATGCATATTACTGAGTGAAAGAAGCCAATCTGAAAATCCTACATACTACATAATTCCAGCACCATGATGTTCTGGAAAAGACAAAACTATGGAGACAGTATAAAGATCAGTGGTTGCCAGGGGTTGGGGGAAGGATGAATAGGCAGATCACAGAGAATTTTATGGCAATGAAGCTATTCTGTATCTACTTTGATACTATAAAGGTGGATACATATCATTACATGTTTGTCTAAACCCATAGAATATACAACACCAGGAGTGAATCTTGATGTAAACTATGAACTTCGGGGGACAATGACATGCCAATGTGGGTTCATCAGTTTTAACAAATGTACTGCCCTGGCACAGATGTTGGTAGTGGGAGAAGCCATACATGTGTGGAGATATGGCGTATATGGTAAATATCTGTTCCTTTCACTCAATTTTCAGTGAACCAAAACTGCTCTAAAAATCTATTTTTAAAAAATAAATAAATGAAAGCTATAATTTATCAGTTTTTATTGAACACCTACTATGGGCCAAGAACTAAAAATTAATGTTGGGATTCAATGATAAACAAAAAATACAGTGAGCTGGCTTTTCTGATAGAGAAGTAAAAAGTGTGTTGGTTACAATGGGAATATGTCCAAGGGGACTGCCTCCTGATTCTGGAGATTAGGAGAGTTCCCAAGTGATATATAAATAGAGATCTGTGAAATAAAAAGGAGTTTGGCAATGTGTAGGGCTAGGGAGAAAGAAGGTAAGTATATTGGAGGAAAGAGTGCTTAAGGTAGAAGAGACATGAGCAGATGGCAAAAGGGGGTTAGAATGAGGATGGAGAACACGGAACTGAATGTGGCTCAGGTAGGCAGGAAGTAGATGAAATCAACATTAATGACTTAGTGCTGAAATTTCCAACCACTTGGGAATTCAACATCTTTTCATTGTTTAATCTTAATTACCTTTTTATCTTCTCTGTCATGTCTCTCAGAATTATATACTTAATTCTCAAATATAGGTGAGAGTAAATATATGAGAATGCTTAGACAAGCCTGTGACACAAATGGAAGAAGGTATAATGTATTTATGTGAGGTGATTGAAACAGAGAAAAGGAGACTGAGTGACGGACTCCATGTCACACAGGGGCTGAATGGAGGAGCTGGGATTCAAATGCAGGCAACCTGACTTGAGTCTTTGCTTTCAGTCAGTTTCTATGTTACTTGTGAAGTGTTCCTGTCAGAAATACCACTGTAGCATATTAATATTTCAGCCCACATTCCCTAAAAAGCCAAGCCTGAGCCAAAAGCCTGTATTAGTGGAACAGAAATTCTATTAATATAATTTTTAATATCAATAGAATATTTTGATGGCTTCCAAGATGTTTTTGGCTCACTTTCTTGCAAATGTATTAAGTCATCAATTTTACTCATTTCATTTAGAAGTAAAATCCCTACTGAGCTGCCCATAGCTCCCAGAAAACTGCTTGGTCTCAGACAATGTCTTCAAAAAAACTATACAAAGATACTTCATCTCTGAATACCTCATTCGACAGAAGGTAGGGAGAATTTATCTGCTAATTCCTGGCCCCACTGGTAAAGGTTGTTCCAAAGGATATTTAACTTGCCTGTACGTTTTAGGTTGTGGGTACATGGATGCCAAGTGGATCCAAGACATCTCATGTCTCAGCAGCAACAGACGATTCCTAAAACATGCGGCAAGAGGCCTGAAGCGTGGACTGAAGTATGGTGTTGTTGGGGTGTGTCCTTGAGTCATTTGCAGGCTGGGGGAGCAGTCAATGTAGCAGCCTGCAGTCAAGGCTGAGGCAGCAATGAGTGGGCTCCATGAACACAAACTCCACTCAAGGCCAAAATCAAGGAAAGTGAATAGACCTAGGGTGATGTATGAACTGGACTGAGGACACTTCCAAACTCCTGATGACATTAAATGGAAGGGTATCAAATAGTATATCATACACTTATTATAGAAGCATAGAATAGGCCAGATTTGGACTTATTCTACAATTTGTCTTCATTCTATTGGTAATGGAGAAGGGCTCAATAAGGGCATTGTCCTTTCTGGCACAACTAACTATACAATTGCAAATTGACTGGGAATGCAGGTGAATGGAAACTGGGACCCAGGCCTAAAACTCCTGATGAAGTCAGAATTTAGATGATAAACATTTGAGTTATCCCATAAAGGTACTTAATAATCCTAGGAGATCATAAATAAAATAATTAAGCTATGTAAACACTCCCATAACCTTCATTTCTTATATGATCCTTAGATTCTGCCACATATTAAAATTACTTAGAATCCTAGAACACGAGACCCTTGAAAGTTGTTTATCCTGTCTGTTTCTTCTTGCTCAATTCGCATATTTCTGGGTAAAATTAGCAACTCAGTATGATTTGTTGACTTAAATGCAATTTTGTATTCAGGGCCAGCTATACAATTTGCAGGGCTTAATGCAAAATGCAAATGTAGGACTCATATTCAAAAAACAGGAAGTATCATTACAGCTGAGCACACTGGCTCATGACTATAATCCCAGCTACTCAGGATGCTGCAGTCAGAGAATCACTTCAGCCCAGGAGTTCCAGGCTGCAGGGAGCTATTATTGCACCACTGCACTCCAACCTGGGTGACAGAGTGAAACCCCATCTCGAAAAAAAATAAAAATAAAAATTATAAAAAGACCAGCTTATTGAAGGAAGTGGGGAGGAGAATCCTACCAAAGTTCTAAAGTATACAGCTTTTTCCTAAAAAATATTTTACTTACAAAACATAGGAGTAATAGTGATACATGAGTAACAATACGAACTTACAAATTGAAAAAAATATTTTTGGTGCCGTAATTTTATATAATCAATAAATACAAGAAATTAATCAGAATTAGAAGGTAATTTAACAAATTAATATTTTGACTGCTTACAAGATGTTTTTGGCTCACTTCCTTGCAAATTTATTAAGTCATCTAATATGGTCTGGCTTCGTGTCCCCACCCAGATCTCATCTTGAATTGTAATCTAAATTATAAGCCCCACGAGTTGGGGGAGGGGCCTTGTGGGAGATAATTACATCATGGGGGTGGTCCCCCAGTGCTGTTCTTGTGATAGTGAGTAAATTCTCATGAGATCTGATGGTTTTATAAGGGGCTTTTCCCCACTTTACTGGGCACTTCACTTTCCTGCCATCATGTGAAGAAGGATGTATTTGCTTCCCCTTCCACCATGATTGTAAGTTTCCTGAGGCCTTCCCAGCCCTTTAGAATTGTGAGTCAATTAATCTCTTTCCTTTACAAAGTACGGGAAATTATTTATATCTGTGTGAAAATGGACTAGTACATCATCAAATTTATACTTTAAGCAACTTCATTTTAAAGCATATTGAAAATGATGTCATCTCGACAAATTCAAGATTAAAAAGAATTTTTGATAATTTTTATTTAAGAAGGATCTGTGGATACAACTTACTGGAGTTGTTAAGAATTCTTTATAAACTATGATAACATAAGCATCACTTTCTGATAATTTCAAAATATAAATTGTTTAGCACATCTAGAACTGATTTTGTATAATAATTTTTCTAAAATGATTTAACTCTTCATATATAAGTTTTGTGTAAGTTTAAATTTAATTATATATGTAAATTTATACAATGGCCTTTTAATGTTTCCTCTGACATTTTCTGTAAACTTGTAGAGGTCATATAAGAAACCACAAGTGACTTCATGATTTGTATATGAACCAAAACACATGCTTATGCATTCTGTTGCCATATCTTCAATTATAAGAAAATATTTAGTATTAAAATTGCTGTCCTCATTAATAATTGGTTCATCTAAAGTGTCATGTGAAAATAGTGACACTTTAGATGAAGTGTCTAGGTTGGTTTGTTTGCTTGTTTTTCTCATTTAATACTGTAGTGTTTCTATTCTATTTCTAAACCTGTAGAGATTTGCTTTGCAATGTTGTAGCAGTTTTTAAAAGCAAAGATTCTAAATGCTTTGAAGAATTCCTGTAACTCCCTGATGTGTTTTATTTTTATGTTCCTGTGTTCACTTTTGTTTTGTAAAAACTTAATCTCAAAGTTTACTGCTTCCACACTGGCAGTTCCTGTTTCAGGATTAAGAAGTGGAAGAGTTAATATTTGTGTAGGCAAGGCATGGTCAGTCGGACAAGCTAGCCTCCCATCACAGGCCCCCAACCTGTCCCCAGGTGAAGCTTCTCCTTTCTCCGGGGGCTGTGACCCATTGTGCAGATACTTTTGCTGCTGCTGTTGATGACATGAATCTGGGCTTAGGTTGAGCCCCCTCCGACCCCTTTGACCTCTTAGTGCCCTGGACTGCCTGGAGGCTACTCATGTGCTGGACAAGCAGGCCGACTGCTGGAGCATGCAGCTTGCTGTGCTCGGCACAGCTGCTGCTGGATCACAATTGTGAGTGCTCACTGCTGTCTGGTAGATCTTCTCTGCTCACATAAATACTCAGATAGAATGATTAAGAATTCTACAATGGTGACAGAAGAGCATTAAACCAAGTGTGGACCCTTGCAAGTGCAGAGCCTTGTGCAACTGCATTGATAGATGGAACAGGTATCACACCCATGAAGCTGGCCCTGGCTTCATCTTAATTTTAGAAAGACATCTGTCTGCTGTGAAAAATATGGGCCAGATCAATGGCATTCAAATATTTTAGATTCCAACCACAGTAAAAAGTATATGAGTACATTTTACATTATGACTCAGAATACACACACACACACACACACACACACACACACACACACACCTGTGTACCTCTTCAATGAAAGTTTCCTGAAACAATACTTGTAATTAATACACGCACAGCCTTTTTATATTTTCTGTATATTTTTAAGGCTACTAACAACCCACTCAACTGATTTAACAACCTGTTAATCAGTTGCAACCCTGCAGTTTGGAAAACACTGGGCTGGATAGTGGTGCCAGTTGATAGCTTGATGATTATAATAGTCTGCATTTTGCAACTTTGAAATATTGTCCATTATCTAACTGAAAAATCTTGCTCAAGGCAGTTGATTGTAAGAATAGTTGTAAAATAGGAGAGAAGTGTTTTGTGATGCAAGACAGGGCTCAATACTCGGCGCTGCCTGCTTGAATAGTTTCATCAATTATTTGGATGAAAACGTTTTATTACCATTTGACATGTTAATTGAGCACAGTTTTTGTGCTGAGTCCCATTCTCTGGCTGGGGTTGTTCACAATCAGGTGAGCCCAAACATGTGAATCAGTATGATGAGGTTAAATGGTGTGACAGAGGTCAGCACCAGGGCCATGGGAGTACACTAGAAGAAGGCATGAACTCTTCACAATGCGGACCAGTCAGGCACTGTTTTGGGAACTTTTAGGGGAAGCTCCCAAAATATGAATTATGAATACAATCAAAATGAGGGTGATGGAAACAATGTACATATATTTTTGCTCATCCCCAGTATATACAGACAACATTGCATATACGATAAAATGATGTTATAAAACAAAAATGAAAATAATTTGACTTGACAGGTGAAGTAAGAGGTTCAAAAAAGATTTGATCCAAAAAGAATCTCTTTTTTTTTCTCTTGATTTCTCTTGATTTTTTTCAATGGGGTTTACATAGCTTTTTGTTTTCTTGTTTGTGATGGCTAATTTTATGTGTCAACTTAACTGAGCCACAGAGTGCCCAGATATTTGATCAAACATTTTTCTGGGTATTTTAGGCTGGGCATTTTTGAATGAGGTTAATGTTTAAGTCCATAGACTAACTAAAGCAGATTGCCTTCCTTAATATGGGTAGGCAATCAGTTGAAGGTCTAAATAGAACAAAAAGGCTGACCCTCTCTGGAGTAAGAGAGAGTTCTTCCTTCCTGACTGCATTCAAATTGGGACATCACCTTTTTCCTGCCTTCGGTCTTGAACTGAAGCATCAGCTCTTCCTGGGTCATAAGCCTTCTGGCCTTTGGACTGGAATGATATCATTGGCTCTCCTGAGCCTTCAACTTGCTGACTCACCCTGCAGATCTTGACACTTGTCAGCTTCTATACCCACACAAGCCAATTCTTTATACTCTCTCTCTTTTTTTCTAAGAATATATAAATGCATATCATTCGGTTCTATTTTTTTCTGGAAAGCCTTGACTAACATATTGCTATAAAAATGTTTTAAAGTTATGTTAATGTTCTTTTAATTATAAAAAGCAAAGTAACTTTATTAAAAATGAAGCCAGGTGCAGTGGCTCACACCTGTAATCCTAGCACTTTGGGAGGCCAAGGCAGGGAGATCACTTTAGCCCAGGAGTTTAAGACCAGCCTGGGCAACATAGAAAGATCGTGCCTCCACAAAAAAAAAAATAAAAAATAAATTAGCTGGGTGTGGTGGCACCTGCCTGTGGTCCTAGCTACTTAGGAAGCTGAGGTGGGAGGATCACTTGAGCCTGGAGGTCAAGACTGCAGTGAGCTGTGATTGCCTCACTGCACTCCAGCCTGAGTGTCTAAAAACAAAAAAATGAGTGGAAGATAGTGATAAGCCAGAAATAAAAAAATGAAGGGAGGGAGATAGGGATAAAGAAGGAAGAAAATAACGAGCTCCATAATCCTCCCAACTTTAACCCCTTATAAGAACCTTAAGGTATATCCTTCCAGATCTTTGTGTATATTAATATGTTTATAGATACATAGTATTGTGAATGTGGAATTATAATTTATATTTTTCTATAAGCAGTTTTAGTTTTTTCACTTAATAATATACAGTCAGCTTTTTGTGCACGTGGGTTCCACATCCACAGATTTAAGCAACAGAAGGATTGAAAATGTAGCTAGGCCTACAATAGTTGTGTCTATATTCAACATGTATAGACTTTTTTTCTTGTCATTCCCTAAACAATACTTGGTAACAACTATTTACATAGAGTTTACATTGCATTAGGTATTATAAGCAATCTACAGATGGTTGAAAGAATAGGGGAGGATGTGTACAAATTACATGCAAATACTTCTCTCTTTTATATTAGAGACTTGAACATCCAAGGATTTTGGTATTCCTGGTGGGTCCTGGAACTAATCCCCTGTGGATGTGGAGGGACAACTCTATTTTCCTTTTTTATTTTTTTGAGATAGAGTCTTGCTCTGTTGCCCAGGTGGGAGTACAGTGGCACGATCTTGGCTCACTGCGAGCTCCGCCTCCCGGGTTCACATCATTCTCCTGCCTCAGTCTCCCGAGTAGCTGGGACTACAGGCGCACACCGCCACGCCTGGCTAATTTTTTGTAGTTTCATTGTGTTGGCCAGGATGGTTTCAATCTCCTGACCTTGTGATGCTCCCGTCTCAGTCTCCCAAAGTGCTGGGATTACAGGCGTGAGCCACCGCGCCCGGCCAACAACTCTATTTTCACCCTGTTTCCATGTTAATAAATCTTCATCTTCTACATCTTTTGTGGCTAAATAATATTCCATAATTTGTTGTCTAATTCCATGTTGATATTTAGATTATTTCCAATATTTAAAAAAAAGTAAATGTCCTTAGAGTTATTCTTTGCACATATCCATTGCATTTTCTCAAGATAAATTCCTGAAGCAGAATTTCTTGGACATAAGACATATACATTTTTAATGCTTTTTGCCTCTTTTTGGGGGGAGCATGAATTGCCTTCCAGAAAGAGTGCCCCAATTTAGGCTTCTGCCCACATAGTATGAATGCCTAACATGCTTTTTAAATATGTAACATCTACAAAAAATACAAACTAGAGAAGTAATATATTAGATGACCGTAAAAGTTTCCCATAACCTCAACAGTTTTCATCCTAGAACTGCTAAGATGAACATTATCAGAAATAAGTAAAATGTCTTTCATTTAAGTCTGTAAAAATAACTTTTGCCTATGCAAGTTGCAAAAAACCTGTGGTGTCTGGTTATCTATGGCTACATGACAAATCACCTCAAAATTCAGAGGCTTAAAACAACATTTATTTTGCTCACGAATCTGCAATTTGGGCAGGGCTTGGTGGGGACAGCTCATTTCTGTTCCACTTGGTATCAACTGGGCGGCTTAAAAACTGGGGGCTGGAATCATCTGCAGGCTCATGCGCCACATGTCTGGAGGTTGATGCTGGTTGTTGGAGGGACTTTAATGGGGCTTGTCAATCAGAACACCTACATGTGGACTCTCCATGTGGTTGCCTGGTGTGTTCACGACATGATGGCTGGGTTCCAAGGGCAAGTGTCCCAGGCAGGAACTCACCTTTATAACTTAGCCTTAAAAATTATATAGTGTCATTTTCTTCATAGTCACAGGCCTGCTGAGATTCAAAGGAAGGGAATATAAACCCCCCATTTCTCCATGGGGGAGTGTCAACATCACATCCTAAGAAGAGCAGGTGGAATGGAATATATTGGTGCAGTCATCTTTGGAAAATACAATCTGCCACATGTCCTGTGAAGAACGTGTTTTAGCTTCAAGAACAATGTGAATGTACATATCCTGTATGCCAGCTAGAATCTTAAGTTGCTCTGGAATGTATGTGCCTAAATATAAGAAGTACGTATTTCCCCCAAAAATTAGTCCTCAAAAAAGAGAGTGGCCTTATATTTGAGTCTGCATATAATAGATGACTTTATTATTGTTTGTGTAAGACATAAACCTGAAACAAATTCAATATTTGCTTGTTTGGGAATGCTTAGAGAGGTCATCTAATATGATCAGTGAAAAAGAAGTAAAGAAAGTTTAAGAAGTTATTTATTTATTTATTTATTGAGACAGAGTCTCACTCTGTCACCTGGGCTGGAGTACAGTGGTGCAATCTCGGCTCACTGCAACCTCCACCTCTTGGGTTCAAGCCATTCTCCTGCCTCAGCCTCCTGAGTAGCTGGGATTACAAGTGTCCGCCACTGTGCCTGGCTAATTTTTTTGTATTTTTAGTAGAGACGGAGTTTCACCAGGTTAATCAGGCTGGTCTCGAACTCTTGACATTGTGATCCACCCACCTCGGTCTCCCAAAGTGCTGGGATTACAGACGTGAGCCACCATGCCCAGCCAAGTTTAAGAAGTTTTGGTCATTATTCTTGGAATATGACTTCACAGCAATAACTGTTCTAGGCCACTGAAAATATTTTAAAGATAACTTTAAAAAGTCAAATAGTAAGCAGAAGATATACCCGCAGAATAAATGCATGAAGACACTCCCCTAATGTTAACAGAAACGGGTATCTATGGCTTGCAATAACATTTCTAGTTTCAGCGTCATACATTTATCTCAAACAATTTGAACAAAATTGAACGTGATACCCTCCGGAAACAGTGTGAGATGATTCAAATCGGATTACATAATGACAAAGTCAGGGATATCAAAAGTGGATTGAAAAGGTTTGAATAAAATTACTTTATAAGATGTAAAGAAGAAAGCAAGGTTTCTAAATTGGTTATTTTGTGAAACATGTAATTAAGGTAGAGATGTCTTATTGATAAGTCAATATTAGTAACAGCTGACAATCACCTATGTATCTCATATGGTTTGTAACAGTTTTGGCATTGTGTCCCCGTCCAAATCTCATCTCAAATTGTAACCCCTATGTGTCCAGGCAGGGACCTGGTGGGAGGTGGTGGGATCATGGGGGCAGTTTCCCTCATGCTGTTCTTGTGATAGGGAGTGAGTTATCACAAGATCTGATGGTTTAAAAGTGGCCATTTTCCCCTCAGGCTCTCTCTCTCCCCTGCCACCATGTGAAGAAGGTTCTTGCTTCCCCTTCACCTTCTGCCATGATTGTTAAGTTTCCTGAGGCCTTCCTGGCTATGTGGAACTGTGATTCAACTAAACCTCTTTCCTTTGTCAATTATCCAGTCTCAGGTGTATCTTTATAGCAGCGTGAGAATGGACTAATACAGTTTGGATGTTTTCTTCCTCTCCACATCTCATGTTGAGATTTCAATGTTGGAGGTGGGCCTCGTGGGAGGTGTTTGGGTCATGGGGGCATATCCCTCATAAATGGCTCAATGCTGTCCTCACAATAATGAGTGAGTTCTCACTGTGAGTTCACATGAGATCTGGTTGTTTTAAAGAGCCTGGCACCTCCCCTCTCTCTTGCTTTGTCTTGCCATGTGACACGTTTCCTCCTCCTTCACCTTCCACTATGATTGTAAGTTTCCTGAGGCCTCACCAGAAGCAGTTGCTGGTGTCATGCTTCCTGTACAGCCTACAGAACCATGAGTCAATTAAACCTTTCTTCTTTATAAATTACCCAGTCTCAAGCATTCCTTTATAGCAATGCAAATGGGCTAATACAGTATCTATACAAATATTTGCCTCCTATTTCAATATGTACTTCATACTTTCAAAAGTATTATTTTTAAAACAATATTAAAATAAAAGGATTTCTGAAATATGCACCTTTTTAGTTTATTGGACTATTTCTCTATTTTTGACTATGTTCAATTACTGCATGATTTAAAATATTCCAAATGGCTTAAGAGCAACCAAATTTATATTTCAACTAATATCATCTTTGTATCCCTGACGCCTGAGACATAATAGCCCCCCAAAAAATATTTGAAGTGAATGGATTTATGATATCCTCCAACCTCCCTGCCATTCTGTAATTTGATCTGTAGGGCCAGGGGAAGAATGTTTATTAGAGCCAGCATCTACTTTTGAGTGCTTGTTTCAAAGGGTTCCCCCCAACACACCACATACCACATGCACTACACACTACACACACACACACACACACACACACACACACACATTTATAATGCAGGAAGAGGAAGACTAAAGAAGAATGGTATGCTAAACTTTTGAATGTTATCGGTTATGGAAAAATGACAGCATAAAGCATAAATATTATGACAGCTTTTGGGGGCTCAGGCCATACCCTCTGCCAAGTCATCCTTTGCCTGGAGAGAATACTCTGAGGGACTCAGTCATTCAGGCAGTCCAAGGAGTATCTTTGTGCAGCTTTATGAGTTGGGTATTTTGAATGACAGACTCTCAAGGCAGCAGGTTGAAGGCCCACCTAACACAGCCACTATGTTGTTGGACAAAGCTCGCAGTTGAATTACCTAGTCTAGAAAAGTCTCATTTCTTGGATTTTGAAGGCTGCATAGGGCTGCTGCAGGGCCCGAGTTGCCAGTTACATGCCACTGATACAGGGACCACAAACCTAGGACAATCTGCTGGGGTGAGAAAGCTAAAGTTTCAGGTACCGTGATATGATTTGGATGTTTGCCCCTTCCAATCTCGTGTTGAAATACAATCCTGTGTTGGAGGCAGGGCCTGGTGGGAGGTGATGGGATCATGGGAGTGGATCCCTCACGAATGGCTTAGCACTATCCCCTTAGTGATGGGTGAGTTTTCTCTCAGTTCACGCAAGATCTCTTGTTTAATGGAGCCTGGCACCTCCCCCTCTCTCTCTTGCTCCTGCTCTCACCATGTGACATGCTGGCTCCCCACAACCTTCTGCCATGATTATAGGCATCCTGAGGCCTTTCCAGAAGCAGATGTTGGCACCATACTTCCCATAAAGCCTGCAGAACGGTGAGCCAATTAAATACATTTTCTTTATAAATTACCCAGCCTCAGGTATTTCTTTGTAGCAATGCAGGAAAGCCTAATACATACCATCTAACAGATATACTAACCAGAGCTGACACTGTCTAACAAATAATACTGACCAAATGCTGAATGTGAAAGAGACACTGAAGTCTGAAATGTTTTATAAACCATCTGAGATTTTTCTTTTTAAATCCAAGTGTGGAAACTCTCAATTTATATTTAGTATTCAGTTCATGATAATTCCTTGGCCCATAATTAATTTTTCCTGCAAATTCAAACTTTTAAAAAACTCTTTATTACTTGGATATTGGATAGGATTGTGGGGGTGTGAACTTGGGTAAACAAGAAATGTTTCTCTGAATGGCAGAATATGTGGGTTTCTATTACAGACTGATAGACTCTAAAGGCATAGCAATTTAGTGTGCATCTTCACAAGTACTGTTTCGTAGAACATATTTGAGGTACTCCCTCTAATTAGTAAAAAAAAGTACCTGGTCAAAGGAAGGTCCGTCCCATTTAAGGTTATTGTTGGGGAGAGGTCTTTGATGTGGTCGCTGATGCTTTGCTGATGGTGTAACCATTGGGGTGGCTCCTAAAGTAGCGATACACATACAAGTAATATATATGTGTGTGTATAATATACATAATATATATAATATTCACATGTGTTAGTCTGTTTTGTGTTGCTATAAATGTAATTTATAAAGAAAAGAGCTTTCATTAGCTCACAGTTCTGTAGGCTGTACAAGCATTCAAGCTTGTACAAGCGTAGCACTGGCGTCTACTGCTGGTGAGGCCTCAGAAGTCTACAGTCATGGCGAAAAATGAAGTGGGGGCAGTGTGTCCTGTGGTGAGAGAAAGAGCAAAAGAGAAGGAGGTGCTAGGGTCTTTTAAACAATCAGCTCTCATGTGAACTCAGAGTGAGCACTCACTCATTACCTAGGGCACCAAGCTGTTCATGAGGGATCCACGATCGTGACCCAAACACTTCCCAGTAGGCCCCACCTCTAACACTGGGGATCACATTTCAACATAAGATTTGGAAGGGACAAATATCCAAACCATATCAATATCACATGTGTATGTTGATTTTCTTTATAAGCTACAAAGAAATACACAACAAAATGTGTATAAGGAGAAAGTCAACAATAGTATTTATAACACCTCAACACTACTTCACAGAGTAACCAATATTAAGTTTAGTGTGAATAATTCTGTATATGTCTGTATCTTAACTGGCTTTTTCCCAAAAAAATATATACAAAAAAGCACTTCTCACCTAAGCTTTTCTCACATAGCGGCATACCCTGGACATGGTCAATACTCTATAGTCATTACATAAAGCTCCAGCTCATTTTCTGTGATATTTATATAACATCTATGGTGTACCTGTAACATATTTGTGATTATTTAGGTTGTATTCAGTGTTTTGCCTTTTGAGCAATACTCCAATAAATACTTTTGTAGCTGCATCCTTGTATAATGATGTAGCATGAATCTCTAAGATGGATTTCTAAGTTAAAATGATATCTATTTCAAATAGTACTAGACAGTGCCTTTCCAAAAAAAGTTTTAGCAGTTCCCATTCTCACCTGAATTGCTTTTTCCCTACCCCTCACTCCTGCTGGATGTTTAGATCTTTGTTGTTTAATACAGTAGCCCTTAGCCATATGTGGCTACTGAGCACTTGCAATGTGGTGTGTCTGAGTGGAAATGTAATATAAGTGTAAAATACACACTAGATTTCAAAGATGTAGCATGATAAAAAAAGTAAAATAATTTTTATATTGATTATATGTGGGAATATTTTTGCTATATTAGGTTAAACAAAATGTATTTCTAAAATTAATTTCATGTGTTTCTTTTTTTTTTTTTGAAACATTCGGCTGCTAGAAAATGTAAAATTACAATATATGATGCACATTCATGGCTTTGACTGTATTTCTGTTGAACAGCAATGTTACAGGTATTTAAAATTTTTGCCAGATGACATTGAATCATTATCTGAATAGGTTGTTTTGCTTTCATTTAAATTTTGAGTAGGTAACATATATACAGAGCACACAATTCAAAAGGAAAAACAGTGCAAGAAATGTCATTTTCTATGATGCTGCAAAAAAATTACTATAAACTTAGCAGCTCAAAACAATACGAATATATTCTCTACAGTTCTGGAGATCAGAAGTCCAAAATGAGTTTCAAGGAGTGTATTAGTCTGTCTTCACACTGTATAAAGAAATGCCCAAGACTGGGTAATTTATAAAGGAAAAAGTTAATTGACTCACAGTTCTGCATGGCTAGGGAGGCCTCAGGAAACTTACAATCATGGCAGAAGGGGAAGCAAGCACCTTTTTCACACGCAGCAGGAGAGAGAGGAGTGCACAAAGTGGGAAGAGCCCCTTATACAACCATCAGATCTCAGGAGAACTCACTGTCATGAGAATAGCCTGGGAGAAACTGTACCCATGATCCAATCACCTCCCTCCCTTGACATGTGGGGATTACAATTTGAGATGAGATTTGGGTGGGGACATAGAGCCAAACCATACCAGGGAGCTAAACTTAAGACATCAGCAGGGCTGCACCTCTCTGGAGGCACTAGGACAGACTTCATTTCCTTGCTGTCTCTCGGGTTCTTGAAGTAGCTGGCCTTCCTTAGTCTGTGGCCCCCTTCTGTCTTCAAGGCCATCGATGACAAGTCAAATTACTCTGACCTCTGCCTCACTTCTTTCTCTTTCTTTCTGCCTCTCTTTTTTTTACATTTTAAAAAGTTTTATTGAAATATGATTGTCATACTGATAATTCACCCATTTAAGAGTATAGTAATCCAGTGGCTTTAGCATATTCACAAAATTGTTCATTCACCACCACAACCAATTTTAGGTAATTTTTATCACTCTTAAAAGAAACCCCTTATTCTGAGTCACCACCCACATCCCCAGCCCTCCATCATTTCCAGCCTTGGGCAACCAGGAATCAACTTTCCGTCTCTATAGACTTGTCTATTCTAGATATTTCATATAAATGGAACCAAACAACGTATGGTCCTTTGCGACTAGTTTTTTTCACTCAGTATAATGTTGTCAAGATTCATCCATGTTGTAGCATCTATTAATTCCCTTTAATTGCCAAATAATACTCTATTGTATCTCTCTTCTACTTCTAAAGACCCTTATGATTACATCAGGCCCACCTAGACAGTCCATGACAATCTCCCTGTCTTAAACTCAATTAACTAATCTTAATTCCATCTGTAATCTTCATTCAACTTTGCCATGTAAGCTACCACATTCACAGGTTCTGGGGATTATGATGAGTACATCCTTTGGGGGACAATTATTCTGTCCATAGCAGTGCCCCACTTTAGGGAGTGCCATTCAAAGGACAACATAAGTACCCCTCTTCCCAGAGACAAGGCTGTTATCAGTGTCTTGTATCTTTTTTAATTCTTAAATTCATCTTAGAGATTGCATTCATTTCCTAGGGATACTTTTACAATTTACCACAAACTAGGTGACTTAAAACAGAAATTTATTTTGTCATGGTTCTGGAGGGCAGAAATCCAAAATCAAGGTATTAGTAGAGTTTCACAGACTCTAGAAGAGAGTCTATTTCTTGCCTCTTCCAGCTTCTGGTGGCTCCAGGCATTCCTTGGCTTGTGGCTGCATCACTCCAATTTCAGTTTCTGTCTTCACATGGCCTTGCCCTCTGTGTTCTCTCTGCTATGCCTTCTCTTGTGTCTCCTATAAGGACAGTTGTCATTGGATTTAGAGCCCATGCAGATTGTCTAAGATGATCTGATTTCAAGGTTCTTAACTTAATTACATCTGCCAAAACCCTTTTTCCAAATGAGGTTACATTCACATGTTCTGAGGTTAGGACATGAACATATCTTTTTGGAAGCCTTCATTCAACCCACGGTGGAGATAATTCTATATCAATACGTGTAGCCCTATTCTTTAAAGCAACTGCATAGTCGTTCTTGGTAAGAATATATTGTATAAGTATCGTATTGATGGAAGATTAGTTTGTTCTTTTTATGGGTTTTCAATTGGTTATCAAAATATTTGAAATGGCTTACATAATTTCATAAAGGTATAAACTTTAAGAAAAATGCAGGCTCATTTAGACCAGCATGTGGGTAGAATTACACAAAGGAACCTGAGGGAGGCTCTCGGGTATGCCCCATGCTGTTATTAAACTGGAGATGATCTCTTCGTGAAGGAGGTGCTGTGTGTCTGGGAGTATTTCAGTAGAATTCTATTCAGCCCTATAAGGGGACCCAAGGTCACTCTCTGACCAGGAAATAGGGTAGATCCCTGGTTGGCTCTTTGCCATCATTCTTAAACACTGCAGGGGGCAAGAGCTTGCCTAACCAGTGAGGTAATGTTTACAGACTGCTTGGGGATCCTTAGTGTGCAGGTAGCCAGGTACACCCACATCCAGGAGCGGCCTCTTCTCTCTGGGAAGAACAGAGGGCCTGGAACCTGATTACTTTTTAACCGGGTGCTTGCCAGTATGACAAATGCCCTGCCCAAACACCACACGATCTGTACATGTGTGCAGAACACTGCCTTATGAAGGCAGCGTTTGATGAAATCTCCCTCTATGTATGATTTCAATGCTACATTTTATGCCCATTTCTTTATTCTTTGCGAGTTTTACAAATGAGAGTTTAATGTGCAAGTGAGTTGTTTGGTTCATTTACCTACTTCCCTTCCCCCTCAATGCACACATGCACGCACACCTTTAAAAGAAATCACTCTAGGTCAACTTGGGCTATTGTGTTTCGTAGGTAAGGCTTTTTAGATAAAAACCTGAGGTGAGACACAGCCTGCTTACAGTGGCTTCTGGCCCAGAAGCAGTTTGCACAGATTATATTACACAAAGGCATAATTCAGACAGGGCTCCCAAACAAGGGCATATTGTATCATTGTCACCTGGTTGGGAGTCCTGTTAATGGTTTACATGCCCAAGTCCTCCCATTTAAACCTACACATTCCATTAGGTGGGAACAACCTGAGGGTTGCTTCTGGCCATCTGTGCAGGTGGTCTGAATTCAAGGAGACCTTAAAACTTGGGTGCAGAAGACCTCCTTTCCCCTCCCCATTCCTCATTCTTCCACTGTCTATCTCCTCCCCCTGGAGCTGAACTGGCTTCTCCTGTGACTTTGAGCCTTCAGGGCCCTTCTCAGGGTTCAGGTCTAGCCAAGCATCACGAGGTTTGGGGGGTGGAGAGTGGGTGGTGAGTAAACAGCCCAGAGCAGCACCTCTCCCACCCCCAAGGAAGTAGCTGCTTCAGTGGCTGCTAGGGGTGACTTTCTAGCTCTTTGAGAGCTAGGATTGATTGTTGCATATTCTCTACAGATTGCCCAAGAATACAGTCGGATAACAAAATAATACATTGTCTGATTCTTCATGTATCCTTCAGGAGAATACAAGCAAGCTGCCTTCCTTAACGCTGATGGGGGAAATCCCCTCACCTCTTTACCACATGATGAAACTCTAGTGGGATAATATGAGGATCATGCAAGCTGACATTCAGTGAGTGCTCTCAGAGTTGTCCAGCCCAGGGCCAAGGCCAGGGCTTGGCTCTGTATGGGGATAATCCCAATCAATTCTCACAAGAACCCTATGAAGTAGTGCTAATAGAAAAACTTCAGACGAATTAAATTTAAAGGAGTATAATTGAGCAATGAACATTTCGAGAATCAGGCAGCACCCAGAATCACAGCAGATTCAGAGAGACTCCGTCGCAGCCATGTGGTGGAAGAAGATGTATAGGCTTAAAAAAATGGGAAATGATGTACAGAAATCGAAGTGAAGTACAGGAACAACTAGATTGGTTACAGCTTGGTGTCTGCCTCATTTGAACATGGTTTGAACAGTTGGCTACATTTGATTGGCCCAAACTCAGTGAATGGCATAGGTGTGGGCTACGGTCAGTTTACACTTTTACTTGTTATAGTTCATGATGTATGGAAAAACCTTTAGGCCTATCTTAAATATGTAAGGAGGCAGCTTTACATATTTGATTAACAGTAGGTACTTGATTAACAGTAGGTACTACGATTAACAGCATTTATGCAGAGAAAGAATCTTACAGCACAGAGAGATTAAGAAACGTGGTCTAAGTCACATCCTAATAAGGCGTAGCTTCAGGGCTAGTGCTCATGAAAGGACATAGAGACAGGAGAGGGGGCTGGCCTCACTGCAAGTGTCCCTGGTGTCACTGCTACCCCCACTTTTCTCATTGGCCTGGCCTTACCCCATTTGGGGCACACTGACAAGCGCCTGGAAAGGGAAAGACGCCAAGGAGCAGGTATGAATTTGGAGTGAGGGGCTATTTCTCTGATTAAGTCCAGAATATACAGATGAAGTAGTGCCTCACTACAGCTTCCATCCCCATGAGGCTAGATGGCTAGGCAAGTTCTTCAAAAAGTAGGAGTGACCATGGACCTTTTCTTCTCTTTGCAAACAGGCCATTAATATTGAGGATGATCTTTTCTTCATCATAATCCTCACCTTGATTATATATAAAATGCTTTGTGTCAATTCTAAGGTGGACCTAAGAGTCTCTCTTTTTGGAGCCATGCTGGCCCTTTTCTCTCAGAAGTCAGTATGGTCAAAAGCATCTTTCCTAGTGAGCAGATATGGTCCAAATGAAGGCTGGCCTCCTGTCCTTTGTGCTGGGCCTCCTGGGGAACACCCAAGAATGCTTCCTGTAATCATTTATCCCTTTGGAGCTTTCTCTACTATTTGTGGCAATGGCTAGCCCTAGTAATAGTCTAATATCTAACCTGCTTCCTGGGTCAGAACAAGGGCATTTATATAAGTACAGAAGTGTCTACATTGGGTGAGCTAAGGAGAGATGAGAAAATCCTCTGTTCTTGAATATTTCATCACTCCTTAGGATCTCCAATACTCCTAGGATTTCACCATTAGATTCAATGCTTGGGTTAAGCATATTCCTCTCCAGATCTTTTATCAGTTAAGGCTGAGCTTGGTTGCATGTTACAGAAACTCAACTTCAGAGGATTAACCAAGTTACTTATTTTTTTTAATGTAATGAGAAATCTTGTTATAACCAGTGCAGAATGGTGCACCACCTTGAGGAAGTTGCCAAGCACCCAGGCCCCTTCCAGTCTCTTACTCAAGCACCTTTTGTGTGTGGCTTTTGACTTCATGGTTGTGAATGGCAGCTGCTCCTCTTGTACCCATCACTTCTGCATTCCAGGAGAGTGGGGAGAAAGAAAAAAAGCAACAAAGCTCAGAGCCAGCAAAATCTGTCTGTATATTAGGCAGAAAATTTCCTTCCCAAAACCTCCAATTCCATCTCATATTCACTTGTGAGAGAAAGTTTAAGAGGGTTCAGTATTTTTAACTGGACGCAATGCTTCCCTGGACAAAGTTGGGGGCTCTGTTAGCAAGGAAAAAGGAGAGATCAGCTCTCAGAAGTAGTGAGCTGGCACTGTCAGTCACACCATCTTTCGAACAGGAGATGGTTTAGAAAATTAACGTATTTTGAGAGATTAGCATATTAAGTTGTTAATACGTAATTGGGGTATAGTAGGCAGATATTGTTTTCCTTCAGCTAAAGGAACCATGGGCAACATAGAGACACTGGACTCTTTGAGTGTGGGGATTGTTGAAAGAAGGTTAGGGATAGAAAACTATAACTTTCTCTTCTTAACCAATTTGCTCAGGGTTAGCTTTGCTTCTAGGACGTGGCTCAGTTTCCTCTGGTTCGGATTTCTAATCCTTGGCATTATTAACATTTTGGGCTACATAATTCTTTGATGCAGGGGCTGTCCTGTGCGTTGTAGGATGTTTATCCTGTCTTCTACCAGCTAGAAGCCAGTAGCACTGTCCCCTCTCCCTCCAACTGTGATAACCAAAACTGTCTCCTGACATTGCCAGCTTGCTCCCAGTTGAGAATCACTGCTCTACTCTGTTCTGTACCACAAACGACTGCTTGTAAAACTCACCTCTTTTTTTTTATTTGGTTTTGGAATAAGAGTGGAATTTGCCGGCTTACCAGCAGCAGAAAGTAGCCAAATGTGATAGCGCCAGGAGTGCTTCCCAGCAAAGTTTGTCCTGCACATCTGCACAGCAGCTAGACTGGGTACTACCTTGACAGGTTGGCACCCACAGCACAGCCTTCTCAGACCCTTGTATTCAAAGTCCACACTCATGGGCAGAACTCATGGTAGCCAGAGCAAACAGGCACAAAAGTAGAGTTGCCAGACTTAGCAAATGAACATACAGGAAGGCCATTGAAATCACAATTTCAGATAAACAACAAATAACTCTTTAGTGTAAGTATGCCCCCATGCAACCCTAAATAGAAAATGGATTTATGTTTTCACTGTGGATAAATCCTGAGTTCAGCTTTTGTGGCTAAATTTCATGTCACTTTGCACAGTCTAGCTGTGCAATACTTCCTGTTCCTACCACTAAGTATGCAAAAGTTCTTATGGGAAGTCATCAGACATGAGTGTGTACCCTTGCCCTGACCTTAAACTCCAGGTGATACCAAGCAAAGTCACCAGGCACTCAGATTGCAGTGCTTATTTCTGCATCTTCAGATCTTGAATGCATCAAGGACTTTTCATTTTCCCTGAGTAAGTGATCATCTGACTGTGTGCTATTCCTTGTTCTCCATATCTGGGTGGCACAAAGAGGGTGTTTCCTAGGCCAGAGGCAGGACTGTGTTACCAGGGAAAACCCAGGTGAGCATCAGACTCTCCAGGGCCCAGCTGCTGGCAATGGAAAAGAAAGGCACTTTCCCCCTTCAGGTGGAAGCATTGAAGTTCCACCTGAAAATCCGTTGAAAGTATTTCCAAAAAAAAAAAAAAAAAAAAAATCTCAAGATGGTTAGGCTCCCTGGGATGCTGCAGCAGAGAAGTACTTGTGATATCCTGATATGGTTTGGATTTGTGTCTCCTCCCAAATCTCATTTTGAATTTTAATCCCCAGTGTTGGAGAAGGGGCCTGGTGGGGGGTGATTGGATCATGGGGGCAAGGATGGATCATGCTGTTCTTGTGCTAGTGAGAGTTCTCATGAGATCTGGTTGTTTAAAAGTATGTAGCCCTTCCCGCTTCTCTCTCTTCATCCTGCTCCAGCCTTGTAAGATGTGCCTGCTTCCCCTTCATCTTCCACCATGATTGTAAGTTTCCTGAGGCCTCCCCAGCCCTGCTTTCTGTAAAACCTGCAGAACCGTAAGCCAACTAAACCTCTTTTCTTTATAAGTTACCCAGTATCAGGTAGTTTTTTTATAGCAATTTGAGAATGAACTGATACACATCCCATGCAAATCTGAGAGCTGACTTAAAGAGTCAATGCACATTAGTGTGTTAAGGTCTGGAGAATCCCTGCATTAAAGAAGCCTATTTGACTTGGTCTAAACCAGGTTTCTCAAAGTTATCTGACTGATAGTCTTTTGATTGCCTATTAACTATTAACAGAATATACTTGGGCATTTATTGCCCATGGGATAACCCATAGAAATAGCAGATACTCAACAAGTATTTGTTGTATATTTATACTGTGCTTGGCCAGACACTTGAGATATAGAAGTTTTTCTTCCACTTTTTAATCCTCAAATTAGTTGCAAATATTTAATTAACTATAATTATTTGTTTAACATCTGCCTCCCCCAGTAAAAGCTCCATGAGGGTAGGGAAGATGTCTCTCTTATTCACTATTTTATGGCCAAATCCTAATGGTTCTTGTCTTATTGCAGTTGCTCAATAAATATTAGTCAAATAAACAGAAATGAGCAACACTGTCTTTGCCCTGTGAGAACATCTCTTCTTATACAGCGGTGTTCATGGAGCTGCAGAGCAGAATGATAGGAGGAAATGTTTTAAAATACAGGTGTCTGGTCCCCACCACTGGAAATGTTGTGAAGAGATCAGGAGATGGTGCTCAATAAGGTTTAGGATTTAGACAATGTCTCTGACTCTTCAGGAAATGCACACACACCACACTTTGCTTAGACTCCTTTGCTGAATCCTCTATTTTGACTACATAGGCCAGCAAATCTGGGGCTAGGTTGTGCCCTAAAGAGGCCTCAGGAGAAAAGCCACTTGACCTGGAAGCCAGGAGCTCATCAAAGGGCGATAAACTTTTCTTTTCAAGGGAGAAGAATAAAGCTTATTTAAAAATAAAACAAAAACTTTTAGAATATGTTGGTGTGATAGAGATGGAGTAGGAGGCGCATTCGTTTCCAGAAGGCATTTGAATCCCTTTTTGAACTATAACCTGTGCTCAAACAGTAAATTTCATCTCTAACCTCCCTCTTCCTTTCCTAAGTTCCTTAACCCTCATATAGTTTCCCCTTAGGAGTGCTCAAAATGATTGTTCAATTAGCTTTTTGTTTTTGGCTTTTCTCAAGACAAAACAAATACCTGTTCCAGCCCAAGGTAGGTGTTTGGCTTCCCTGAGTCTCATTTCCTGTTACTGTCCCTCATTTTTATTGCGGGCCCAAACCATCTGCCTGGGGAAGCCTTTCCAGGACATGTACACACACACACACACACACACACACACACACACACACACACACGCAGCCATAGAATTTTCACTTACATGGGGTTATTATAGAAGCTGACTATTCAATTTCTGTGCAATGCTTTGAACATAGGCATAAGTCTAAATATAACTGCATCTCACATCAACAATCTTGGATATACAGAAATTTGAACTCATTTAGTGTATCAGGATCTGGTTTCCTGTATGTATAGTGCCTAACAAGATAATTTCAGACTGTTTAGGTGTCTTTTACACTGAATTTTCATGGGGATACATAACTTCTTTGTTTATTAACATGTGCATACCACTATGTAGGTATCCATTCTTCAACTTACTGAAACATGATGAATTGTTACCTTAACTTGGCTTCAGAGTCCGTATGTCCTCAATAGTCCCCTTCCTTGGAAAGGCATAATTTTTGTTATTCATTTATACCTGTCTCTTTCTTACACAATTACCAAAAAAATAGAAAAATTAAATAGATTTAGCAGTTATTAAGAAGCTAGCATTCATAAAATTTCAAGGCATAGACCTGTAGCAGTGGCTTGAATGAATAGCACAATATCCTACTTATAGAATTTAGAGCAGGTATTTGATATAAACTAAAAAAAGTTTCAGTTTCACATATTTTGTTCTATTCAACTGCTTTTATTATGTTAAACATGAAAGTAATTCTGGCTGGTTTATATGAGTTCTTCTTCTACTTTCATGTGAATGCTTTCTGCACCTTCAGAACATTATCCGTCACTGTATTCAGGCACTGTGTCTGGAAAGGAATCTTGCCTTCCTGTCACCTATGATGCTTTCCCCTTCGGTTTCCATGAACTCAGTGCTGATGCCCATCATAGCACCTTGTAGTTGAATCACGACAGTGGGCAATATTTGCCTGTCTCCCATGACAGATTGACAGCTTCCTGTGGGCAGAGTACATTGTATTTGGGATTATTGAAGAGATCTTCTTGCAGTTGTCCTGGTTAAGACCTATACTGTTGGCTATCTTCTCTCCTGGGCACCACCACAGAGGACAGGGCCAGCCCTGGACTTTGAGTTCCAAACTCTTATTTCCTGGCTGACTTCCAAAGAAGATTAGTCTCATGGGAATCTATTGGCCACTCTAAATAAATGTTAGTCTTGATTTCCTCAGGGTATTTTAGAATGACAGAACCCATGTAGCATAGTAAGCACTGCGATGGGGGAAACAATCTTCTCCAGTACTGTTTTTCTGTTTTAAATTTCACTGATTTCTCCTCTGTATTATTTCCTCCCATCTTCTAGCTTTGGGTTTAATTTACTTTTCCTTTTCTAATATCTTGGGGGAGGGGGTGTGGAAACTTTGATTATCAATTTGAGAACTTTCTTTTTTTCTAGTATTAGCATATAAAACATTTTTCTCAAAGTACTTCTATAACTGTATCCCATGAATTTGGATATGTCTTATTTGTATTTCATTCTGTTAAAAATATTTTTAATTTCCCTTGAGAATTTCTCTTTGAGCCCTGGATTGTTTAGGAATGTGTTCCTTAATTTTCACATGTTTGCAAGTTTTCCAAGCTATCTTTCTGTTACTGATTTCTGGTTTAATTCTGTCATGATCAGGGAATGTACTTGGTATAATTTTCTAGTCTTCCTAATTTGTTAAGATTTGTTTTATGATCAAGGATATTGCCTCTCTTGGTGAATGGTCCGTATACACTTGCAAATAATGTCTATTCTGCTGCAGTTAAGTAGAGTATAATAAATGTCAATTAGGTGAAGTTAGTTGATAGCGTTTTTCAGGTCTTCTTTATTCTCACTGATTTTCTTCCTACTTTTGTATTAATTACTGAGAGTGGAGTATTGAAGTCCTCAGATATAATGGTTAATTTCTCCTTTCATTTCTGTCTGTTTCTGATTCAACTATTTTGATGCTCTGGTGTTAAGTGAATTCAAATTTAGGACTATTGACTTTTTAGATAACTGACTCCTTTATTATTATGCAATGCTCCTTTTATCCTAGAGGTAGGAGGGTTTTTTCTTAGCACAGTTGCAATGGGCTCCAGAGTTTGTTGTCTCCTCCTCCCCTATAGCAGTTTAAAACTTTGTTCTCTGGGGAAAAAAGCTGGGCAAACCGCTATACATACAGAAAGAAAGCCTTTCTGGAGAAAGGCTTCCTCCACTCTCAACCTGCACCCCCAGGAATGCTTTCCCAGGACTCTTTCAGCCCTTTATGTGAGCATCCACGGAGGTCAGTGGAGACAATCCTTCATGAATTCACCTTCTATGTGTGGCCCCCAGAATTCTATACTTTCTCATTAGTCTACATTGGCCACTGTCAATCAATTCATTAGTAATTTTAGCTGAATTCTTCTTGCTAGTGGGTGTTCATTGTATCAGGCCTAGGAAAAAGGAGAATGTTCACAATCCACCTCTTCTTGCAGTCGCCTGTCTTCCTTAAATTGTGAGTTAGTTGGTTGACTTGTGACCTCAGCTCTTTGAGAAATTTGTAAAAAGTTATACATATGCAATTGTCTGACTTTACACTGCTGTAAGAATGAGACTGGAGCTCTTGCTAGCTTTCTACATTCCACATGTAAATTGAAAGTATGAATAATTATTATTTTGTTGAATACTTCCCTCCCATCTAAAGAGGAGTTTGAAATGGTGATCCTGAGAATATCTTTCTGGAACCCAGCCTAATATAAAATCCTTTTCCTTGTCCTTAATACTGGAACCAGAAGCTTTCTGAAGGGAGAGAAGAAAGGAAGGATAAAATAGCTATAATACAATTCCCTGCTTAGCTTTTTCCTCATTTCAGTTTTAAGTGGACTGAAATGAAAATTCTATCAAAACTTCTTTAAGAAATTCAAAAATGTAGAAGAATAATTGATAGTACACATTTATCTTCTTTCCATCTTCCTTCTCAACCCCTGCCCAGTGCAAATGGAGCTCAAATTCAGTACCCCTTTTGGAAAGGGCCTGAATCACGTTATGAGTGGAGGATAAAACACTGTTCCTTCCTGCCATTCACTTTTATTAAATGGTGGTGTCCACCCCTTGGCCATGTTTGCATCACAACACACATCGTCAGTTTGCTTTGACCCTGACACCGTTTTATAGGCTTAATAATAATAAATCTATGTCCTGAAATAGTTTCACAGATTATAGCAATCAATCAAAATTCAAGGAGCCCAAGACCATTAATGTCATCAGCAGTGATCCAGCACCCCAAGAATCCATCTAAATCAGCCATTACGGCAGAAAGTACACCTTAAGAGCCTGACGATAGAGGGAGTAGATGGAAACATAAATTGCAATTCTATTTTTATCAGCCATCAAGGAATGATTTTCTTGTGGAGGCTTTGTCTATTCCTGGTAGGAAATGAAACTAGGACTTGCTGATTCCTACTCCGAATGATAAATTGTCAAGATTTTGCTGGCCCTCGGACTACGAGCACTGCAGTGCAGTCTATAGCAGCCTGTAAGCCTAAGCACTGGGGATTTTTCTTTTGAAACTCCCCAACATGTTAAATTAAGGCACTGTACTTTGTCCCCTTTGTAGATGGCCCAAATGCTCACTTATTGCCATTGTCAAGAAAAATCGTAAAGGTACAATCAGCTGAAAAGGACTTGAGATGCAGACACATGGCAGTCTCAGACATATATTTGATGGCTGTGACTAATCATTAAAACTCTGAGAAATGAGGGATAGAGGAGAATAAAATGATTTTACCTTAGGTATTCTGTAGTTTGAACCTTTCCATAACTTCAAAAACATTTCTTGTAAGACAGAATGGTGTAGTGAAATCAACTGAGATTCAAGAGTCAGGAAAACTGAGTTCTAGTCTTAGTTCTTTCACTAGCTAGTTGTATGACCTTGGGCAAGTCATCTCACCTTTATAGATCTTGTTTTTCCATCTGTGAAATGTACAATTGCTGTAAATCAGGTATTCTAAATCAGTGATGTGTGGACCAGATCCAGATGTCAGTCTTTTTTTGTTATTTAGCTTGAATATGTGTGTATAAGTGTGTGTATAAGAGCTAAATAATGACTTAAATATCAGTGTCTTAGTCTGTGTTGTGTTGCTGTAACAGAATACTACAGACTGGAATACCACAGACTGGGTAATTGATTTTTAAAAAATGGTTTATTTGACTTATGATTCTTGAGGCTGGGAAGTCCAAGAGCATCTGGAAAAAGCTTTTATGCATCATTCTGTAACAGAAGGCAAAAGAGCAGGAGAGCACAAGAGCAGACAAGTAAGATAGGGCCAAACTCTCATGATAACTAGCCCATTCCTGAGATAATGGCATTAATGCATTCCTAATCACCTCTTAAAGGTCCTGCCTGTCAACACTGTTGCATTGGGGATTAAGTTTCCAACACATGATCTTTGGAGGACACATTCAAGCCATAGTAATTAGTAAATTTCACATAGAAACTACCATTTCATAATCAGAGACACTGGCAATACTGGGCCATATCTCTACATGGCAGCAGTGGTATTCCTGGGTAATGGGTGCCTCTTTGGGTGGGTCCTGCCCTCCTCTCCAGGACCCTAGAGGCCCCACCCATTGCCCTACAAGTCCCTACCATCATGACTCATTCATATTAACTGCCTGGCTCCTGTAAGTGCAGGTGTTGGCAACTCTTAGATTAGATAATCTCTATAGAGAGTACTATTTAACCTTTTTCTAATAAAGCAAAACATATGTTAAAAGACTTTAAAAATAAAGTCTATTAAAAATATGATGAAAGCTAGAAGCCCCAAACAATCACGTATTGTCTGGATCCCACATTTTCATTCTCTGCAAATAACTAGTATGACTACAGACAGCAACAGGTCAATAACTAACTGCTGGCTTCTCAACTCATAGTAGAAAAACAAGAAGTATTTTATTTTTCGAACCACTTGCGTTTTACACTGTTTCCACACATACTAAAATGCCTCATCATAGGCCTGGGGAAAAAGGCAAAATGATGGAATGTGGAACTTCTCTCTAAACATTAAGTTCTTGAGCCGACAGGACTATGGGACTGCTCAGGCTCACACACATCTTCCTCTTCTTCCTCTGGCTGGTAGCATTTACTGTGTAAATACCACTCTTCAGTCCATATCCTCAGACTATTGAATGGGTTCCTCTGGCTGTTTCCTGTGTTGATATTTCTTTTCTGAGTATAAACTTTTTGAGAGCAGGGATCAGATATAATGGTATTGTAAATCCTTTTCCTTTCAACTGCAGTGTCACACAGAGTCTAGTGCCATCCTAAGTGGTCACTGAGCACTTACAATGATGAACGAACTTGCTTTTGCAGTATTGACTATAGTGAGAATGTTCCTTCCAAGCAATCAGCTCAGTCCAGGGCTGAGCCCATACATGTAAGCCCACCCAAATTCAAGATGAAGGTGCCCTGCCCTGATTGTGTACAAACTCTGAGATTCCAGGCCCCACATTTAAACAATCAAACGCAGAACATTGGAAACTAACTGTAGGGTTGATGATTGATAATGTTCCTAGACTCACTGAATTATTTTACTGCCTTCTGTGGCTAAGCTGTATTTACTAGGTAAAGTCCCATTTACCTTATTCTCTTCCTCCCTGTCAAAGCCTCCCCTTCCTCTGTCTGCACTGTGGATTAATAGCAGCAAGATACATGGACATTTCCATCTAATAAATACACATAAAGATAAATCATCTGCCCCTTTCCTTCCTTTGCCCCCTTAACCATTGTCTCAAATGGAACTTGTGACCCTTTATGCCTTTTCTGATTAAGCGAAAGATTGATTCCATGGCAGGAAGTGGTGACCTTGGCAATGTCAAATAATTTAATATACCATTAGGTGCCAGGCCTGTCTACTGGGTTCATTTGCAGTCATTACTGGCACTGTTTTCTCTGATCAATACGGCTGTTCAGTAGAACCAAGGTGGTGGTCGTCCATGCAGCAAGCTGCTAAAGGAGACTTTCAATTTCGTTTTTAATAGGAAAATAAAATCAGTTACTGTATCGGCAAAAGCTTTTCCGAAAAATCAGGTCATTCTATGGTCCATGGCTCTTTTATTATGATTGGAATCATGTCACTAGATACACATGTAATAAAATGCCACCTCACAGATCTGGGGAAACAGACAAGAAAGTTCAGTTTTCAAAAGTTTCACTAAATGTTATGCTCTGAGGCAACAGAACTGTGGGAGTTTTAGGAAGAGAACAGCCTCAACTTGGCCAGAAAGAAATCTACGGGGATTTTTTTCTGTGGAAAAAAAAGAAAAATGAATATTATGAAAACGCATAGCCTGTATTTCCTCATGGAGAGACCAGCTCATTGTACCTGGACCATCTCTGTGCCTCTAAATTACACTGGCCACTAGCTCTTCACCTGGGCTTGAAATGAAACACACTTGGTTTAGCACCTGAGCTCTCCCACTTACTGGCTAACCTTGGGCAAATTACTTAATCCTCGTTGAGTCTTTGTAGGAATTAAATGAGATCATGCTTGTAAAATACTCCTCCCAATATCTGGCTCAGAGCCAGTGGTCAATAAATTGTAGCTGTGATTAGTGTCATTATTATTATTGGGCTTGGTCCTTGCTGCCTTAATTATCTATGGGCCCCACCCCATCAGTGTCTTTTGCCTCTCTGAACAGATTTCTGTGTGCCCAGGTTTCACTGCTGGGCTGTTGCCAGCTTCTCCCCTAAAAAGCACTGAGGGAATGGCATCCTCTTCCTTTCTCTGGGTTGTAAAGTGATAACCTCTAGGCACTTTCACATTCCTCGAAGCAGAGCTATAATCTAAGAACAGGTGCTCCCTGAACTGTGGGCACCAGGAGCCTTCGGGCACATGGCAGAGCCCAATCGGTCTGAGATCTTTGGACCACCCAGGTAAGGAATTTTAAATCTCTTGAGCCCTCCCAGGAATCCCCAGCCTCTGCATGGGAAATTATGGTATAGTAATTCTTCGTTCCCGCACAGAAACATACTTCCAAGGTGCACATAGACTTTCTCTGTAACAGCTCTGAGCACCTGCCAACATTCCTTGGACACAGAGTTCCAGACTACTCGAGTCACAGAAGGGTCTCCTGGTGGCCAGTCAGGACTGCTCACAGCCTGAGGACAGGGGATGTTTTGTGTCCCCACAAATTCTGTTGTTGTTGTTGTTGAAATTTGAATTGCCAACATTAAAAATCAACACCGTTCACAATGAATTGGGGGATTTTCTTGGGAAAAAAATATTAGAAGATCTGGCAACACCGGACTTCTATAATGAGCACTAGTTTATTATAGAAGTTCATTATAGAAGTCCAGTGATGTAGTCCCAGAGAAATTAAGAGACATATCTAAAGTCTACAGAAAATGTTTGGCAAAAGAGAGGTTGAGATTCCTGGAGTCACTACCCTTTGCCAGCACATCATGCCTTCTCTACATTTAGAAAGAAATAACATGGAAACCTCTGGTTTAGGGGGCCTCTATCAATCCTCTGCAAGTCCAAAGGGTGTGAACCAAGGATTTAAAAGAGTCACTCAATCTGTAGACTCTCTTCCATCTGCCTCAGGACCCAGAATTCCTACCACTCATATTAATAGCACTATTCATCTGTACAGTAGCACTTTTACTGGGTTAAAACATTGTCATTTCAGAGTGACAATATATTATTGAGGAAATGTACCAGTTACGATTTTTCTCTGGGTACTTTACCTCTATCATGGCAATCAGAGAATAGAGCACAGAACGTACTCTGGGTAATTTCAAGTTGAGACTGGAGTTGTAAAAGACAGCCTGATAAAGCAGAAGGGATGTAAGTTGTGAGTCATGGGCCCTGTGCAACTGAGTATTTCCTTGTACTCGATTTCTACCCAATGTGAAATGGGGTCATTTGGCATGATGATGTCTGAGGACCTCACCAGCCCAGGCATCCCATGACTTCATGAACAGAAAGGTCCAGAGTGATGGTTGCTCCTAGCCTGGAAGAACAGCATAAGGAAAGTCCTGTGAAGGCAAAACACCATGAGATTCTAGGATCTTAGGGCTGAGGGCAGAAGATGGCTTGCCAAAGTAGACTTTAAAAAAAATTGATGTACAGGGAGGAGAATGTTAAGCTCATACAGATGTAACTAAGAAATGCACTATGATTTAGCAGGGAATTTAAGGAGAATGTTGCTAACTTTGAAAGCACTGTGATATTGCAAAAAAAAAAAAAAAAATACCAGCCATTGGGTTACAAGACTTGGGCTCCAATTTCCTCCTCTGATATATTGAAGATATGATACATGAGATGCCCAGAAGAGAGGCCTCAAGGAGTAACTTCCGCACTTGCAATCTAGGCGAGGGTACCAATCATAACTGCAATGTACTTCCCATACCCTGTTTTAGGAGGTTTTCAGTCTTCAAAAGTAGACACAATACAATTATAAGGCAATATTTAAAGTGGACAGTTTCAAAGACAAGATCATTGTGGACAGACTTGCTGTTTGGAAGTGTGATACAAACAGATATCAGAGTGTCATAACTGGTCAGGAAATCTCCTTGAGTGTACTGAACAAAGAAGTGTGTTTCTCAAGAATTCTGCTGCTCGGCTGATAGTGTGTGTAGTGTTTGGCAGGACAAGGAGGTCAGCAGGGATGAGGGGAGAGAGAAAAGGCACACATTTGACTGTTATGCCTTTGGACACTTGGCTCAAGCTGAGCAGCATCACTTGAAGTCTTGCGTGTCTTCCACCATCACAGCCTACACAAATGCTAGGTGGAAAATCCTCTCTGTCTTTGGGGGCACTCATCTTTTTGCTTTAAGCTGCTAGACCATGTACTGTTGCCTACTTTTCTAGGGCAATGGTGGATCACATCCACATTCTTTTGGATTTATTTTTCCAAAGTGAAGACTGAATATTCTCAGGACTAACTTTAAGGATGGTTTCAGAACCCCATTACAGTTGCCATCCTATGTTGGCCAACAGGGCTTCAGGGTCACCATAGTTTATCAAAGCTTGCTTGATCCACTGCATAGTCTGGCTCAGTCATGCCAAAGCTCCATCTCCCAGACAGACATCATGCCTGCCTCACCGGAAGGCTTCTTTTTAGAGGACTTAATTCCCAACCAACCTGGGGTAAACTCAAATTTCTAGTGCTAGCATCGCCTTTTTAAAGTAGTTATCAAAAGTTTAAATTGGCATGAGAAATTATTACCATGATCTGTTTTTATGAGCCTGAACCTCCATCCCCAAACCTCCTTTGGCTCATGAGAATTGTCTCCATTTTAAGCATCTGTAGAAAAAAAAAATCTACAGATGTCCTTATAGAACTTTGCTGGCACAGAGCAACCTTCACATCCATTTTCTCCATTTCTGACCTCCATGAAGATGGAGAGCTGTTTACCATAGTCTTATCATAAAAATCTTTCATGTGCTTAGAGATGCTATTGTGACTATTTCTGTGGTTTCCTCTAGTTTATGGAAACCGGTGACTGAGTCAATGACATTTGCAGGGTAGAGAATTGTTTCCCACAGCCCAGAGATGTAGGAAACAAAAGAGGAGGCATGATTCTTGCCTTCAAGGACTCTTAAGTTCCACCGGGGCAAAGGTGCATGAATACGCTATGTAAAGGACTGAATACCATTGGTCCTTTCTGTCTACGGGTTCCTCATCCAAGGATTCAACCAACCACATATCAAAAATATGCAAAATGAAAATATTTTTTGTCTTTACTGAACATGTACAGACTTTTTTTCTTGTTCTTATTTCCTAAACAACATAGTATAGCAAGTATTTACATAGCATTTGCAATGTATTAGGTATTATAAGAAATCTAGAGATGATTTAAGGTATAGGAGAGAATGTATAGGTTATATGCAAATACTACGCCATTTTATATCAGGGACTTGAGCATCATTGGATTTGGGTGTTGTGGGAGGTCCTAGAACCAATTCCCCGAGGATACCAAGGGACAACTGTATTTTTAAGTATCCCTTAATTATAACCTGGAAATGAAGGAATTCAAGAAGACTTGCCATGTAGCCTCTGGTGGGGTAGGAGACATTTCTGACAAGTAATTCTAGTTTGTCCAACTATTTGCATTTGATTCTTCTTAAGTGAACGGTGACAACATTTCAGGGATACAGTTGCATATATGACATAGAAGTTCATGCCCCAAATTGAACAGCATTGGGTGCACAGGTTATCATATGCCCACTACAATGCAAACTCCAGGAGGACAGAGGTTTTTGTCTCTTTGGTTCACTGATTATCTCAGTGCCTATGACACTGAGATATGCCTGGCACAACAGAGACATCCCATAAATAGTCATTTAAGGAAGAATTAGGAAGGAGAAGGCTCGCGGGTAGATTTTTTTTTCCAGCTGAAGATGTTACCTTTTATTTCCCCTTTTTTTGTTTCCTGTTTGGGAAACATTTTATCTTCCCATTAAGCTAAGTTGCCCCCTACCAGAATTTCTTTCCTGGTGCAATTGACTTTAAGGTACAACCTTATCAAATAACTTTTTGTCATTTCAGGTAAATATAATCCTAGCCTTGTTTTCCTTTTGTCTCCTGTGACAGTAATTCCTCTAAAAAAAAAAACTAAAACAAACCCAATGAGTTCTTTCAAGCTAGGCCTGCCCTCACAAATCCATACTAGCTACGTCTTATCAGACTCTGTTACTGCAAATCCTTTTGCAATTCCGCAGCCCAAGTGCTTGCTAGTGTTTTCTTAGCCCATCTGATATACACCCTCTTCTAATTCTAATAGTTTGGTAATAAAACGTATTGGGCTCAGTATTCACCCCTTTGTAATTCTCAGCCTTTCCACCCTCCTTTGCAATTGGCTGGGGAGGCTCAGTAGCTGGAGCCCAGCCTTAATGTGCTCAGCCAGGGAGGGGCAAGATGTCTCCTTTGAATAGAGCGATGAGCTTTGCTGGCATGACCCAGTTTTGCTTTATTCCAAAGGCAATAATTTATAACTGCTTTTTGGGCAGCAGTCTGGATGAGAGTCTGGGAACTGGGAGGAAGCACGACCTAGTAAACACATAGCATTTGGGATTTATCAAGATCATTCCTATTTCCCCTCCATTTTCTACTCTCCAAGCACACGGTAGTCTCCACATTCTTGGGGAAGACAAAGATAAGCTTCCTCCTGGTTGAAGCTAAGTGGTGCTTTAGACTCAAGAAGATCTGGGTTTGAACTGTGACCTTGGGTAGCATGTTTTATCTCTGTAAGTCTCAGTTTTCTTACCTGCTAAATGGGTATAATAATACTCTCTTGAAAGGACTCTTATGAGGATTACCTGAGATAATGAAAATAAAGGTCTGGGCACTTAGGAGATACTAAATGAAATGAAAACCAGTATTGTCTAGCATCTATTCAAGCCCATATCTCACATGAATACCGATAACAAAAACATGCCTTTTTTTTTTGGAGATGGAGTTTTGCTCTGTCGCCTAGGCTGGAGTGCATTGGTGCAATCTCAGCTCACTGCGACCTCTGCCTCCCAGGTTCAAGCAATTCTCCTTCCTCATTCTCCCAAGTGCCTGGGACTACAGGTGCATGCCACCACACCTGGCTAATTTTTAATGTTTTAGTAGAGACAGAGTTTCACCATGTTGCCCAGGCTGGTCTCAAACTCCTGAGCTCAGGCAATCTGCCTGCCTCAGCCTCCCAAAGTGCTAGGCATGAGCCACTGCACCCAGCCAACATGCCTACATTTATAAAGGCTTTGTTATGTGTGAGCCACTGTTCTAACTTCTTTGCATGTATGAATTCATTGAATCCCAGCTACTGTTGTTTGCAGAGACCTTTCCCTGCCTCCTTCCCCAGGTCTTCTTAGGTTTGCTTTCTATCCATTATTTTCTTTTGAAAAAGCCCTTTCTCTAAACTCCTATGGAGATTTCTGCATCAAAAACAGAACAAGAATATAAGTTACCCTTACTCAGGTCAAGCTCATTTGCCCATTGCTTTCTCATATGCAGGGCTTGTGGCCATAACCTCAAGCTCCAGGGCAGTGGTTCTCAACCACGACTCCCCTGGGGAGCCTTTCAATGTCTCTGTGCCCAGGCCACAAACCGAGACCTATTAAATCAGACTCTCTGGGAGTGGGACCAGGCACTGCCCCTCGAAGTTTAATGTGCATAAGAATCACCTGAAGAGCTTGTTAAAATGCAAGTTCTGCCTTTCTATGGAGCTCCCAGAAGAGGCAGATGCTGTTTGTAGAAGACACAGTGAATAGCAAGGCCAGATCAGACCCCACTCTTTTGCTGCTCTGTGGCTTTCTGCTAGCGCAGCCGCAGGCTCTCTGTTGACTACCACTTCTTGTCCTTCTCTGTCAGCCTAGTATAGACTCTTATTATGCTTGAATCTTTGGTCCTGCAGTAACAGTAGATATGACTGTTGGCCAAAAACAATATGGTGGCTCACACATGTAGGCAAGTCAATTTTTTGCTTGGGAAAAATCATTCAAAACCCAGGATTTAGGGATCAAGAGCACCACCAAATGCCTGGGAACCTCTTAAAATAAGAGTACTTCTCAATCTAGCCTTGTTTTTAAATCATGGGCTTTTTCCATGAGGCCTGAAAAATAACCTATTGCAGAGTAGTGACTTTGTGGATATATCATTTTCCTGCAGCAATCTATGCTAAGAATGCCCTTATTCTGACCTCTGAACTGAATTCAGTGATGACCACCTCATTGGCCCTCTCTGTGGCTCTGTGGTCAGTGCTGGTAGCCATGCTAGTCATAGATTTGTTACCTGGGCACATCTGTTTGGAAGACTTCTTGAGTCATTTAAGTCACATGGTGGGAAGCAAAACTAAATCACCCTAAGGAAAATGCTGACAGAACATGATACCCCCTTTACCTCAGCTTTCTCAATTATAATAAATGAAGAGGCTAGTCAGCAGATCTCTGAGGCGTCTTCCACCAAACACGACGTCTCTGTGTATTTTGAGCTGAGATCAGGGCATCAGTCATCTTTCAGAGGTTTAGACAACCAGAACTTTGAGAGTAATAATAAGTTCCCAAATGCACATTGCCTGGTTCTCTTCTCTCTTAATCAATCGTATCCTTAAAGATGACAAAGAGGTCTCGCTAGATATAAAAATGGTTCTCTTATATGACAGTTACCAACAGTACAAGGAATCTTGGTGAATGGGGAATTCAAGTTGGAGAAAGAGACTCTGATTAAACTCTTGGAAGCAAAATTGTATTTTTAATAAATAAAATTTTTTTTTCTTCATTTAGAACTTAAGGTCCCCAGAAGGCAAGTTCCAGTGAGGTAAAACTAAAAAAACAAACAAGCAAACAAACAAATAAACAAAAAAAAATCTGTAGAAAAAAACTAATGCTGCATGTCACCCGTACTACCTGTTAGCCTCTCAGTTTGGGACAGTTTAAATAGGCAGATGGTAACTTATTTCTTCTCTTTTCTGCTTACAAGAAGAGCAGCAGCTGTGAGGAATATTTGCTGTGGAATGAATCTAGACTGTCCTGAGGAGCTAGGATTTAAGTCCACTCTTTCAACATTTCCATAGTATCCAGTTTGATTTCAGCTGTGTGCATGTTTAATCTTGTTCAAAACCGAGCTCCTGGAAAAGACGGGAAATGCTGGGAAACTAAACTCATATTTGTTTTGGAAGCAAAGGGCCACTGCATTCCAATTTTCATGGCAGGGAGACAAATCTATATAATGTTGTAACACTGTAGTTATGAGTGCAGAGAAGGAAGAAGAGCCAATTCTGCCAACCTATCCCCTGGATTGAATCCTGGACCTTCAGTTGTTTCACAGACTGAGATTTCTAATAGCAGCAGCTGTATTTTTTTTTTCTGAAAATACACAATAGGGACTTAATAGGTAAGTGTTGACTTGATTTTGAAGCCCAGCCACTTTTAAAAACAAACCCTTTATATTATCTTACACTAGGTGCATCATTTTTCTGACCACCTTGAGTTTTACCAGCCTTCCCAACATCTCAGAACCTATCCCTCTATCTTATATCCCTCCATCGTCAGCAACATGACTGAAATGAACAATATTGATTTTACCACTCAGGTATTGTGATTTGTCTTGGAAAAGAGGAAATGGTTAGTTGTAAGATTGCCTTGAATATGACTTATTCTTAGCAAAAGAAAATAATTTGATATAGAGGTGATTATAACTAAGAAAGATTTAGGTATGGTAATTTTAAATTTTAAGTTATATTTTATATTTGCCTCCACTTTCAGAGCTCAAATCTCAGTCAATGATAGAAAATTCTATGCCTGCATACATTTTTTTTTTTTTATTCTGCGTATATGTTGGAGTAGGGGACCACAGGAAAAATATTTAAGCTTTTAAGGTTTTGGTTCCCCTTTTCTTAAAATGAAGATAATAAAATATTTCAGTATGTTGTGTTGGTAAAACATTCTACTTTCCTTTAGTTAAGAAATATATATATAAAATCTTTCTAAAAGTTAAACATGATAGAACACATGCTCTGGCTGACAAGTTTGGAAGGGTTATTGAGAGACAAATTCATTGCCTATATCTAGTTTGAAATGCATTATGACAGAATGGAAGGAAAACTGCTCATCTAAAATACACAGTATATTAATGGTCTGGAAAAAAATTGAGGCAATCTTTCTCAATCCATATGGTCAGGAAAGTCTTTATGTCTCAACTCCACCCATTCTCCTGCCATGGAAGTCCTTTTCTTCTGGCTAGGTCTCCTGGAGGAGAGAGTAAGCATTGAGTGTGCTCTGCCCCTAGACAACACACACTAAACACCCTCTTCTCCCTCCAGTTTATAATTAGGCCCTCATCACAAAAGCTCTTCTCTTTCTATACAGTTGCATCCCATTCTCATATACCTTCCAGGTATGGCTCATTTCCAATGGCTTTCCTCACTTTTGCTATCTACTTCCCTGACTCGTCCTAGTTGGCTCCATCCTGCCTTCTCTATGGGTCCCAGTTATGGAACACAGTATGCAAATGCAAATAAGGATTCCATGGACTGGGACTAGAGATGAGGAGTCCCTTGTGACTCTGACAGCCTTCTAAATAGCTGCTGATGGGGGAAAGAAGCAAATGATCTGGAGAGACTTTTTTTAATTGCTTCTCCTTATTGGAAAAAAAAAACAAACAAAACACAGGAATAAAATGTAAAAATCACCTCTCTCCGAAATGCTGATCTTGCATGAACATGCACCTGCATGTATCAGTAGCATGAAAGGAACTGAAACATTTGACCCATCCAAAAAGAAAAAAGAAACCCCCCACATAGATTAGCCTGCAGCTCTCCACTTCTATCCCCAACCCAAAGAGAACCAGACTTTTTGATTTGCATCTGCCACCACACCCAAGTCCCTGTGAATGCTGTATTAATTTGAATGTACAATCAACAATAGTTCTCTTTCTCTTTTTATCATCTGTGCCAAAGACAACAAATGCAAATGGTGAGGTATAATTGGTATTAGAGGCACCTAAGTAAGTGCTAGCATAGCATCAAGGTTAACTGCCTATATGATAATCTCCAAACAACCAGAGAGAGACAAGTATCTTGCAACAGCTGTGCAGGACATAAATAAAGCTTTTCTGACTTTTATGCACGTAGTCTTAACCATAAGTGTTACATCAACTTTTTTTTTTGTATAACTCATGGGAGACAAGTTATTCTTCTAAGGATTTGTCCTTTTGTTTTTTTAAACCTAAGTCACATGGAACTAGACTTGGAATTAAAGTTTTGAAAGTCCTTAGAATTGGGCAATTTCTTGTAATACTGGGGTAACTGCAAAAAGAGGGAGAGTGGGTACTGAGCCTGGTGGTTAGGCTCAGAGCCAAAAGAGAAGTTTCCCAGCAACTGTTGGATCTATTCTCCACCCTCCTGGAAATGCCGTCTCTTTTCATTACACTTGTCCATGATACGAGCTGTTGTTCTCCCCATGTAGTTTTAAAGACAAGGCATAGCTTTAAAGCTGAGATACCCATGGCTTGTTCTGTAATATACAAATTAAAATAAAAATTAATACATAGAAAAAGCAAAGTTGGCTCTTTGGCCAGAAGCTTTTGCTTCCACAGTCATAAAGATACAGACAGGTAGATCTATCACTTTAATCTGAAAATGAAAATCCCTTTACAAAACTGCCAGACATTCAGCCCTGGCCAAATGGATCTGAAAGGATTGCGATTTCTCCTGCTGTCAACTGGCTCTGGGAGAGTTACTGCTGGCAGGCTCATTCATAGAAGGATTTGCAGTGGGACCACCAATGTACCATCACTCTTGACTTTGAAGGAAGAAGGTATGGAAAGTTGGGAGGAGGATTGAAAATAATAGCATCTATATACTGAGTATTTGATAAGTGTTAAGTAATGCATGTTACCTGCATTGTCTCAGTGATCATTCTGCGATACTATTATTGACTGGATTTTATAGATACTGTATTAGTTTTATATTGCTACTGTAACAAATTACTACAAACTTAATAACTTAAAACAAACCAAATTTATTATCTCATGGTTCTGTGGAAGTCTGACACTGGCTACAATGGACTAAAATCATAGCATCAGAAGGGCTGCGTTCCTGTCTGGAGGCTATAGGGAAGAATTTTCTCACCTTTTCCAGCTTGTAAAGGCCACTCACATTCTTTTTTTTTGACTGAGTCTTGTTCTGTCAACCAGGCTAGAATGCAGTGGCGCGATCTTGGCTCATTGTACCCTCTGCCTTCCAGGTTCCAGTGATTCTCATGCCTCAGCCTCCCGAATAGCTGAGAAGTTCTCAGCCTCCTGAATAGCTAGGACTATAGGCACGCATCACCACGCTGTATTTTTAGTGTTTTTTTATAATTTTTGTATTTTCAGTAGAGACAGGTTTTGCCATGTTGGCCAGGCTGGTCTTGAACTCCTGACCTCAGGTGATCCACCCACCTTGGCCTCCCGGAGTGCTGGGTTTAAAGATGTGAACCAACGCACCTGGCCAAGGCCACTCACATTCTTTGGCTTGTGGCCCCTTTCTTCTATCTTCAAAGCAAGCAAAAGCTGGTTGAATTTTTCTCACATCACATCACTCTGCTTCCCTCTTCCACTTGTAAGAACGTGGGTGATTACGTTGTATAACTGGGCAGCTTAATTCAAAACGCATTTTAAACTTTTTGTTTCCTTTCACTTGGGTTTCAAGATATAATCTTGAGGCAAATGGCAGAAGCCTTTTTCCTTAACATTAAAATAGACTCCATGCTTTTCTCACCTTATGTATTTCCTTTACATTTATCACAGTGTATGCTAGTATCTAATTGCATGGCTTCTTAGAAGTTCCAGGGGCTAATCTTGAAACAAGGAGACCAAGTCTGGAGACCCAGCTGCACAGTTTCAGAGATTACTTCAAGGTGGCTCATTAACAACCTGGCCATTGTGATGACGTCAGCCTGAGGTCCCAGGTCCCAGGTCCCAGGTGGACTGAGACCCAAGGCAGCCACCAGAACAGGACACACAGACATTATCCTCAGCCCAATGTTTGAATGCCTTCCTTATCAAGCTTTCCCATTTTAAACTCCTGCCTTCACCCCAAAATCAAAGCAGTTACTTTGGATAGGAATCCAGCTGCTTCCCCTTTACTAGTTTTGGTTAATAAATTTACTTTCTTCCTACTGGACTTCACTCTTGTTAAATGGACTCTGCAAGTGGCGAGCATTGGGACCTGCATTGTTTGGTTACAGTCGGATGCACATTAAAAATTTAGATAATTCTGCATCTCAAGGCCAGCGGCTTAGCAACCTTCATTTCATCTGCACTCTTCATTTCCCCTTGCCATGTTGCCTCACATATTCAGTCTCCAAATGTGACATATTTGGAGGTACCATTGTTGTGCTTCTAGAGATAGAAAAGGAGGAGTAGTCTAGGCGCAGTGGCTCACACCTGTAATCCCAGCACTTTGAGAGGCTGAGGTGGGCAGATCACTTGAGGCCATGAGTTCGAGACCAGCCTGGCCAACATGGTGAAACCCTGTCTCTACTAAAAATACAAAAATTAGCCAGGTGTGGTGGGTGCCTGTCATCCTAGCTACTCAGGAGGCTGAGGCAGAAGAATCGTTTGAACCCCGGAGGTGGAGGTTGCAGTGAGCCGAGATCACATCATTGCACTCCAGCCTGGGTGACTCGAGCCTCTGTCTCAAACAAGCAAACAAACAAACAAACAAACAAAAAGAAGGAGTAGGTTGCCCAAGGTTACATGGCTACTTGGTAGTGGGGCTGAGACTAGCTTTGAGCCAAAGCCTGATCTGAAAATAGGAAGAGGAACAAGGAGAAAGAAAGAAGAGAAAGAGAAAGTTGAGGAGAAATTTTCCTACTATGGAGAAAATGAACATTCTTTTACAACAAATGCATGGCTTATTATGAGTCAATCAAAAAAGGAAGAATGTGTGCATTGACAACTTGTCTTTGCTAACCATTCCTTCATTCTCCCATTTAACCTGTAAATAATTTGCATAAATCATAGTTCACCAAATGACATTGGCCTAACTCACAACACTGGTCTTTTTGGTGTTGTAGAACACACCAGGGTGTTGAGACTGACCTCATAACAAAGCAGGGACTCAATATGAAGGCACTAATATGTGCACAAACACACGTGCAGTGTACCAAAACACCACACCGAGATGCACACCAAGCAAGTATGTTAATTCCATAGAATCTTTGTGGAGAGGATTTAGATGAAGAGGTGACGGGGACCAGAGGCAAGTCGGGATGAATGTCAAGAAGACTTTTTCTAATAGAGAGAGCAATGAACCATCTAACAATGAGACTCTGCAGATGCTGGAAGACCCCTTGACCCCACATTTAAAGCTATTTAGTGTGTATTCTCATTGAGGACTCTCCCTTTTGCTTATCTAGAAGGCATATGCAAAGAGGTGATAAAAGAAAGAAAGGGCAGAAACTCTTCAGCAGTGCTCTTGCAATGATATTTCCGATAGCTCCTCCATCTCCTACTCAAGTGGATTCACAGAATTCTAAAGGAATATCTGAGATCACCTGGTGCAACTCTCCATCCATAGATTAGAAAACTGAGCTTCAGGACAACTAAATAACAATGAGAGTCACATAGCTGATTTCAGCAGAGTCAAAATACCATGAAGCATCCATTTGAAAGTCCAATCAGCAGGCAGAAGTCACATGAAATGTATGCTTACATCCCCTTAACAGGGCTCCATGCTGGAGACTGACACATGCTTTCTGAAAAATCCTGCACAGCTTTTCTTCCAGGACTGGAACCAATGGCTCTGTCCTCCGTGCATTTCAGGGACCAGGTTAAATAAAAAATACATGTCTTTAAATGTGACAAGCACATTTGCTATAGGAAGATGCTTGCCCTGTCAGAGGCACTTGGGAACTGAAACTGAGGCAGGACTGGTGGATATACATCCCCACCTCACACTCACGTTAGGACCTACACCCTCCCTTTGCAGAAAGCCACATGCTAGGAATTTTCAGTCATTATGAGAGGTAGTGTACAGAGCCCCCAGGATCAGGAAAAACATAACAATTTGCCTGTTTCAAACTTGCAGCTGTGGGTTCTAAAAGATTGTGTGAGTGGGTCAGTTTCTAACCTGGTTTTACGAAGCCTCAACTGAAGGATGAGCTGTCTTGGAAACTGTCAGGTCTGACTTGTCAGAAAGGTGGGCCAGACTGAGATGTCTTTGAGCATCCCAGGTATAAAATTCTCTGGCAATTTAGCATAACCTCTAGGTCTGCTATACCTCTTGCATTGATCAGGTTACACGGGCAAATGTGCCATTTTCAAAAGGCCCCAAACCCTGAATTGTCCTATAAAGTTTGCAAATGAAGTTGTCAGGTTGAGTGTTTACATTTAATTCCCTGTTCTGTTCCATTCTAAAAGATGTCTAGCATTATGAGATTCTCAGCCTTTTGACATTTGTTGGGTAAAGATATTTCATGTTTCTCTAGCTTTTAATTCATTTGCCTCCCCTCCCCGCAGGTGAAGAAGGCCTAATTCATCCTGATGGCAGAGCTCCTCTCTCCTTCCCAGGGAATAATTCAAGGGTTTCTAAATTGGCATTTCTAAGGCAAAGAGGAATCTCCCTCTAGGGACATTAATGTCATCACAGATGCTGTGGCAGGAGGAGTAGAGATAGGTAGGGATCAGCCTTGGAGGGTCAGCAAAAAAGAAATTTAATAAGATCCTACTGGAAATCAAGGGTCATGGTATCATCAGTGCTAAGGGCATGACATAGCTGAAGCAAGCTCTCAAATGGAGCAGCGTTCCCAGACACAGGGACAGACTGTTTCCCAGCAGAAACAGATATCAGCTGGCAATCAATCAGGAGAAATGCTGCCAGATAGGTGAGTTCATTCTATGCTTGGACCTCATATTATGGTTCAGTTGCTCTGCAAGATTGTTACCCTGCCCATTAATGGTGTCCATATGTGAGGAGAGCTGCCTCTTTCTCCACCAAGGACCAATGGAAAGATAAGCCTTGACCTGGTCTGGAGGCAAAGGGGGTTCAGAAGCTCAGAGAGTCTGCTCAGCCCTGACTGATATCAGAGGTTATGAACTCCTCCTTTAAAAAGAAGGGAGCCCTAAATGAAAAATGGTGTAGCCACTTTGGAAACACTGTGGGGGCTCCTCAAAGAATTCAAAGAGAAGTATGTGATCCAGTGATCCCACGTTTTATACACCCAGAAGAATTAAAAGCAGGATCTTGAGAAGACATCTGCACTCCCATGTTCACAGCAGCATTATGCACAGTAGACAAGAGGCAAAAGGCACTCATTCATCAACAGACGAATGGATAAACCAAATGGGGAATGTGCATACAATGGAATATTATTAAGATTTAGAAAGGAAGGAAATTCTAACAAATGTTACAACACGGATCAGCCTTGAAAACTACGCTAAATGAAAGAAGCCAGTCACCAAAAGACAAATACTGTACAATTCTACTTATACAAGGTACTAGAATTGTCAAATTCATAGAAACAGAAAGTAGAATGGTGGTTGCCAGGGACTGGGGGGAGGGAGAAACGGGGAGTTGTTTAACATATATGGAGTTTCAGTTTTGAAAAATAAAAAAGTTCTAAAAATGGAATGTTCAACAATGTGACTGTCCTTAACAGTACTGAACTGTACATTTAAAAATGGTGAAGACAGTAAATTTTGCTAAGTGTGTGTGTTTTTTTTTACCATAATCAGACATTTAAAAACTGCAAAAAATTAATTTTTTAGAGATAGGAGACCTTAACAGTGATAAAACCAACAACAACAACAAACCCTTGTCTTAACAACTTTGTGAGATCAACTTTCCTTTCATTTTCCTGGTAGAGAAGACTTTTAGGAACGTCAGCGCAGGAGAGGGATTCCTTGGAGTGCCTGCGCTAAAGGCTGGTGAGTCTATGTAGTCAGGTTATTCTGGAAGCCAGCCAACATATAAAAAGTACAACAGTTAAGAGATAAATGCTCTGTTATGCTTCTCTCTCTCAAAAAAAAAAAAAAAAAAAAAGAATGAATGACTAAATAAATAAAAGGTGTTTCAAAATTCTCTGGTCTGTTTCCAGGATCAAGCCTGGGGAGCCTCATCAGAGTGCCCACCCTGAGTGGTACTCCACACCTACACACTTCTCTGTTCTGCTGGTGCTGCCCAGGAGGCCTGGGAAACTTGGCATGTGAATGGACAGTGATGAATAAATGAATCAATCTTTCTATTCTCCTTTGAAAGCACACCTCCAGCTTCCTCCTCTCTAGGGTGCCTGCCCTGCCCCCACAGGCTGCATTAGACCCTGCTATGTGCACCTATATTGTTCTCTGCATCTGCATACTCGTATCTCAGCATTTCTTGTGCTGTAGTGTAATAACTTGGTACATCTCTCTCGCCCACAGGCCTGTGAGATCCTTAAGAACAAAGGGTTTCTGACCACTGCCATAATACCTAGAATATGGCTGATAATAAATAAACATCATATAATGACATCAGTGACTGGTTTTGCATTCTCAAGATGAGAATGGCCTTTTTGGACAACTAGACACGCATGTGGAATAGTCCAGGTCATTTTCTGGCTCCAGTGGTGTGCTCGTACTCAGAGCTTCTTCGAATTCTACCACCTTCCATGACTTGCCTCCTTTCTCCCATCACTCATCTCTTTCCTAAGTAGGTGCCTGTGGTTTCTGTTTGATTTGTTTGGGTTTTACATGTCCTTATTAGTCATGTGTGGGTGTCTCTGCGCTGCTAGTATCTTCTGAACTTCTCAAAGACAAAGCATCCAAACACATTCTTTGTGTCTTCCCAAAGCACCCATCCATACACTGAGACAGCAAGTTTAAAAGCAGTTACTGTTTGAAGAATATCCAACATGAACTGCTGGGCTGACACCTCTACCCGCATGTGTTGCCAGGACCTCAGAAAGTGAACAAATCATCTTTTCTCAATCAACCAGCTCGTTTTTCTGAATTCCTTGAGGGGTGGTGGTTTATGTTTTTGCTTTTCAAGAAAAGGTACTTTTCTTAATGGCACATATTCTCCTACATCCTAAGACTTGAATGAAGCCTTACTATGATCTTTGAGCCCGACTTTCTTCAAACTTGCTCTATCTTGTCCCCACAAAAAAAAACTTGGGCTCTGACTTCTATTGATTATTTTCACAGAATTTTCTCCCGTTTCACCCCTTCCAATTGTCATCACTCCGTAGCAGCTGACACCTAGACCAGGAGCTTTGCATGCCAGTTTCCATCTGTCAGAGTGGCTGTCTAGGCAGAATAGAGTTTTGAAAAGATTCTGATGCCTTGTCTGGGATCAGCAGGAGAGAATATTTACATCAATCAGAGGTGTCTGTCGTGGATATAGGAGAGAGTAGCTGTGGTCCAAATGCTGAGATTCTGTCATCTCTGGCCAAGATAAATGCAACAGTCTTGTTTTTTCCCTGACTCCTTTTTCAATGCATTCTATACAATGACCCAAATTTGACACATTTAATACAGCATTATGACATCTTGCCTCCTAAATAATAAGTGATACCTGGTTGCCTGCACCAGCATCTGTCAAGCTTCATCTTTCTTGCTACTCACAGCAAGAGTTTCCAATGTATTCCACATTTAGGCTCCTTCATGCCTAGGAGCTGAGCTAGTCTAGACTAGGACAAGAAGCATATCAGCTGCCTCAACCCCTCCAGATGTGGGGCCTGGAGTTTATCTTGGCAGCCCGCAGACTTGGTATCTGCTGTGCCTCGTGTGAGCCCTGGGTGCCAACTTAAGCCTCCAGGTCACACAATTTGTAATCTTTTTCTCATTTCTTCCTTCCTCATACCCTCAGACATACTGACCCATGGACAGGTCTGAGCTGCTGCCACAGGTTACCTGTCTGTTCTTACATTCATACTTTGAAAATCACCTATTTATTGTGGCTCCCAGGATTTTAAGAATTGGCAGGTTCCTTACTCCTGGCCCAGAATGGATTCTGGCCTTATATGAGCACATTGCCCATAACGTCATGGAGGATTATGTGACTCTTACACTACTGGGCCACATCCATCAAACGAATCTCCTTCATACTACTAGCATAACCTGGTCTCTGCATGAGACTGCCATGCCACATGCTCTGGACACTGTGTGTAGGACCACTCAGGTCTGCCTAGAGAAACCAACTATTTCCTTACTCCCCTGGCTCAGATTCCTTCCTTTCCCCAGCAGACCCAGCATATCCTGTGCTTGAACTGACAATTATAAAAGTATCATTTATTGAGCACTTGCCATGTGCCAGACCCTTGAATAAGTGCTTTACATGCATCATACCACTCCACCTTCACCAGGACCCTATGAAGCAGGTGCTTATGCTCATTTACACAGGAGGAAATCAAGGCTTTAGAGAAGTTAAACAAGTTGCTTTGAGGTCATATACATAGCAAGAAGAGATGGGATTTGAACTTAATACTCACTGAATCGAGATCTTATGCTTTTAATCACTATATTATTAGAGATTACAAATTCATAGCCCCTGGTAAAACATGGGCCACAGTTACATTTGGCCACCACAATATTTTATTTTATTTTTTATTTTTTTGAGATGGAGTCTCACTCTGTTGCCCGGGCTGGAGTGCCGTGGCACGATCTGGGCTCACCACAACCTCTGCCTCCCAGGTTCAAGTGATTCTCCTGCCTCAGTCTCCCAATTAGCTGGGACAATGGGCGTGCACCACCATGCCCAGCTAACTTTTGTATTTTTAGTAGAGACAGGGTTTCACTATGTTGGCTAGGCTGGTTTCAAAGTCCTGACCTCGTGATCCACCCGCCTTGGCCTCCCAAAGTGCTGGGGTTATAGGTGTGAGCCAGCGCGCCCAGCCCAGAATATTTTTAATGGTGGCCAATACTTAAAAATTAGAAGACGTAACATAAAAATTCAAATGTGTGACTTTTCTTTACAATATTAGAAGGTCCAACAACATAGTTTCCGTATCCTGAGAGGTAAAAATCAACTTAGCTAAGACATGTCTGCCAGCCCTTTGCATGGGGCATGAGCACACCAGTTTGCCTCTTTCACTATTCCTTATTGCAGTAGTTCTCAGATGTTACTGTTGAGTGGAACCATCTAGAGACTGCTGGACCCTAGCCCAGAGTTTCTGATTTAGTAAGTTTTGGTAGGGTATGAGAATTTGTCTTTTCACAGTCCAACTGTTAGTTGCCATTTCTCATCACATTAATGCTATTGCTACTTTTACAGTTAGTCCACTCACCCACCCACTTCTTTTATCCTCATGCTCCATTTGAGTTTGCAACCCTGGCACTATATTATAGTAACACCAAGGAACTCAAGGCCCTCCCATCTCTTCCTAAATTCCCACTAATCTCTGACATGAATCTTAAGGCTAATCTGGATTTCTTATTGCTCTGACTTCTTCTTTCAACTCTTTTAAAAATATAATGCAGTTTCTTAATTCAATTTCATGAAGTATGCAGAAGACATAAAAATCACTAACACAGGTTCTTCCCCTGAGCTGGAAGGGACCAGGAGAAAAGAGACATCTCACATACAGGAAAGATAAGTGTTTCTGCTAACATAATCCTCCGGCAGATTTAAAAGCTATAGAATTCACACAGAAGCAACCACTTCATCTATTCTGTTCTTTCAGTAGCACCTGCCTCATGGTCTCAACAAGCCCTCTTCTCTGGTTATTCAAAGTCAATTTAACTATTTCAGGAGAAATCTATTTGCACAGTTATTCAGGAAATATAATGCCTCAATTCAAAAAATTTCATTTGGTTTTCGCTTTGCCTGGAATGCCGTATTACAATCTTCAGAACCCATCTCAGATGCCACTTACTCAAAAGGCCTTTCCAGATTAGCCTAGGCAGATATAATCACTTCCTCTCTTGGAACTTACATACTATGGCCATTTCCATGCTTTCTCCCCATATTTCCTTGAAATATAAAATAACTATCTTGTGCATATACCTCCTCTAAGAGGCTATAAACTCTTTTATAGCATAAAATGAGACCTACACAACCTTGCAGTCTGCATGATGTCAGCATAGTGCTTTGCTTTCAGGCATCATTTAGTTCGACTTATTAAATGTTTGGATGAATGCAGGGACTGGAGCACAATGCCATCAAAAAGGCAAAGAGCAGAGCAGATATTCAGAGAGATTTGGGACCATCTGAAGTTAGCCACTGCTAATTGAGGGTCTATTATTTGTCCAGCTCCAGCACTAACTCGGGCATTACGAAAATAGAAGTAGAAAATAATAATCAGTCATGATAAAGCTTGCTAGAGCACCACACATAACAAAAATTGAGAGCAATCTACAATGTGAGTGCTAAACTGTGTGATGATGACTTCAAGAGAAATAAATAGAAGAGAGGAGCAAATCAGAATAGGCTGGAATAAATGGAGAAGACTGTAAAGTAGATCAGATATATACATCTGAGCCAGATATTCAAATAGGGGTTGTGGTCCAGTTTTCTGCTGCCAAGGTTGTGAAGATCTTCTCCTTTGTTGCCTTCTAGAAGCTTCAGGGTTTTGTTGTTGTCGTTTTACCTTTCACATTTAGATCTAGAATCTCTCTGGAATTGGTTTTTGTGTATGATGTGTGGTACAGTTCAGGAGTCATCTGTCTCTGTGTGACTATGCAATTGATCAGCATCATTTATTGAAAAAAGTTCCTTCTCTCATTTCAGTGCTGTGGCATCTTTATTGTAAAAATGGTTTTCATATATGTACAACACTGTTTTTCTTTCTCTATTTTTTTATGCTTGCACCAATACCATGCTGTTGCTTTTACTTTTTAAATAACTGTAGCTTTGTAATACCTTGATATTTGGTAACTTAAGTCCTCCGACTTCCTATTTTTCAAGTTTGTCTTTTGTTCTTTTTAGTCCTTTCATTTCCATTTAAATTTTAGAATCCATGCGTCAATTTCCACACACAAAAAAAGTCTGCTGGGATTTTTATTGGGATTTATTGAACCTAAAAGTTAATTTAAGCCAGGCATGGTGACTCATGCCTGTAATCCCAACATTTTGGGAGGCTAAGGTGGGAGATTACTTGAGCCCAGAAGTTTGAGACCAGCCTGAACAACATAGGGAGACACTGTCTCTGCCACAAAAAAAAAAAAAAAAAAAAAGAAAGAAAAAAATTCTGTCTTCTAGTTTTTTGAGAATATATAGTAAATTACCGTTAACCATATTCACCCTATAGTGCAGCAGAACAACAGAACTCATTCTTTCTATGTAGCTGTAATTTTGTATTCATTATTATGTAGGTTTTTAAAAAGATATCCTTTATGAATTTAAGAAGTGCCTTCTATTCTTAGTTTATCAAAAGTATTTTTAAATTACGACTGAGGATTAAGTTTTATTAAATTCTTTTTTGTGTATAGCAAGATTATAGTCACATAATTTTTCTCCTTTATTCCATTAACATGGTTAATTTTACTGATTGATTTTCTAGTTTTTCCAAACTTACCTTCCTGAAACAAGCCCAGTTGGCTTATGGATTTAATTTGCTGATATTTTATTTAGGATTTTTATTTTGTATTCATAAGAGAGATTAGCCATAAATTCAGTGTCCTCCTGAATGTTTGGCATGAGGGTTTGGTGGCCTTGTAAAACTAGTTTGGAAGTGTTACCTCTTTTTATATTCTTTAGGAATGATTGTGTAAGATTGGTATTATTCCTTACCCATTTGGAAGAATTTACTGGTGAAGCCATGTGGGTCGAGCTTTCTTTGTGAAAAATTTTTTTATTACAAATACCATTGCTTTTGTAATCTCAGTACTTTGGGAGGCCAAGGCAGGCGGATCTCCTGAGTCAGGAGCTTGAGACCAGCCTGGCCAACATGGCGAAGCCCCATCTTTACTAAAAATACAAAAATTAGCCAGGTGCGGTGGTGCACACCTGTAATCCCAGCTACTTGGCTGGCTGAGGCAGGAGAATCACTTGAACCCAGGAGGCGGAGGTTGCAGTGAGCCAAGAGCATGCCACTGTACTCCAGCCTGAACAACAGAGCAACACTGGCTCAAAACAACAACAACAACAAATACCATTGCTGTAATAAATAAAAAATTTTCTATTTCTTCTGTTGTCAGCTTTGATGCATTGTATTTTTCAATGAATTTTTTTTCATTGTATCAAAACTTTCAGATGTACTGGAATATAAACATGTTCATAAATACTCTCATGTTTGGTAGTAATGATTCCTATTTCATCTTTTTTATTGAAAACTTGTGTTTTCTTTCTAATTTTTCCTAGTCTTGCTAAACAAAAGTTGATCAATTTTACCAATATTTTTAAAGAACAAACTTTTGACTTTTTGAATTTTTCTATTGTATATTTATTTTCTGTATCAATAATTTCTATTCTTCATTTTGCCTTTTTTCTATTTGGGGTTAATTTGCTATTTCGTTTCTAGCTTCTTGAAATAAACACTCAGATCTTTCTTCTTTTCTAATATATGTATTTAAGAACATAAGATTCCCTCTGAGCACAATATTAACTGTGTAGCAGTTTGCAAATAGCTGCAGATTTTTCCTATCTTTGTCTGCATTCCTTATTGTAATAGAACTTTTCAGTTTCCTTCATGTAGAGGTGTCTACCCTTGAGTCTAGGTTTGGCCATGTGATATTAGTAAATACAAAGCAAACAGAACCTTGGAAAACTTTTAAACATTGGAGTCTGTTTTCTCAGTTTGTGCTTGGAAACTTGAAAACACCATGTGGAAGAGAGCAAGCTAGCTTGCTGGAGTCCAGTGGAGAAGCACTGAGACACCCTAGCTGAAAGTCAGCCAACTCCAAGATATGTGAGTAAGACCATCCTAGGTTTTCCAGCTTCCAGTCCACTCTTCAGCTGACCCCAGACACAGGAGAGCCCGGAAGAGATCAGCCAAGCCAGAACAGAAGAATCACCCAGCTGACTCACAGAATCTTGATATAAGTAAAATGGTTGTCTTTAAGCCATTAAAGCTGGGGATGGTTTGTTGTATAGCAAAAGTTAGCTAAAACTAGCTATAACCCAGAAGTTTTGATATGAAGTACAATCTCATTATTGTTTGATTAAAAACACGTTCTAATTTCCATTGTGATTTCTTATTTAGATCAATGCAATATGTAGAAGTTTATTGCTTGATTTCCAAACATTAGATTTTTTTTTAGTGATTTGTGTATCTGTATGACAGATTTCCAGCTTAATTTCTCCTAAAATCAGAGAATATAATTTGTATTTTCTTCAGTTCTTTGAAATTTGTTAAGACTTTTACTATGGTCCAGGATAGAGTCAATTTTAGTAAATACATTTACTTGAAGAGGGTGCTCATTCTGCAATTATTAGGTGCAAGATTCTTTATATGTCAATTAGGTTAAATGTATCATCTCATTTTTAAAATTTTTATCTTCACTGATATTTTAAATTACTAGTTATATATTTTATTTTGAGAGTTTAGAATTTGTTTCTATTTTTATTTCTATCATTTTCATGTGTATTACATGTGAATATATAATAACATGTTATTAAATGCATACAAATGTATGCCTTTATCATTTTTTCCTTTAAAATCTACAGTATCTGATATAATTATAGCTACCAATTTATTTGATATTAATTGGTTTATCTTTACTCCTTCAATTCCTTTCAATTTTTCTCTTTCCTTATAAATAAAGTGTGTCTTTTATCAGCAAAATTTAATTGTATTTTTATCCACAGTCTTTGTCAATTAATTAGAATATTTAGTCATTTAACTGCATAAAATTATTAATACAATTGTCAAAATTGACCATCTTTTTGTTTTCTATCTGTTCTAGCATGTTATTAATCTACATTATTGTCCCTTTTGAATTAATCATTTTTATTATTTCATTTTTGTCCTTTGTTATTTTGTTGTTATACATTCTTTTAACTTCTTTTTAGTTATTAGCCTAGAGATTACAGCATGATTTCTTGAATTACCTTAAGGTAATATGACTTAGTACTTTTACTGCATTCAGGACAATGTAAAGACCTTTCAACACACAAAACTCCTTTTTTATGCCTTTTGTGCTACTTTTGGCCATGTATTTTAATTCTACAGAATTTAAATCACACAAGACATGATTATTATATTTGCTTTTAACAGTCAAAATTCATTCAGATTTAACCTACGTTTTTACCTTTTAGAGTGCTCTTCATTGTAATGAAGAATTCTTCATTACAATTATTTCATTTGGAATCATTTTCTTCTGCTTGTAGAATTCCCTTTTGTATATCTTTTAATGTAGGTATGCTAGTGATTAATCCTCTAGTGTAGGTTTTTATCTTAACTCTTTGTATCATCTTAATTTTTGAAGAATATTTTTGCTGGGTATAGAATTTGAGACTAGCAGTTATTTCCTTTTAATCCTTTAAAAAGTTCATATCATTATAGCCTAGTTTACATTGTGAGTCTTTTTGTCATTCCTCTGAAGATGATGCATCTACTTCCTTTTCTTCCTCCTGCTGCTTTAAAGAATCTCTCTCTCTCTCTCTCTCGGAGGGTCTGTGTATGTCTATCTATTTTTCCCTGTCTCTATTTCTCCCTATCCCTTATAGTCTTATTACAATATGCACAGCAGTGATTTTCTTTGTAAATTCTAGTTCTCTTTTCATCAATATTTTTGATGGTATTATAGATATGTTAATGTCTGTGTCTGATAACTTCAAGAGCTGTATCACCAGAGAGTCTGTGTCTACTGCGTATTTTATTTCAGTGTCTTGTTCCTTTTTGGCATATCTTATGATTTTTTTCACTGGTATGTCTATTTTACTACATTCTGGAAATTATATATATATAAATTGCAGGGAGTCTGGATGATGTGGATGATGCTATCTTCCTCCAGAAAGAATTCCTTTCTCTTCAGGCAGAAAGAGATATCCCAGAAAGATCACACTGATCCAGTCAAGGCCCATTTTCAGGCTTTGTGAAGCCTGGCTAACTTAGTTTGTGTTACTCTTGGACAAAGCTCTTTAAGGACTATAATGGAAAACGTGTGGTTTTTACTGGGACCATTCCTCCTTAGCAAGCTCTGAACAAGCTTTCCTCTCTCCTGTACTGTGATACTTTCAAAACTTCTGTTTAGCTTTTTAGTCTCTTAGAGGCTGCTTTCTCTTTGGTTTCTGAGCTCTTGCCCTGAAGATGCACCTAGGAATCAGCTTCAAAATCAGTAAATGTTTCAAAAGGACACCAAGTGAAAATATTGGGCTCACTTCCGTATGCCTTTTCTCTGGGATCTTGGCACACATGCCCTTGGTAGCTCTGAATTCCAAATTTTTACCTCTCCAGCAAGTGAAGACTGTAGCAATCTTTGGGTTATAGCACTTGCTCTTCAGCAAATATCTGGAGGGAAATAAAGCTTCAGTGAATGAAGCTCATTGATTCATGTCAATACATTTCCTCTTTATCCAGGACTTTGGTCTTTCAGGTCCTAGCTGCCTTGGTTGCTTAATGATTCCTTCAAAGAGCTTCATTTTGTGGTTTTAAATTTTATCTAGGTTTATATATTTTCAAGGTAGAGTTAATGTGATACTTGTTATTTTATCGTAACTGGAAGTGAAAGTCTCCTATCTGTAACATTTTAGCACCTTTAAAGAAAAGTATTCATACATTTTTTTTGTGAAATTGAAAAAACTCAAAACATTTGGTATACATGACCTGACCAGCCTGACTCGAACAAAACATGGGTATAGGAGAGTAGTGGTTATGCCTTTTAAATATATGTGTCATTACAGATTGTCAATGTTAACACACAGTTCTTCAAAATAATCCTCATGCCTTGATGCAAATGAATGAGATCATCAGCTCAACCAGAGCTTTTTTGATATAAAAACCCTTTCAGTACCTTTGTTTTTTAGTTTTTGGACCATTGTACCTGGACCTATAAAATGTGCCAAATCACAATGAGAACACGTGGACACATGGAGGGGAACATCATACACCAGCGCCTGTCAGGGGGTGGGCGGCTAGGGGAGGCATAGCATTAGGAGAAATACCTAACGTAGATGACAGGTTGATGGGTGAAGCAAACCACTATGGCACATGTATACCTATGGAACAAACCTGCACGTTCTGCACATGTATCCCAGAACTTAAAGTATAACAATAAAAAAAAAAGTCAAATCAAAGTTACCTTGAGGCTGAATGCTCAGTCACAGATATCAGCAGCAAGGTATACATTTGGAATGATTCATTGATGAAAGCTTAGGGAAATTTCTTTTGTCGAGCTTTAATGTTTCTTACTTCAACTTTCAGCAGTTGATATTATTTATGACTATTAAACTATCGGATAATTTACTTACTTTTATGACAGTCTCTAATAATTCTAATACTATGTATTTTTAACTTAATCACTGAAAAAATAAGAACTACACTATCCAGAGTAGCTAAGGCATTTTATACATTTGCAAGGCTTTCTGCATGTCATTAAAAATACATACAAAAATTTGCAGAATTTTGCCTTAAATGTGTAATTTTTATATAATAATTTCACTTCAGTGTATTTATAAGAAAATAAATCACACAAGTATTAAAATATATAAATACAAATATATCTTAGCCTTGTTTATAATAGTAAAATATTGGCAAGAATAATTAATTTTAAACCTCCAACAGTAGGGCACTGCGTTGTAAAAGTGTCACATCCATGGGATTGAATTACATGCTACCGTTTAGAAATATTATTTTAGAAGAATATTCATTGATACAGCAATTTGTAAAGTAGAAAAATATCATTTTAAAGAGTCACCTGGTATTTGAACTCTTAGGCCAGGACAACAGTTTTCGGGTGAGGCTTCACTGGTTGTTTAGCAAAACACCCTAAAGGGCTTGTTTCACTTTGGAAGTCGTGGCCTTGCTCCTGGGCATAAGTTAGATAGAAGACGTTTGGACAAAGAAGAGGTCTATCCTACTGCTTTAAAAAGCAAGTGGATTTTGGGGTGGGCCTTGGCAGCTCCCTAGTAGGAGCAGGAGGAGGTATGAACAGAAGAAGAGTTGAGTGCATTTGGGCAGGTAGGGAAGCAGGCTACGTGGGAGCAGGTGAGGCCCAGGGACAAAGCCGGCCAGTGTGAATTTCCCTGTGGTGAGAGGGGCCGAAGGAACTTTGGGACGCGAATGTCTAATATTAAGCTTTATGTTGTTTTCTATGCAGAAACGAGAACCATATGCAGTATGTTCAACTGTTAACCTAAGTATCACCAACAAACTCCAATAAAATAATGTGGCTTTGACGTTAACCCTTAAAACTCTTCCTTCACCCACTGAATTGGTGAAAACTCCAAGCAAGCTGGACTTCAAAAGCTGTCTCAGCCCTCTTCCGGCCTGCTTTCTTTTGTTTTATCCTTCTCATTGTCTGACTTTCTTCTTTCCTATCCTATTTTTATTCTTAATGGTCACAAAGAGTTTCCTTATTCTAAGACTGTAACACCAATTGCAGAGATCTCTGTCATTCCATCTGCAATCATTCAAGCTCCAGAAAATGTAGTATTTTGCTGTAGATAATATCTCTGTTTTTTTCTTTTCTTTTCTTTTCTTTTAGTTGTGCACGTGCTGTAGCTGAGAGGAATTATATCCTATGCTTTGGGTTTTGGCTGGAGGGAACAGCCTCCGAGTTAAAGCCATCCTGAAAAAGACTGCTTCAGGAGTTACTGACTTTATGTTTCCGGTGTAGCACAATCACATATTCCCCTGCCTGCCGTCCTTTGCACAGGTGTCATGAGCACAGGACACACTTTAATCCAAAATAATTCTTGAATTAGTTATTACAATCTAGACCTTCATTTCCTTTCCTATTTGGCTCCTCTCTTCCTGGTTGTATTTATGCTGCAGTCCCTACGTTGCTGTTGCTGGTGAGCCTTTGTCATCCTTTTCTCTGAAACCTTCCAGTTGCTGCCTGGATCTGAGAGAGAGAAGACTGGAAAGTGTCAATGATAAAGGTCTGTAGATAGATGCAAGAAAACACACTTAGAAGGAACGTTACATCTTTTACTTTTACCCTTTGTTGTAGAATATTACAGTCACCGTCCACCATCACCACCTTGTTTTCAAACAAAAATATTTTATTTAACATACACCGGTAGTGTCCTTGTTAATTGAATCCTTTGGAATGGAAGATGAGGTTCAATTCATTACATCTTCTCCAATCTCATTTGCTTCTCAGGTTTTTCTGTTGTATTTTTAGCTGGATTCTGCTTTATTTCTTTTAATGACTTTATCATCAACCTCCTGATTACCATTCTGCCTGCTGCCCTGCTTTTTCAGCTCTCTCTCCTTAAATGTAGTTCAGATGCATCCCCAAGTCCCCAAATAACAAACCAGAGTAAATATCCTGCAACTGATAATTCAGTTTAGAAAAAATCAATTGTTATATAAAGGGCACTTCCCCCTGAGAACCTCATTTGAATGAGATCTGAATATCTGTTTCTCAGGATTTAATAGCATTGCCTCAGTACCTTAGCACATTGCCTTCACAGCTGTCTGTAGTCAACACCTCTGACCTGTTATTCCCCTGAGATGTTCAATAGCAGAAGCTGTCACTATCAGGAAAAAGGAAGATTTGTAAATTGCTCCTGTTTGGGGGGGAAATCTGATGATTGTTGGTATTTAATGGATCAAATTGGGTTTCTAAGTGTAAAGTAATTTTTAGGCTTAATGTTGCCTTCGGTGCAGGTTGTCTCACATAGGATTATTAGAAATGCTTTATGGACCATGGCTTGAGTGTACTACTAATGAAGAGTTTGAGAGTATATTATACCTTAACAATTAATGTTCTTCCAATAACAAACATCTACTATACAATAGACACCAGGCCAGATACTGGGGCCGGGACTGGCTACATAATTTGCAGGGCCTAGTGAAAAATGAAAACACAGGGTTCCTTGTCCAGAAATTATTTGGGGCCAGATGTGGTGGCTCACACTTGTAATCCTAACACTCTGGGAGGCTGAGGCGGGTGGATCATTTGAGGTCAAGAGTTCCAGAACAGCCTGGCCAATATGGTGAAACCCTATATCTGCTAAAAATGCAAAAATTAGTCTGGCGTGGTGGCGTGCACCTGTAATCCCAGCTACTCAGGAGGCTGAGGCAGGTGAATCACTTGAACCCAGGAGGCAGAGATTGCAGTGAGCTGAGATCCCACCCTGCACTCCAGCCTGGGCGACAGAGCAGGACTCTGTCTCAAAAAAAAAAAAAAAAAAATTCAGAAGGTCAAGCAAGTGACAATAGAACATTAAGACAAGCAAGGGGACATGCTAAGCACTGGATCCTATGTGACTGCATGGGTCACTCGACCTGAAGCAGGCCCTAACTGGGGTTATGGTTGTAAAGTCCTCAAGGAATCAGGAAGTAAGGACCAGACTAGTTCTTGCATTCTGACCCTATGGGATCCACAATGTTCTAGAATCCATTTATGCAGATTCCTTAAGCAGCCACTTGACTGTGGAGTTTACACTTGGCAATTACAGTAGCTCTCCCCAACCCTTCTTGCGTGGTTTCACTCTTCTTGGTTTCAGTTACCCATGGTAGAGCACGATAAGATATTTTGACCGGGAGAGGAAAACTACATTCACATAACTTTCATTACAGTATATTTTAAGAATTATTCTATTTTATTATTAATTATTGATGTTAATCTCCTACTGTGCCTAATTTGTACATTAAACTTTATCATAGGTATAAATATGTAGGAAAAAACATGGTATATATTTGGTTGAGTGCTATCTATGGTTTCAGGCATCTGCTCACTGGAGGTCTTGGGATAAGCAGGAGACTACTGTACATAGAAATAAATGCTGAAGGATATTATCTGAGTTTTAAAACATCCTTTAAAAAAAATAGCTAAGCAAAAGCCACAGACCCAAAACTGCCAGAGGTGCTATTTCTACTCTCCCAGACAGTCAAATTAGCCTTTCTCACTTTCAGGCAATTCTTTATGTACGATAGATTCAGCTGGAAAATCTTGCTCGAAAGGCTTGAGGACATCATTATCTCCTTTCTGCAGTTATTTGGCCTTGGAAAGCCAAGTGGTCTCTAGGAGCTTGGAGCAGGGCAGGGCTGTGTTTCCTCCTAAGCTATAGGCCAGGTATGTCTTCTGATTGAGTCCTAACTTGGTGACAAATTGTAGAAAGGGTAGGTAAACTGAAGTGTGGGGCACCCTTTCTGAGGGTGCCTGTCAGTCCCCAGTCCCACCTTTGTTTCTCCAGGGGGTTCATTGAGAGGGAAACAGGAATCTCTAGGGTACATGCACTGGGTGAGTGGCGTCTGCCTCTGAAAGTCATAGGAACCCACCTTGCTATAAGTCAAGGCTGCCACTTATAAATGCTTGCCCTGAGCCAGGCGTTGTGCCAACCTACATCACCACAGTTACTCTTTAAAGAGAATAACTGCATCATCCTGTCTCTCATCATGCTCACTTTCATAGGAAGAGGCCAAGGCCCTGCAAGGTGAAGTCGCCAGGTATTTTGGTCTCTAATGCCTATATCGTTTGCCACCACGCAGCTCTTTCTGCTGTCACTATCGGAGAATCTGGGTGTGCAGGGATTACACCCCCCATGCTAGGGTGATGCCCCGGCATAGTTCCAAAAGAGGCAGAAACCCAGTCTGTTGTTATTTTCCCCAGTGAAGAACACACTCTGGACAATATGTTGGTGAGTGAGGTGTTGTCACGATTCCCTGGGGTGAGAATTCAAGGAGTTAGGCTTCATCTGCAAAGTGAAGAACAGTCAGCGGCACAGAGAGCCATAAGCTCTGGATGAGGGGAAGGAGGTAGGACGACCCTGGTGGCAGAGCCTGCCAAGGGCCTGGCGAGCCTTCTCAGAAAGCTGGGAGAGGCGACGTGGCTGGTGACCACAGCAGAGGGAGGTGAAGGTGGCAGGGCTCAAATGCCCAACAGCAGCTGATGGCACTTGAAAGCAGGGCCAGAGAAAGAGAGACTGTGATTGATTCAGTTTGGATGAACTTACCCAGAATTTTGAAATCAGGAAATCTAAAGTGAATTTATTTCAGTTTCAGCATACACGTGAGCATTGTGTTTGTGTGTTATGGTTTTGCATAAAGTTTATTGTGAATTATATGGGGGAGGATGGGTAAGATCAGTATTTGGTACCTTCAGCAGTCCTAATCTGGCCCCGAACACCTGTAGATCATCCTATCCTAGGAGCCCTCCATCTCATATAAAATCCCTTGGACCATCCTTGTGCCTAAACCTGATGATAGAGATCCCTCTTTGAAAGGGTAAGAAATTATACTAGTAGCTCTAAGATGGTAACAGTCTCTCAGTAGTTAACTCAGCATAGGAGATGATAGTAGACACCAGAATTTTCAAGACACAAGATAAGGGCCTGGGACCAACAGGAGCTCAGGATAAGAAAGAAGATGCTAAAATGGGCAGTAAATGGCATACACCTCTCCATCGCCTAGAGCTGCTCTTGTGTGCACATTCAGTTGGTTCCATTCTTCAGTTTAAATACCTTTTCCTTAATTTCACCTACTTTACCTGAGAGCTCTCCCCTCACCTCCATGTGAGACTCAGATCCCTCCAGAATACAGAGACTGGATTCTGTATCCGACCTGCATTTCCTCCCACATACTAACCCCCTCCAAATGGGCCATTGCTGACATGAAACAGTATCAATTTGTAGAGGACATAGAAAAACCTCTTGTGTATGACAAGAATATGCTGAAATGACAACAATGCCTTTTATTTTATTCTAGCTTACAGCAAGAACTTAACACACAGTAACTCACTTGATTTTCACACAGATTGTATGAAATGGATGGGCACTCTTACATACCCACTTACAGATAGGGTGGCCGACAAAGATAGCAGTTAAGTAATCTGCCTAGAGTCACACCATAGATGGGGCTGCCAGATTCCCAGTCTGAGGTCTCTCGTGATTTCATTTTGTCTCTGAATCCTCTACAGTACGCTAGCTTTAACACATGTTTTGATATTCATTATCATATTAGTTTTTCACATAACCCCATTGGGGATGAATTATTAACCCCATTCTACAGATAAGGATACTGAGCCTCAGAGGTCGAAGGCTAACTCTTCTTTGTATGGTACATGCTAATTAGACTTTCGCTACAGAACATTCTTGAGGAGAGACGGGAAGGGGTGGCTCATGAATATGAAGGCGGAAGACAGTGTGGGATGCTGAGACATCAGTTCAGAGGAAGAGTTCCTTACCTCCTCACCCCCACCCCAACAGCATGGGGGAATAAAACTTAATCATCTGTTGTGAAGAGCTGTTTTCAACTCAAGTGAGAAAGGCTAGCCCCCTGGGAGCAGATAACTCTGGTGGATTTTATAGAAGTAATGAAAAGGTATTTAAACAGGAGGATAAGGGAGATAATGAGAAAGATGACTTTACCAGAGTGAACTTAAGCACCATACGTTGCCTCACAGAAAACCCACATGCATATTTTTTTTAATTGAGTTGAATCCAGTCCTTTGGTATGAATTTACCTCTTGAACAGTATAAGGGCAATTAAAAAGTAAAAGGAACAGCCTGCTTTCTAAAACATTTAGACTTTTTCAAGACTTCAAGTCCTTCAGACTCCTATAATTACCCTCACATTATTGCTACATCCCAATTTAGTGTCCAGATTGAAAAACAGAATAAATGTTTACCAGAAACCCATTTATTTGTCAACCTCGACAATGAATCTGGGATGAGAAACAATATTCTCTGAGCTAAAAGGTGTAATTTCACCACCCGATGGAGTTGTCAATATTTCATCAATTGAAAATCAATAAACTTCAATCAATTCCTGGGATCCTATTACTTTAACCTTTGGATGGCCAAAGGGCCCTCTCTCTTCCTGAGAGCTGCAGGTCTAGTACAGTTTTGGCTTTTTCATATAATCAGCAAAGCTCGAACTGCTTCCTGATTGAAGAAAATTGCTCAGCAACCCCTGGCAAATGATTAGAAAGTGTTTTCTTGTTTCCAACAATGACCACAGGAAGTGAATGCAACTGGAGAAGGCCAGGTTCTCTGCAGGCCTTTGTTCGTTTCTTCTTTTTCCTGTTTTATTTTTATATTTTAATATTTCCTGCATTTACAGTGGTGACTTGAAGTTACCTGGGCCTCAATCTCCTCCTCTGAGGAACAGAGTGGCTTCCAAGGGAAGACTGCTTCAGGGAACATCCTGCATTGCAGCCCCAAATATTACCTCCAGCCTTTCCCCCTGTTCTGGGAGATCTCAAGATTCTACTAGACACTCCTGCTAAAGTTCGGGTAGGCTTTTCCTTGCACTATTCTAGCTAAATCTTGGGATAGTCGGTTCTTCCATCTACCTGCTCCTATGTATGCTGTTTTGCCAAATTCCTTCCAGTTACTGGCCTATTGATAGCACTCTTTACTGTTTTTCAGAATAATTTTTTAACCATATTCTAAAATATGTTTTTGGCCATTTCCATAGGAACTTGGGAAGAAAGGGAACAGTTAAATATGCAGGCTCAAATCAGCATCTTAGAACGGAAGTCTTGACATCCTTTTCAAAAACAATTACTAATACAATTTATAGTCCTGTTTATGGCATAAGACAAAAAGCCCACAAAACTACTCAGTACTGTAGGAAATGAATGGTTTATTAAACTGTTGACTGTGCTCTAATCCTGGCTTCAGAATGATTAACTAACAAATCCATCATCTGGGGGAAAGCTGGCTTGCTAGAGATTAATCCTTAAACTATTCTTATTTGGGGGCATTGTTGTTTAGTTTTTATTTGAGAGAACTTCGAGAATTGTTAAAGAACAGGGTATGTGTTTGTTTTTAAGGTTAAAATAGGAATACCTGTGTTTTATACGTGGCTATAGATACACTCCATACATTTTAACTGATTTTGGTTTTCTAAATGGGGAAAAGGAAAGAATTCCAACAAAGGGCTCTAAAGGCATTTCATTAGTACCAAAAAGGAGAGAAGGTATATGTATTGGTTAGGATTAGACTGATTGCAGGTACTAGAAACCAACTTATGTTAACTTAAGATCAAAAAGAGAACTTATTATAAGGCTATGATAAGGATTGGTGGGGGAGGGAGGTGAGTCTCCCAGAATGTGCAAACATAGCTGATCCTGGAGAAGGATATCAGTTACAATGTAGTTAGTGGCCAATCACAGTAAACTAGGTATAACGGACTTCCTCCTGGCTGGAAGACCAGAGGTAGGAAGGGCTGCTAGGTTGCTTTGATTGAGCAGGTCAGTGATGTGATCAAGTGTCCTTCAGCTGTCCACTTGGCTTTCACAATCCCTGCTTCCTCCTTACGCTATGTTCCATATTCCCATGGTCACAAGAGAGTTACCAACGGTTTGGGAGGTTAAAGCCTCCTTGTCTGTCTTGGCCTGAGTTCTCAGAGACTGAGGCAAAAACTGATGTGTTGACACTTTATTAGGGACTGGAGTGTGATTCAAAGACACAGGATAAGGGGAAAGGAGAATGAGGTAGAAAAGGTGAGACAGCAAATAAAACAGGGGGCCTGCAGAAAGGGTACACGAGTTATTGTGTCCCAGGACCATCTGTTTGGGTGCAGAAATGGAAAAGAATGTATCCACCAGAAACTTCCTGGCCCTGGTTTTCCACAAATTACAGTCATCCCAATGGAAGCAAATTCCTACCGACTTCCTGGTTATATCCCCAGGTTTCTCCAGGCAGGTTTTGGGAAAGCCAGGGCCACCCTACAGGAGCAGAGAGGCCAGCACAAAAGTGCAGCAATCTCTCTGACAACTTCTCCACCTCTGCCAGTTGCAGTGGCAGCAACAGTGACTGGGATCCGTAATCTTGGGTACAGCAAGACTGTTGTTGGGGCCTTATTGGACTATGAGCAAAGCAAGTGCATAGATCTGGGATGGCACATAAACTGAGCCCAGGCTGGGTGTGGTGGCTCATGCCTGTAATCCCAACACTGTGAGGCCAAGGCAGGCAGATTGCCTGAGGTCAGGAGTTCAAGACCATCCTGGCCAACATGGTGAAACCCCGTCTCTACCCAAAACACAAAAATTAGTAGGGTGTGGTGGCAGGCACCTTTAATCCCAGCTACTCAGAAGGCTGAGGCAGGAGAATCACTTCAACCTGGGAGGTGGAGGTTGCAGTGAGCCGAAATCATGCCACCGCACTCCAGCCTGGGCAACAGAGTCAGACTCCATCTCAAAAACAAACAAACAAAAAAACAAAACTGAGCCCAATACATCATCCCCATCTAGAGTGGGGAATCCTTCCCCGAGGCTGCCCTAGAAGACAAAGGAAGTCTCTTTCCTTGAATTCCCCAACAATAATCCTACCCTGTAATATAGTTTGGGTGTATGCCCCCACCCATATCTCATATTGAAATATAATCCCCACTGTCAGAGACGGGACCTGGTAGGAGGTGACTGGATCATGAGGGTGGTCCCTCATGAGTGGTTTAGCACCATGCCTCTTGGTACCATCTTCACTATAGCGAGTTCCCATGAGATCTGGTCATTTAAAAGGGTGTGGCACCTCTTCCCTTGCTCTCTCTTGCTCCTGCTTTTGCCATGTGACATGCCTACTCCTGATTCACCTTCCATCACAAGTGAAACCTCCCGAAGACCTTCCCAGAAGCCGAGCGTGTTGGCCTCATGCTTGTACAGCTTGTACAACAATAAGCCAATTAAACTTTTTAAAAATAAATTACCCAGTCCCAGATATTTCTGGGATAGAGAATAGAGTAATACACCCTGTTTCATTGGCTCTACCTAGTAGCCACATTTGTCTCTGAACCAACATCTGCATCCAGGGAATAGGATTATGAAAAATTTAGGCTGTAGTCATTTGCTCATTTCCAAGGGCTGCTTGGCTAGCTGTAGATATCAGAGTGAAAACTAAGGCAGTTCCCAAAAGAAGGAAGAATAAATGTTGAGGAGACAACTATAATGTTCACTTTTAAAAATACTTAGAAACAGAACCCAGAAAAAGAAGAAGGCTCTATGTGTCTCCCCTGTATTCATTCATTTTGCATTGCTATAAAAGAATATCAGAGACTGGGTAACTTATAAAGGAAAAAGATTTACATGGCTCATGATTCTGCAGACTGCACAAGAAGCATGGTACCAGCATCTGCTTTAGGTGAGGACCTCATGAAGCTTCCATTCATGACAGAAAGCAGAGGGAGCAGGTGGGTCACATAGCAAGAGGGAGCAAGAGAGAGGAGAAGATGCTAGGCTTCTTTAAACAACTAGCTCTTGTGTAAGCTCATTACCACTCATTACTCTCGGGGGGGCACCAAGCAATTCATAAGAGATCTGCCCCCATGACTCAACACCTCCCACTAGGCCCCACCTCCAACATTGGGAGTCACATTTTAACCTGAGATTTAGAGAGGACAAATATCCAAACCATACCATTCTGCCCCTGGCCTCCCAAATCTCATGTCCTTCTCACATTGCAAACTACAGCCATCCCTTTCCAAGAGTCCTCCAAAATTTTAGCTCATTCCAACATTAACTCAAAAGTCCAAATTTTCATTTAAGACTCGTAACTTCTTTCCCTGTAAGAATCCAAAACAAGCTATTTACTTCCAAATATAATGGTGGTATATGCATTAGGTAAACATTCCTAGTCCAAAAGGGAGAGATTGGCCAAAAGAAAGGAGCAACAGGCCTCACGCAAGTCTGACACCCAGCAGGGCAGATACTAAACCTTAAAGATCCAGTATAATACTTGACCCTATGTCCCACATTCTGGGCATACTCATGGAAGGGGTGGGACTCCAAAGCATTGCACAGCTCTGCCCCTGTGGCTTTGCAGGGTGCAGTACCCTTGGCTGGTCTCACAGGTTGGAGTTGAGTGTCTGCAGCTTTTTCAGTCTCAGGCTGCAAGCTACAGGTGGCTCTACTATTCTGGGGGCTGGAGGGTGGTGACCCTGTTCCCACAGCTCCACTAGGCAGTGCCCCAGTGGGAACTCTGTGTGGGGGCTCCAACCTCACATTTCCCCTCAGCACTGCCCTAGTAGAGGCTCTCTGTGAGGGCTTCTTCCCTAAAGCAGCCTTCTGCCTAGGCACCCAGGTTTTCCCATACATCCTCTGAAATCTGGGTGGAAACTGCAAGCCTCCTTCACTCTTGAATTCTGTATACCTGTAGGCTTAATACCATGTGGAAACTGCTAAAGCTTATGGCTTATGCCCTCTGGAGCAGCAGCCTGAGCCGTAGCTGGAGCCCTTTGAGCTGCTGTTGGAGCTGGAACAGCCTGGATATGGAAAGCAGTGTCCAGAGGCTGGGCAGGGCAGCAGGACCTCACGTCTGGCCCCAGAAACCATTCTTTCCATCTAGGCCTCTGGGCCTGTGATCAGACGGGCTACCTCAAAGATTTCTGAAATGAGTTCAAGGCTCTTTTCCAGACACTGTCTTAGATGTTAGCACTTGGCTTGCTTTTGTGTTTTCCCCACAACCCACTTGGATTATTCTCTTGAAAACAGTTTTTATTTCTCTACCACAGGGAGAGCTGCAAATTTTTACCCTCTGCTTCCCTTTTAATTATAAGTTCTAACTTCACATCATTCTTTTGCCCACATCTGATCATAGGTTGTTAAAAGCAGCCAGACCACCTCTTGAATACATTTTTGCTTAGAGATTTCTTCCACCAGATATCCTAAATCATCACTCATAAGTTCAGCCCTCCACAGAGCCCGAGGACATGTACAAAGCACAGCCAAGTTCTTTGCTAGGGCATAACAAGGGTGACCTTTGTTTTAGTTCCCAATACGTTCCTCATTTCCATTTGATACCTCCTCCACTTGGTCTTCGCCATCCATATTTCTATCAGCATTTTGGTCAAAACCACTTAAAATTTTTCTAAGAAATTCCAAACTTTCCCTTGTCTTCCTGTCTTCTTCTGAGCCTACCAAACTCCTCCAGCCTCTGCCCATTACCCAGTTCCAAAGCCAGTTCCACAGATTCAAGTATCTTTATAGCAACTCCTCATTCCTCAGTACCAATTTGCTGTATTAGTCCATTTTGTGTTGCTATAAAGGAATATCTGAGACTGGGTAACTTGAAAAGAGGTTTATTTGGCTCATGGTCCTGCAGACTGTACAAGAAACATGGTGCCAGCATCTGCTTTAGGCAAGGACCTTAGAAAGCTTCCACTCATGGCAGAAGGTATAGGGGAAGTAGGTGTGTTGCATGGTGAGAGCGAGCAAGAGAGAGAGAGAAGGAGGAGGTGCCAGTTTCCTTTAAACACTCAGCTCTCGTGTGAACTCATTACTACTCATTATCACTGGGAGGACACCAAGCCTTTCATGAGGGATCTGCCCTCATGACCCAATACCTCCCATCAAGCTCTACCTCCAACAGTGGGGGTCACATGTCAACGTAAGATTTGGAAGGACAAATATCCAAACCATATTATTTTCCATATACATTTATGTTTTTCATCCTAAAGACAGACTTTGTTTCATGCCCAGGGCATAAAATACGGGCTGCAAAAGCATGAAAGCTTAATTGTTCCAAATCTAGTCACACTCAAAAGACTGAATCTTTCCTCTGTATTTAATTGACGCATTTTGAGTTGTGTCCTCTTCTAGATCCATCCAATGGCAGTCAGGGCAATAGGGTCACATAAAAATGCCTGAAGAAGCTCACTCCACAAAAGAGCCATGTGGATGAGAGAAGGGTGTTTATGGAAGAAAATAATATTCACAACATGCCCCCAAGAAAACCATTTTAAAAAATTTTAACAATAAATAAGTTAAATTGCATATCTATCTCCAACATTGCCTACATATGACATCTCTGACCCTATTCAGCCTTTCCTGGTGCTAACTAAATGTGGCCAATACCATTGGCCTGTTGCTGGGCAATATCCTCTTCAGTTGATGTTACATATCCTGTTTTTATTTCATGGATAGTGACAAAACTTCCACCCCATTCCTGAAGATATTTTAAATTCAGGTTGTTAAAGTTTTACTACTTCTTGGAATATCCACAAAATCATTCTCAGCCTGAGTAGCCAATTTATTGTGTAAATGCAGGCACGACATCTTAAAAATATATTCCACTGACTTCAGGTGCATATTCAAGTATCACTTGCCAGGCAAACAGGTGAGCCAATTAATACAGTTATACCACCTGAATACTGAAGCTGCCAACCAAACACTCTGTAAGCCCTGCCATTCTTATGTTGAAATAGCAGTTGAATATGCTAATACAAAGAAGTGAGAAATTTATGGTTGCCTATTAAAGGTACCAAGTAGAAGTAAAAGAGAGTCCTGAGGATTAATCCAAGAACAGAGAAGTAGAAAAGAAATGGGGCTGTCCTTTAATATGTCAGTGGATAAACAATCCTTGGTATATCCACACAATGAACGGAATGTTATTCAGTGATAAAAACAAATGAGCTCTCAAGCCACAAAAGGATATGGAGGCAACTGAAATGCATATGGCTAAGCGAAAGAAGCCAGTGTGAAAATACTATATACTATCTGCTTCCAACTATGACATTCTAAGAAAGGTAAAACTTATGGAGACGGTAAAAAGATCAGTGGTTGCCAGGGGCCTGTAAGATGAACAGGTAGAGTCCAGGGAATTTTTAAGGCAGTAAAACTATTCAGTATGATACTGTCATGGCAAAAGACTGACATTAGACATTTGTCCAAACCTATAGAACTGTATAACACAAAGAGTAAACCCTAATATAAGCTATGAACTTTAGTTAATAATAGCATGTTGATACTGGTTCATCAGCTATAACAAGTGTACTACACAAATGCAAGATATTAATAATAGGGCAAACTATGTGTAGTGGGAAGAAGGGGTAATGGTAATGATCTACTTTCTCCTTTCAGTTTTTCTATAAGCTTAAAACTTTCCTAAAAATAAAGCCTATTATTTAAAAAAGAAAAGAAAAAGAAAGAAAGAAAGAAAAAAGAAAAGGAATTGTGGTTAGGGGGTGCCGTGCAGGGTGGGGAAGAATGAAATTCCCCTGGATAAACATGAAGGAAAAGGAAAAGACCAATCTCAATTAGCCCTTGACAGCCTTTCCCTTGGATGTCTGGATACAGTAGTAGGTTGTTTCCAGCTCCATCACCTTGGGAGCTTCATTCTTCCCCTACCATGAGACTGTTTCCTGAAAGTAGGCTTCTACCAGGAACATTCCTTATGTGACTGCAGTTAGATAGTCCCAGGAAAGGACACACGCCTCAAGTCAGGCTGACAAGACTTGAAGGGGAGATTTGGTTTCTTTGATTATCTGTGGACTTGTAATTATATGAACAAAAAATGGCCCAGCCAAATACTCTGTTATCAGAAAATAGATTTTGCTATACTTTATAATTTGTTTCCTTCTGGAATTTTGCCCAATCTAGTCTATTAATAAAGGAAATATTTTAGGAAATAATTCAGATCTCCAGAATATAAACTCCTTGAGGATGAAAATTCTATCTGCACAGTCAATCTTTAAAAAACATGTGTTGTCCATGATAGCAACGCTAGTCATGATAATGATGATGGAGGAAGAAGTTATTCAGCAAATGTGATACCATTCCAGTCACCCATAAAATAACATTGTTTTTCCATAGATGTCAAGATAGATTTATCTTTCCATAGATGTCAAGAGGATGAATCAGGGTTGTCGGTGCATTCCCCTCAGAGATGTTACTCTGCTAGCATGAGCTGTAGTGAACAATGTGCACCAGAAGCTTGAGGCTTACTTATTGTTGAGCCACAGTCTACCCAATCTCAGCTAGCCGCTGGTGGCGATAGGCAGGTTACCAGGAAGAATAATACACAAACCTGCTCTTATGACAATGTCGTTGTTACACTTACTATTTCACTTTCTCTTTTCTGGGCTGAGAGTACTTCACAATATACAATCTCTATTCTTGGTCTTCCTGTGAGATAGGCAGTCAGAAGAAAATGGGAAATCTTAGCACATCTGAACAATAGTAAGTCTTTCTTCACAGTGTTGTCTAAAGAGTGTTGCTTGATGACATCAGCAGCCAGATCTGTGTCTTCCCCCACACAATGAGGCTGAGTTTCTGTGCATGGGTGAGAAAGCATCTTATGAGCTGAATGATAATTAGGAAAACCATTGAGAAAATGGGAGTGACATCCTGCAAATTAAAGGCAGTCGTAATGTAAAAGGAAATTAAATCTTCAGTTTTTAAGAAAGATAGGCAATCTTGCTCACAATATTTTGACCCTTTTCCTTTATTTCTTCCCAATCCGTACTTCTCCTTTATCTTTTCTTGGGCCCATGTTCATTTTCTCACTGAGTTGTTACTGCTTCAAACAGTTTTGTGGTTTCTGTAGGTGTGTCATTAAAACAAGGACATGGCTTCTAGGCATCTGTGATGACTCAGCGAGTCCAAACTCTATCTGCTGTGTTAGTGCAATGGATCAGCCTCCTCTTGCTGAACAGAACCTGCCAGATGTCCACGGTGCATGGCAGGGCTCTGGTTGGGCATTCATTGTTTTATTTAATCAGTTATGCCAAGGATTGTCAGTTGAGTGGCATGGGGCATCATATTACTTGTCTGAGGCTCCTAATGAGGGAAGTTTGCCTTAAGAGGCCCTTTTTTCTTTGCCCTGTGGAACACTAGTGGCACAATGTTTGGTACTTTTCTTAGTTTAGCACCAACTCCTGTAACCATGGGTTGCTCCTTTGGAGCTGTGGTTAGACTCACTCAAGTGGCTTAGCTTGGTGCTTCCTAAACATTAACATTCATATACATCACCCTAGATCTTATTAAAATGCAGATTTGGATTCACTGGGTCTGGGATAGGGCTGCCTATTCTGCATTTCCAACAGATGCTGCTGTTCCATGGACCACACCTTGAACAGCAAGAGTCTTGCTGATCCCAGCTGAGCACATCGTTTTACGACAACCTGCCACCATTAGCAGACAGGAGAACAGAAGTGCATGTGCCGCTAGATTTTTTCAACGTTTGACCTCCATAATAGGGAAGGGAAAAGGAACTACCACTGACAGAGCCTTTATTACACCCCAGGCGCAACGCCTAGTCAGCATTTAATTCTATTATCCCATTGATGAGAATCTGAGCAACTTGAATAAGAAAGTGATTACTTAAAACTTGGTTTGTGAGTCCCTCCCTTTTCTGACATCATGAGTAACTAGTGTTGCTAAAGCAACTCAACAGGCCCAAGATGCCAAATCTGAGAGGAGGGGATGTCAAGAGAGACTGAGAGCTCACGGCACACTACAGGAAACCCCAACTCCAAGCAAGACCTACCCAAAATAGAGGTGTGCTGATGCAAATCAGTGATCACTGCTGTTCTCAGGGTATAAGAATAGGTTGGAAACCTCTCTGGTGACTCATCAGCCTTCACAGTTGCCAGGAGTTATCTCTAGCTCTAGTCAGGCAGCCAGTCACTCCCTGGCAGAGGGAAAGCCTTTTCTCAAGAACATTCTGATCTGAGGAAGGAGCTGGCTTGAGCTCATTATTCAGGGTCAGGTGGCACAATGAACTACGCTGCACCACCTAGGATGGCCTTTTCTGCGGGGGTCGAGAGCCAGATCAGGTTGTCACAGGTCCCTACCCCTTCTGGCCCAAGCCCCATGCATGGAGAAGTGGTGGCTGGTGGGTGGGAGTCGGGGGCAGGGGCAATGAGTCTCTGAAGCCAGGTAAAAACCCATTTCACTGGGATACTTCGCTGTCTGGCTAAGTGGATGAGGGCCTACAGTGTCAAGATTTGCACACTCTAGGTATCACAGGGCTGGACCATGCATCAGAATCCTAGATTGGGTTCTCTGTTGGAAGCAGATGCCTTAAAAGGTTTCTTGGCTGAAAATGCATCCCCCAGACCACACATTTTTGTTCTCCTCTGACCGTTCCAATTCAGAGCTACCTCTTCCAAGGTAGGGCTCCTCCTGACTGAAGACACTAAGAGTAGGTGATTAGAGATGGCTTTTAATGATGTCAGGTCTTCTGAAATGTTTACTTCTCTGGAAAGTATTCTCAAACACCAAGCTCCTGGCCTAGAACTGTTAACAGAGCAGAATGTTTCTTTGGAGTGTTGAAAAGAATAGCATATGAAAGGATTATCAGTATTGGCTGGTAACATATTCTGAGGATCCACTAGGGTTATGACATTGTGTTAGAAGCTGTGAGCAATAACGAAAATGACACCTCAAACCTTTATTATCGGATGTGGAATAGGAGTTATATATTCTGGCTTATTAAATAATAGATTTTTTTTCATAATAAGAACCGCAGAGGAGAAAAGACTTTCCCTTTACCCTCTGAGAATTTGATAACCGAGTCTATAAAATACACTGACAGCAATCATATTAACAGGAAAATAGGCAGACAAATATGTTATGTACATGGCTGCATCCCAGAAAAGAAAAGGGAATATTGCAAAACCCAATGAGATCTAGAAGTCTGCATGGCCTCATTGTAGGGGAGGGAGAATGTAGGTAACTTAGGGAAGAGTAAATGATTTGAGGGAAAGATGAATGGGTGGTAGATGAGATTCGAGGGCAGTAGTGGGCAGGCTAATTGGGGGTTGTGGGGGATTCAAGACGATTGAGTTATTTCAAAGGATCTGTCTTCAGGCAGATAAGGGAAGTTTAGAGAAAGCCCCTTCTTGCATTAGCTGTTCCCCGAATGCCCTCAATTTGAAGTCATCAGCACACCAAAGCAGCATATTTGGGGTGGTATATTCTAAACTCCTTCAGAACAAACATGTATGGCATGTTAGAGTTTACAGAGCACTTTCATATAAATTATGCAATTTGGTTACTCACAACTAACCTGCAAGATAAAATATACATATATATATATATGTGTGTGTGTGTGTGTGTGTATATATATATATATAATGTGCATTTTGTTGATGAGAAAAATGAACCTCAAAGATGTGAGGATATTTTTTTCAAAGTTAAATAGGTATCCAGAAGTAGATTTGAAATTAAGCTGAGGCATTGGTTTTTTTCTCTTCATCACAGTATCCAGGGCACTGGGGAGAAAATGGAGAGTGGCTCTTCCCTGGTCTTTACCCCTTCTCCTAGAAGAGTCCTGGGTGTGTGTATCTGGCTTATGGGAGGTGTCCGCAATCCATTTCCTCTTCCTTCTATGGCCCCTCATTCTTCAAAGGACACAGAGTTCTCTAGTGCAAAGCCCATTACCTTTAAAACACCCTGCTTCCAAAAAAGCCCATACCTCTGGTTCCCAGGACTTTACCTTGGCCTGGTCATCGTCATTTCCCTTGTTTAAATGTTAAAGAAGTGGGTTATCAGTGTGCGTAGGGTGAACCACATGGGAGAGAGACCGTATTCTACCCTGCATTAGTGCTATTTTTGCCAATCACAACTTGGTTGCAATCTGTATTCTCCTAAATTGTTTAAATAAGGACTACCTTGTCTTGCCAACTGATCACCTGTCCATAAATATTTCAGGTATGGGATTGTGTTTTATTCGTTCATGGAGTTGCAGCTCCTAGAAGACATTAAGATATTAAGGGAGAGCCTTAGACAGTAAGTGTTTGATTACAATTGTCAAAAAACAAAATGACAACAAATTTGGTTTAAAGACCTTAAATTGGCTTTTATTTATGATTCTAGAATGGGACAGCACCTCACTCTATAAAATAGAGTGGATGTTCTGATAAGTGGAGCAGAGGAATTTGGTTTTGTAGACAGGAAACAGCTGAGGAAAGCAGAAACAGAAAACAAAATACAAAGTCGTCATTTCAAAATTAGTTTTCTTGTAAAGGTTAAAGCAGAAGGGACTTCTTTTTGCAGGTTAAAGTTGCCCTGTTTGGTGGTTTGGCTACTATCTCTCTCATTTCTTGAAGGTCAGATAAAGATCTTAGTTTTGGCTCGGTGGTGTGAAACTTCAGCAGGAGAAACTCCATTTCAGCTTGGTCTGTGGGGTTTAGGGCAGGGGCTCAGTCCAAACCAATGGCCTCCTATAAATATTGTTTGACAAAATTATTAGAGTAACTCAGGGGTATTAAGAAAAAGTCTGGACTGGGCGTGGTGGCTCACACCTGTAATCCCAGCACTCTGGGAGGCTGAGGCGGGTGGATCACAATGTCAGGAGATCAAGACCAACCTGGCCAAGGTGGTGAAACCCCGTCTCTACTAAAAATACAAAAATTAGCTAGGTGTGGTGGTATGCACCTATATATCCCAGCTACTCAGGAGGCTGAGGCGGGAGAATCGCTTGAACCCGGGAGGCGGAGATTGCAGTGAGCCAAGATCACACCACTGCCCTTCAGCCTAGGCGAGGGAGCGAGACTCCGTCTCAAAAAGAAAAGAAAAAAAGAAAAGCCTGGAGAATTCCTCTTTTTGTCAGAAAGTACCCTATCATCCAGGATGCTCTATTGTGGGGAAAAAAAATTGCAGACCATGGAGTAACTCTGTCCTTGGGAATTCAGTGGCAGGAGTTCACCCCTGGGAGGTGGAGAAGGCATTCAGAGGTCTACTCAGCTACACCACTGCTCTGGAGTCTCATTCCCTCATTCTTCTTGCCCATCCTCAGCCTGGTTAATCCCATTAGGCTCTGGACAAAGGCGGGAGGTAAATTCCCATCCAGCCCCTACCCAAGAGATGCTGGGTCTGTAGATCCAGGTGGAGTATAGCTACGTGTATTTTTAAAGGCACCAAAAGTGATTGTTATTCAGGAGGCTCTTAAACCACAGTTTGAGAAAACAATGTGTTAAACAGAAATTGCATGCAGGGCAGTGGATACCATTCCTCGGGGAACCTCTAATATGAGTCACACCCAGTCTGGGTGCCCTTCAGCAGACAATTAAGAAAGGCGTTTCTGGGTCATACCAGCACCATTCTATGGGAATATGATGCTTCTGGTCCATCCTCCAGCCAACCACTCCATCTACTAGCTACTAATAGCAGCATTTATTAAATGCTTTCTATTTGTTAGCCACTGTGTTGGGGCTTTCACATGGGTCAGATAATCCTCACAATCACGTGATGAAGTTATTTCATTATTAGAGATGATAAACATCCAGAGAGGCTAAGGAATTTGTCTAGACACAATGTGAAAGTGGTTGTGTTGGGATAGGCATCCAAGAGACCTAGTTGCACAGATCATCCTCCTCTTACCACTCTGCTATGCTCTCTCCCATTGAAATCACACAGGTCTGGGACTGGGGAGTAAGGGAGACTCAATGCTTCTCTCCACCTGAAGACATTCTGTCCTCTACCTATGCTGTATTTCCATCCTGTGGTCTAGTTGGAATTTTTTTCCTTCCTTGGCTGTTTGTTCAAAGGACTGAAATGAAGATTAAGTAGGAAGACTGACAGGGAGGATGGGAGCTGGAGAATTTACTAATGAAATTGAGTGAGCCTGCCTGTCTGCCATGAAATTTGCCCTTTGCCCGGTACCCCAACATGACCTCAGTGGAGCACAGGCAACCCCTCAACAGGGCTGACCAGGGCAAGTTTCAGTGGGAACACAAGTGCAGACCACCTCATGGATGTGTTGGTTTTGGCAGGATCTGATCGATGTCATCCTGTATGTAATGTTTGCCTCTGTGTCCAAGTTAAAAAAAAAAAAAAAGGAGAGAGCAGAAATGAAGAATCAGCAGTAAATACAACAGTTCCTAGGAATTGGTGCAAACTCTTTGTGACAGACCCACAGGCTATCTATTTGTTCTATATAAATTAGTAAATGTATAAATGAATAGTAACAAGTAAATTTTATTATAAATTACTAACCTCTTAGTATTTTTTTCTACAAAATGTAAGATAGAGAATACAGAGTTTGGATTAGCCATACCTAGTGTCCCATCCTGCTTCTTTCAATTCCCTGAGCAAGTTACTTAAACTCTGTGCCTCAGTTTCTTAAGATTTAATTGTGGGTAGTATCTGCTTGAAAGAGTGAGATGTAAAGATTAGAAATAATGCATGCAGGGGGGCTCTCAATAAATGGTAGCTAATATTATGATAACCACTCTAGAATTCATTTCCAAAGGTAATGGAATGTCTAAAGATGAACCATATGAAAAGTATAGACTTTTGGTCTGTGTGATTTCAAAAATAATGATACAGAGTTTTGATGCCTATATTCCTGCTCCTGTGAGCTAAAAATACTGCAGGTAAATAGCAATTCTGTATCCTTTTGATCCTTATAACAGTCCTGTAGTATATAATAGGGTATTATTTTCCTGATTTAAAAAATTATCATGTTAAGGATGAGCAAAGTTAAATGGTTTACCCTTAAAATTTATAAAGAGAAGAGCTGAGACACATACCAGTCTTCTGAAACTGTATTCATAGCTCATTCTACCTGACCACACTAGAATCTATATATCAGTTCTCTTTGAAGCACCCGATGAAAATTCATACTGTTGCCTTCTCTCATATCAATTTTTAGAAAAATTGTATCCCAGAGATGGAAAGAGAGTTTATTCAGATCATACAAAAAATGAGCAAGAGGGATTGGAATTTGTAAAAGGAGACTTTAGTACGTAACCAATTAGAATGACCAAGGGGATCCTGAAAAAGCATGAGCTCTCCTGCTTGCTAGCTGTGCAACTTTGGCAAGTTAACCATATTAGGCTGGAGCTTCTCAAGTTCTCAAGTTCTGAATGAAGAATAACAGTGTCAACTTCATAGTGCTGCTGTGGTGATTGAATTCGATAATAGATGTGCACCTGGCAAATCGATGCTCAATATATGTGGGTTTCCTTTACCTCATGCCTTAGCTTGACAAGTAAGCACTTGGCAAAGTCTAGTAACCAAAGCCCTGGAGTCATGAAGCCTTCTCATGCCCACAAACTAGAGACCGTGGATACTTGGCAGGGTGGCCAAGCATCTCAGCAGTTCTCAGCCTCAGCTGTCCGAAGCAGAGCTGTTCCTAGAAGGGACATTGAGAATACTCTGGCCTTGAAGGGAGATTGATTCCCTCTGTAAGTGGTTTGCCAGTAAGGGTGTTAATTCAATCCAAATGTTGGAGTGGTTTGTCTGCTCTGAGTGACTTGGATGCTGATAACTAATAGATGTGGGAGCACTAAAGTTCAAGCTTAATGTGAACACATGGTCACCTAAGAACAAGACTGGGACCATTAGCTCACAGTATGAGGGCCACAAGTCTTTATGAGAGGATCACAGCATTCACTTGCTATGCTTCTGAGAGCAATGGCAAGTTGTGGGCCCCATTAACAATGATCGAAGCCTCATTATTCTGACCCTATTGGTAGGCCACCTGCACATGGGTAGCATTATACCAAAGATGGGAGTGAGGAATCCATCTGATTCTAAGGAGGCAAGCCTTTCTTGCTAGTGTTCACTTCTTCTTGGCAGACAAGGTAACTGAAGACATTAGAAAGTTTTAGCTTTCTCTGTTCGTGTGTATATGGGTATTTATGCAAGCTCATAAGTTACCTGTAAAGGAGTACTGTTCTCATAATTGTCTCCTTCTACACGACCATATGAAGCATACCGTGAGTCAACTCATGTCAAGATTGTTAGAAGAGTCTCTGTTCTCAAGTCCAGGCTGTGTGCATGCCTCTCAACTCGGGCTCATTTTCTAGGTCTATGGATTTGGCCCTGACTTCTTGGCCTGTAAAGTTTGATTTCTTGCAATGCTCCACGCAACTGGTCCTGGTGAGAAAATATCCAGTTATTTGTTTGTGTTTTGCTTTGGCTTTAGTATGTTCTAATTGAACATCTATATTTCAGGCGAGGATGGCAATCAAATGATACACAAACTCCGGGCAGACTTGACTCCAGGAAGGACCTAAGGGATGAAGAAGGCCTTGTTCTCTGGTACCTTCTTCATGTTTGGTCTACTCTCACATCACAGGAACCATGACATCTGCTTGCCTTGTCTGGCCAGTGTCCCCTTTCATCTCTGGGAGTCAGCCTAGGAGGTCTCTGCAGCCCAGTCCTCATCCTGAAAGGCTCAGTCATATCTAAACTCCTCTGTGCCTGTGCTTGCTGGGGTGAGGGTGCTAGAAGCCTGAGCCACAGTGTGTTAATTTCCTATTGCTGTAGTGAAAAATTAAAATAACTTTAGGGGCTTTATTAGCTTTAGTGGCTAATAAAACATAGATTTATTATCTTATAGTTCTGGAGATCAGAAGCCTCACAAAAGATTCAGCTAAAATCAAGGTGTTGGCAGAGTTGCATTCCTTCTGGAGGCTCTAAGGAAGAATCTAGTTTCTTGTCTTTTCTAGCTTCTAGAGACCACCCACATTCCGTATTTCATGGCCCCCTTCCTCCGTTTCAAAGCTAGCAAGGTGAGGCTGAGGCCCTATGCTGCCATCTCTCTTATTCTCTCTCTTCTATTTATAAAGACCTCTGTGATTACATTGATTTCACCTGGCTAATCCAGCATACTCTTTCCATCTCAAGGTCAGCAGATGAGCAGCCCCAATTCCATCTGCAACCTTAATGCATCTTACCATGTAACCTAACATATTCAAAGATCCTGGGGATTAGATGGTAGACACCTTTGGGGGCCATTATTTTGTATACCATACACATTCATCGTTTTTCCATGAGGCAGAGCTTGTACAGGACCATTGCTGAAAGCAGTCCTGGTCACATGCTGGACTTAGGGCAGCCCCACCCATTGAACTGTCTCCTCCTGGTCATTGATAAATGATGGTGATCAGCCTCCCTTGGCAGCCTTCCCAGACATGTGGTCTGAATCAGCTTCCAGGGATCCTAATGTCCTTTCCCTTTCGGTTGACACATGCTCTGTGTCCTCAGTAATCACCCTGTGACCAGTTCACCAAACTCTACCTTAGATAGAAATTTCACTTGGGGGAAACATGGCTGAACAACTTTTTCCGAGGCTTTAAACATCTGATTGCTTAGTTTGCTCCAAAAAGATTATTAGCCTTAGGTCTAGTCCTGGGTCTATTGGTAAGTCTAAAGTAGTTAAGCTGTGCTTCCCCCACTGGTCCTAGGGATAGCAAATGACTTAGGACCAACAATCAAAGTATTCAATCCTCTGGCCACAGTCCTCACCTAAAGATGAACGTATGACCGGAGCCAACTGTGGCAGAGACAGTAGTCCTCGTCTCACATTCTAAATCCTCCCTCCCGTTCCTAGTCATCTTGCTGTGTAGCTAGCTGTGGCCAATAAAATGTAAGAGGAAGTGCTATGGATCACTTCTGGACTGAAGCAGTGAAAATCCATGCCTGATTCTCCAGTCTTTTCCTTGCTCTACTACAGCAATAAAGAAAATATTAAGTTGCAGATGATGGAACTACAAATGGCAGAGTGTTCATCATCCCAGGTCCCTAATGACCAAGGACACACTGGGTATGTAACATGAGTCAGAAACAGGCTGGAGTGGTAAGCCTCGGATTTGGGATTCATTGTGCCAACAACAAAACCAGTGACTCTGACTAACATACCAGCCCAATAAGAGGGCTTCCTGAGGCTTTCCGGAGCTCTCAGGAAAGACTCCACCTCTTTTGTTCTCTGACACTGCCAGCAATAAAGACATTTTGGGCGTGGAACTTCCGGTGGCCATCTTGCCTCCATGAGGAGAGGGTCTATCTGAAAATGAAGCCTTTCAGAAGCAAGCAGAACCAAGGGATAAAGAAAACAGAATCCCGTTGACCTCATTTGAATCCTTGGATGTATTTGAACACAAAGGCTGCATGACTCTTTGAACCTCTCACTGATGTTGTAAAGATATTCCCCCCCCCCTTTTTTTTTGAGCTAATTTGAGGTATGTTTTGTCCTTTGCAATATTGAGGGTCTTCACAATCATAGCCTTTTCTGTAGACTCATGTGACAATCTAGAATTATCTTTTTCTTTTCAGAGACTCCTTCCCATGGAAAGCAAGACTCCTGCATATCAGAGTGGGGTCCTCAACACATTTGGTTGCCCCAGAGACTATAATTCTTCTATATTCTTTATGAGTGTTCTCCTGTTGAAGTATAATTACATTCCCCTTTTCCATTTCCTGAGAAAGAAGAGTGTGTTAACAGTCAGCAGCAGGGACTTGAAACTGCTCCTGTTTTATTTTAATCACCAAATCACTCAAGGGAAAATTCACCAGTCATCAAAAATAAAACAAAGGGAAAATGAATATTGATCATCTTGACTTGCAAGTAAAAACAATAAAGAGGTTGGATGTGATGGCTCACGCTTGTAATCTGAGCACTTTGGGAGGCCGAGGCAGGAGGATTCCTTGAGCTCAGGAGTTGGATGCCAGCCTGGGCAACATAGTGAGACCTCATCTCTACCAAAAACAAAACCAAAAATATTTTTAAATTAATGGGTGTGGTGACATGTGCCTGTGGTCCCAGCTACTCAGGAGGCTGAGGTCGGGGGATTGCTTGAGGCTGGAAGATGGAGGCTACAGCGAGTCATGATCGCACCACTGCCCTCCAGAGTGGGTGATAGGGCAAGACCCTATCTCTGAAAAAAGAAAAGAAAAACAATACAGAGAAACTGGTCCTGCCCTTATTCCACTATAGTACTCTCTCTAGGCATTGATTTGCCTTTAGGCATTTTCCAACCATTAGTTTGGGCCTTTGGGAAAAAGATCAAAGGTTTTGAGGTTTCCCCCAGAAAGGATGATGAATGTTCATTGACTCATTCACAGTGGCTCTCTTGTTCCCTGTCTGAACCCAAAAGGAGGCATATAGGAGAACACTTCTTGGAAAGAGGTTAGAGTCTGTGGTGGTAGAATTACAAGATAAAAGGTCCACAGAGGGGTCAAACCACCAAAGTTGACCTCAGCTCCATGCTTTAACCAACTGTGCCAAATTCTGACCAGCTCCCTGGTCAGTGAGGGGCTGACCCCCACTCCCCACACATCCTAACACGTGTTTCTTCAGAGTGCCTTGAATTGACCAAATAGAACCTCCAAACTTAGAAACGGCCAGTGGGCTGTAGGCGGAAGACTCAGAATTTCTTCAACTTTGACCACAACTGTGAGTCAGTGGATAAAACTGAGTCTTTGTCAAGTATCCCTCAAATACTAACTCAGGAATTCAGCAAGATCTCTAAGATGGATGGCACAGAATATTAGGTTCAGTTTTCAAAAAAACCCATTATTACCTGATTGTTTTTGTTTAGCAAGGGAGCACACATACATATTCCTGTGTGAATATGTATTGTTGACCTGGAAATTGTAATTAGAAGATTGCCAATCTCACTTTCTTAGTCGTGCTAACCTCTGGTGAAGAGTCTTCAGCTTTGCCCATGCAACTGCTATAATATCTAATAATAATATAATAATAATAACTGCTATAATATCTAACTGCTCAAAGTTGGAATACCTTAACACTCATTTCAAAATAATTCAGTTCTTCCTTTTAAGTACTACTAACTTGGGCTCATGTCTAACTTGGATGAAAAGAGTAGGATGCTATTGACAGTGTTTCCTTAAATTATATTTCTCATTATTCCTGATAATTATGATATTAACAATATATTTATTAGTTGACAAGATGCGATGGTCCCTATGTACTTTTACTTAGAGAATTATAGAATTTCATGTGAAGAAATTATCTAGCCTACATGCTCCAGTTTTCTTGGCAACATTCTCCACTACTGTCTTTCACCCTTGAATGCTGCTCTTCCACAGGCCATCTGTAGCAGGTATTGCTAGTGCCCCAGCACATTGCCTTGGCGCAGCTTGGATTTCAATCACAGCTGAGACCAGACTCACTTTAAGCTGATAGTGTCTCACATCAGCTGCTGGGTGCCCCAACTATGTCTACATCTGCCTAAGACCTTCTCCCAAACTGCTGACTATGTAAGTGTAGCCCGGACGTAAACCGTGCATCTGTGGGCTTCGAGGCAGTGTGGCACTCTACCTCCCCTCAGGGGGTTGATTCCGGGAGGCTTCCTGCAGGATTCTCAGAGGTCTCTGGCTTACAGTGGCTTCCCTTTTTTTCCTGTCTTACTCCCCCTGTCCCGTCTTTTTCGTTACTTAGGGTCACCTCCCAAATAAGTGGCTTGCATTCAAGCCCTAATTACCTCAGGGTCTGACTTTGAGGGAATCCAAACTAAAATACAGTGTATTCCATTGCGGTCAGTAAGCATGTGGACTTTGGACATACACTTCCTGACACTACTAGCTCTGTGACCCTGGGCAAGTTTCTTAAACCTCTTTGTGCCTTGGTTTTTTTCTTCTATAAAATGGGGATAATAATAGTATCTACATTAATATAGCAGCCATTGTTTCAGAGCTTTTCCTCATGGTGAGGTGAAATCTGCCATCCTGTAAATTTCATCCTTTGGACAGAAATGGTCAACAGCTTCAGGTCACAGCAGCTCAGTTGGTTGAGATGAGGAAATGAGTTACCATTTACTGGGGTTTCCTAAATCACTTGGTAAGTCATTTCCTCTGGGCCTGGCTTTGGCTTAGTACTAAGACCATTGGAAACAAGAAATTCTTCTCTTAGAGCTTTAGTGCAAAGAACAGTGATGGGGCAAATAGATTATTTTAATAACACCTCTAAATGAATGGCAGTTAACTGTTATAAAAATACTAATAAAATGCTATTTAATGCAATAATTTTTGCCTTTTCGATTCTTTTCTTTTTAGATGCAGCATTATAAATATCATCAGAATATAATATCTAACCTCCTGACAACCTGAATTTATTTCAGTAAATGTTCTACTGATAACACCTGCTTCCCTTTGATACAGAGCCTAACGCTATGTTTAGATTTAATTTGCAAGTATAGAAAGTAAGTTTCAAGGAAGTGATGAAAATCAGAGACTGAGAGGCCACAGTGGGTATTTGTTCAGGTCACTGAGTGGCAGATGATGTGCGTGAGAAGGAATACAGGGAAAATATATGAAATTGAAATATTAGGCTCCTATGAGCCCTTCCCATACTTACCCAACCCTCACTTTGTCAAGCCTCTTTACTGCAAGTATGGTCCACGGACCAGCAGTGTCAACAACACCATGGAGCTCAATTACCATTCTATAATTTATACTTTTAATATTCATCCATAGCAAGAAATAGGGCTCCAGCACATTTTTAATCTTGTTTTTATTATGGTATAAGATACATAACATTTATCATTTTAATCATTTTAAGTGTACATTTCAGTGGCATTATAGGCATTCACATTATGTAACCATCACCACTATCTACTTTGAGAACTTTCACTTCCCCTAAACAGAAACTCTGTATCCACTAAAAGGTAACTCCCTATTACTCCATTTCTCTAGCCCCTGGTAACCTCTATTTTACTTTCCGTCTTAGCTTATTTGTTCTTAATTGCCATATTGCATGTCTTCAATAAATAGTATACTTATTATCTATTCCTGTATTGGGCTAAGATACTATATTTGTTTTCTATTACTGCTAGAATGAATTATCACAACCTTAGTGGCTTAAACAGCCCAAATTTATTATCTTGCAGCTCTGTAGTTCCAAAGTCCAATATAGGTCTCACTAGGCTAAAATCAAGGTATTGGCAGGGCTACATTTCTTTCTGGAGGTGCTAGGAAAAAATCCTTTTTATTTTTGTCTTTTCCAACTTCTAGAGATTGTTCTCATTCCTTGGCCCATGCTCCCCTTCCTCCATCTTCAAAGGCAACAGCATGACAGCTCCCTGACTCTATTTCCATCATCAGAGCTTTTTCTCTGACCCTCCCCTTTTGCTTTCCTTGTTCACTTTTAAGTTGGACAATTGTGGTTACATTGGGCTGACTCAGATAATCTTCCTTTTTTAAGGTCAGCTGATTTGGTAAGCTTCATTCCTCCTGCAGCTGTATCTCCTCTTTGTCATGTAACACAGGTTCTGGGGATAAGAATATGGACTTCTTTGGGGAAGCCATTATTTTGCCTATCACAGTTACTAAAACAATGTTGCAGTTGATATCCATATATATACATCTTTCTATTGGTGCTCTCATGTGAGAGCTCTCTTGGCAATACATCTACAGTAGAGTTTTATTTTCCTCCTTTACTCTTTGAGGTCTTTTTGGAGTCAGATTTGTCTTTATTTTGGATACAACCCTTGCTGAGACTGACCCTAAGGGAGCCTAGCTTTGTTCAGGTTGCATATGAACGGAGGAGTTGGCCTCTGCCTGCAAGGCCTGGCCCTTGTATGTACTCCCTCACAAGTTCATAGTTTGAAAGCTTTAAGATCTATAGTGATAACGAAGAGGAAGATGAGAAAACACTGCAAAAGTCCAGGGATGAGTTAGAAACAGTGGTGTCTAGGCTATGTGCTCAAAGAAGAGCTGTCTCTGGGATAAGGGAAATTAGTACCAACAGTTCAGGGAGGAGAGTTGGCTGGGGAGCAAGGAGGTGGCCCTGACAGTTGGCTCAAAATAAGCCCGGAGGTGCTCAAACCCAGGATATGTGTCATGTGTGTGTGTGTGTGTGTGTATAAGTCACGTACAATAGACCAGGTGCAGCCAGAGTGGTTTCCCTTTGGAGTTGAGGTATAACAAAGATGCTGATTTTGATGAAAATATTTCTGGAATTATGTTAAAACCAAAAGTACATTCTTTTGACTATCATCAGAGCAGGGAAGTCACCTTTTGAGAACAGATTTATTTTGAAGATAACCAAAGGTAATTACAAGTCAGGTCTTACAAAATAAGTTACCAACTGAATGACAACATTTCTGGTCAAAAAAGGATGAAAACTGATTTTCTTACATGACCATAGAGCAAAGTGACCACCCATCCTTGCCACCCAGTCTGGGTTTTTTATGATTATCCCAATATAATTTATTAATAGCACCCACTATTTTTCTCAAAATGCCCCTATGTACATGATACATTATTACACACTATCCTGAAGGCAATTCTAAAAAAGAGATAACAAATATGTAAGCAATTATATGATTTTGGGATTAGTGCTCAAGTTGCTAATGTGACTGCTTTTAAGAACACATTGATATAAATGTACAAGTTCTGATATGTTTGCTTTTAAAAATACTCAAATAAACCACCTCCTATACTTTCCTTGGCTTTATTATAAATTCATGAACACACAGCAGGCAATAGAGTTGTGATATGACCATGAGTGGCAGCAAACCACCCTCCTTCCCTTTCACACACTGTCAGAATGAGTTTTTATGACTTTCCTCCTGCAGATTGTCCTTGATATTATTTACTGTAACTAGGATTTATCTCAATAATAATGCGAGGAGAAAATGAAGGAGCTTATGTAGTATAACGTGTTCTGAGTCCTATAGTCCCACAGGAATGGCCTTGACTAAGGGCATGGTTTTCTTTTGGGGGCCAGTATAAAATAAGAAGTAGTGGGTTGAACCATGACACTCTAATGAGAAAGTTGTGAGGAGAAAGCGTGAGAACTATTGCTCTAATGTGGGCAGATTAGTCTTGCACAATGCCAAGCACTTAATTCCATACACACTCTATCTTCCTTCACATATTGAGGAAAGATATACTGGCATCATTTATAAATATGATCTTAGTCATTATCATAATATGCTTTCCCAAAAGCCAGAGAGGGCAAAAATACTTCGTGGGGACTTGTGAATATTGATGTAACATCATGAGATTGTATTAGAAACATGAAGACATAATAATGACACTTCAGACTATTTTAAGCTAAAGAATGTAAATAGACAATGTTTCAAATAGAAATATCCCAACCCTTCTGATATCAAAAATAATAACTTTGCAACAGGCTGCATATCTGGGGGTTCTGTCAACAAAGGATATCAGAATAGAATCACAAATCATAGAGATAAAACGCAGAATCAAAATTAAACAGTTTCAACTGTTTTTATTGAACTCTTTCCTCCCAAGGAGGTCAACATAATAACGATGTTTGATCATCTTCCCAAGCTGGGATCTCTTTGAGAAGGTAGTATAGGCAAGACTGGGTCAGAAGAGGGGTGGGGAAATCAACAATTGATAAACAAATGTTTCCTTTTTTAACTTAACTTTTATTTTTAGTTCAGGGGTACATGTGCAGGTTTATTATGTGGGTAAACTCATGCCACGGGGGTTTGTTGTACAGATTATTGCATCACCCAGGTGTTAACCTAGTACCCATTAGTTATTTTTCCTAATCCCCTCCCTCCTCTCACCTTCCACCCTCTGAAAGGCCCCAGTGTGTGTTGTTCCCCTCTATGTATCCATGTGTTCTCATTATTTCACTCCCACTCATATGTGAAAACATGTGGTGTTTGGTTTTCTGTTCTCACATTAGTTTGCTAAGAATAATGGTCTCCAGCCCCACCCATATTCCTACAAAAATATGATCTCATTCATTTTTTATGGCTGCAGAGTATTCCATGGTGCATATGTACCACATTTTCTTTATCAAATCTGCCATTGATGGACATTTAGGTTGATTCCATGTGTTTGCCATTGTGGCTAGTGCTGCAATGAACATATATGTGCTTGTGTCTTTATGATAAAACTATTTATATTCCTTTGGGTGTATACCTAATAATGGGATTACTGGGTCAAATGGTAATTCTGGTTTTGGGTCTTTGAGGAATCACCATGTTGTTTTCCACAAATGTTAAACTAATTTACATTCCCACCAACAGTGTGTAAGCGGTTGAACAAATATTTCTTGCACGGCTATCATGTGCAGGGCACAGCAAAGTGGTTGAACATATGGGCATTATATCTACCAGCTCCACCACTTACTCCACTCAGATGACCGACTTCCCTTTCTCTGTCCTAGCTAGCCAATGTAATGTTGGACTAATAACAAGACCTTCTTCATAGATTTGTTGTGAGAATTAATCCATATAAAGCATTTACAAAGTGAGTGGCACAGAGCAAGCACCCAAATACTCTAGTTAGGAGGAAACAATATATCTGCAGATAAAAACACAACTGCCCAAATCAGGTAGCATATCATACATATGAAATGGTAACTGGCAAATTACAGGAGGAAAGATCACTGTGAATTAGAGGCAGTGGGGTTTGTCCAGAGTCTTAACATAGAGGGAGAAGGAGAGGTGCTTGTTAAGAGCATCTCAGGAAGGCCAGGATGCAAGTGTCTCATGTTCTTATGAGAAGGGGATGCAATATATAAGCCCTTCTGGCTGAAGCATTGGGTTCATGCAGGAGAGAAGTGGGAGAGAGGTGGTAGAGGTGGTTTGGGGTTAGTTTGTGATAAGCTTAGATTTTAGCCACTTCTGGTTTTTAGGACAAGCTTGTGGATTGGTGTAAGTTGTGCCCTTGGAAGCAGATTGGGCAGGGACCCGCCAACCTGGAGGAAAGATGACCTAGACCATGAAGATCAACTGTACTGAGCCTTTTGCACTGCAACAGAGGTCAAGTGTGGGGGTCTAGACTAGCGGGAGGCAGCCAGAAGAGAAAGTCTCCTATGGATTCAGCCTGATGTGAGAGGACTCAGATCAAATTGTGCTAACTGATCCCAAGGGACCTTCTGGTGTGCAGGGAAGGACGGAGACTGAGGTCCAGCTTGAGTTACTAGAAAGGAGAGGTCTTAATAAAATGACGAGTGCTTGCACTTACTTTTTTCTATTGAACAAGAATATTCTCAGAGTGACACTACTTATTCATCACAAAATATTTGGTACCTACTTGTGCTGGAGACAGTCAGAAGAAATTAAAAAAAAAAAAAAAAAGATCATCATCTAAGGTCCCTAAGGATCTCAAAATCAGGATGAGGGGAAGTGAGAGGCAGTGTTTGGGAAGAGGCATTTGTTCAGAAGGCCAAGTATGTGGCCTCCTGTTGTTAAGTAAGTTTCCAGTGAATAATGTGGATACAGTATGCCACTGGAAGGCCAAAAGAGATTCCTATAGGCTGCAGTGGTTATAGGAGCCTGATTTGGTTATTTGTTTTATTATAAATTAAGATGTTTTTATTTTTAGAGAGAAAAAAATCAAGTAGTTGGTTAAAGTGGAGACCAAATTACAAAAATAAAATTCAAAAATGTTATTTATCTTTTTAACTCTTATGCACATTAGACTTGAATGTGCAAAGATATTTAATAATAGTTAACAGTCCTTGAACACTTATTTAGTGTGTGGTACTATGGTACACTATTTACGCATCAGCTTATTTAATCCTTACAAGCTGTTAATCAGGTATACTCTATTATCTTCATTTTACAAATGGGGAAAGAGGGGCTTGGAAAGAGGCTGTTTCACTTCTCAAAAGATTGGCTTTGCTGGAAGCATTGTTACTGTCCCATGACTAGACTCTGACCTGGCATTTCCTTTGTTTTTGTTGCCATTTCCACCACCCTTTTGAGACTGATAGCTTTATGTTTAGGTAGCTTTGACTGCTGGGATCCTTACACTCCCACTGAGAGGGAGTTCAGAGGCACTCAGTGCAGATTCAGTACTGGGTGTCTCACACCATCGTAATTGTCCCAGATTTGATCTACGTGTGTTGTTTGAGCATTTCTATCAGTCACTGCTGCTAGCACTTCCTCCATTACCCTCAGTCCTGGCCACCTGTTTTGCCAGGGAACACCTGTGTGGTGGTCAGGAAGCCGACTGTCTATAGAAGTTGATGAGGCATTTCTGCTTGGATCTGGTGCCTTCCTCCACTCCTTGATCATTGTCAAAAGGTTCTGCAGCTCTTTATAACTCAGTCACTTCCAGCACTTCATCTTACTAGCTGTGTGATCTGGCTAAGTTGTTTAACCCTCTAATCATCAATTTCCTTACCTATAAAATCAGAATAATAATAGTACCTACCTTGTAGGGCTGTGAAATTAAGTGAGTAATGTTAAAGCACTTAGAATAATGCCTGGCATATAGTAAATGCTCAATCGATGTTTATTTATTATTGTTTCCAGAATTTCTCAAGTGTTCATTGGAAATATTGGGCCCTAGAGTCAAGTCACAACTTAAAAATAATAATTATATATAAGAACAAATTGTAACATGGTTATAGAACAAGACCGAAAAGTGATTTTTTTTTTTTTTTTTTGAGACAGTCTCACTCTGTCTCCCAGACTGCAGTGCAGTGGTACAATCTCAGCTCACTGCTGCTTGAACTTGCAGCCAAGTTCAAGCGATTCTCGTGCCTCAGCCTCCTAACTAGCTGAGATTACAGGCGTGTACCACCACACCAAGCTAATTTTTGTATTTTTAGTAGAGATGGGGTTTCACCATGTTAGCCAGGCTGGTCTCAAACTCCTGACCTCAAGTGATCCTCCTGCCTCAGCCTCCCAAAGTGCTGGGATTACAGGTGTGAGCTACCACACCTGGCAAGTGATTATTTTACAAACATACTACCATGTTATCATTAAGCAATAACTTTACTTTTTTTAATCAAATAGGAAGTAAAGCAAAAGGGAGGACTGACAGGGTTGCAGAGAGAGAGCACAGCACCCCATTATTTGCATGTGAGTAAAGCTGTCAGAAGTGTTGATCAAAGTGCAGTCTGAGGACCACTTGTCTGGGCACTTTAAAATATGTATATACCTGAATCCTACTGATTCAGAAGCCCTGGGAATTGATTTCTTCTCTTTCCTCTTCCTCCTCCTCCTCTTCCTCCTCCTCCTTCTTCTTCTTCTTCCTCTTCCTCTTCTTCTTCTCCTTCTCCTTCTTCTTCCTCCTCCTCTTCCTCCTCCTCCTGCTCTTCCTCCTCCTCTTCTTCTTCCTCTTCTATCATCCATTTCTGCTTCTTCTGCTGCTGCTGCTTCTACTTCCTCTTCCTCTTTCTCTCCATCTCCTTCTTCTTCCTCTTCCTCTTCCATCCTTCCTTCCTTGCTTTCTTCTTGAATAAGTACACTAAGTGATTGTTAAGCACTTGAAAGTTTGATTTGCTTCCATCCAAGGATTGAGAAACAGCATCCCACTAGGGTCAAAGTGGACTTGCAGCTGGACAAAAGCAGGCCTGCATGTTGAAGTTTGATAAGACAATCCCAATTCCTAGGCCTTCAGGACATCAATTGACCAGAGAGATAATAATGAGCTGGCTTTATATGACATTTAAATTGAGTAAAGAACATTTGTCATTTTAGGATCAACCTTGCCTGATATCAACTCTGTAGAACACCTGGTGATCAAAGGGCATAGGGTTTACCAGCGGCAGAGTAACAATGGCAAAGCCCATTTTCGTCTCAAAACTCACTCCCTTAATAACAAGAATTACAAAAATCAGCATCACTTTCTTTCTCATGATACTAGAAGCCAAATAAAACCCTGAAACACCAGATATGGCGACAAAAAGCAAATGGAAGATTGCTAAATGACTTAGCTAAATAGTACAAGAAAAAACTAGGAATCTATAGAGGAAGAACTGAATTAAATCAATTCATCTGTGGGACTGTAGAAAGGCATCAAAATTGGTAACATCAAGTATTGTAATATATAGGAGGAGACTGGGGGCAGGGGATATGAAGAAAAAAAATGGAAGGGGGTGTGGTTAAAAGCTACATAAAACTACTTAAACACCCTGAGTTCCACCCTCATCCTGCAGTTAGAAAAATATACTTCTGGAGAAACAAATTACCTTCCCATCTCTTTTGTCAGGAAACTCTTGGATGATGTACTGACCAACACAGGGACTAACCTAACAGAGAGGAAGACAGGGATTTTAGGAAACCGGAGACCACACAGGAAGGAGGTAAGAGGGAAATCCCAGGATGATGGCAAAGGGAAGTCCCCAAACAACAGCTGTGCAACAAGAATAAAGAACAATCAGAGGATTGCTTGAGCCTGGAGGTCAAGGCTGCAGTGAGCCAAGATCATGCCACTACACTGCAGCCTGGGCAACAGAGTGAGGCCCTGTCTCAAAGAAAAGGACCTGTCAGCCCCAAGTGGAGCGGAACAAGAGGGTCCTGGGAGGAACGTCCTCAGAAAAAGATATTCAAACACAGTTATCTGAGGAGTTTGAAGATGTATAAAGTTCTATTGAAAGCCATTGTACATAGCGATAGGAAGACATGCTATAGATTAAAAAATAATAACCTAAGCAAATCAAAATTAGGTAACAAAAGTCCAGGAAAAACAAAAACGTATGTAAGATGGGAAATGTAGACAGTGTACATCACTTAACTCAGAAATGAACCATCATCAAAAATAATAAAAACACTGATTATGAATTTAACAAAAAGTTGTGGTGATAATTATAGTGAAGGATATGAGCGCTAAAATGCTCATTTACCATAATAAGAATTAAATAGATTATGCCAAAGTTATAAACCAAGATACGTTAGTATACAAATATTGTTTACACGTAGAGTGGTACATACCAAAGATACACCTCAGAAAATTGAAAGTAGCTGCCTCTGAAGAGTCGGACAGTGAAGGGTGTGTGTGTGTGTGTGTGTGTGCGTATGTGTGTGTGCACTTGGAATCTACAGTTTTATTATAAAGTTTCTTGAAGGAGAATATCATAATACCATGTCTTTTTTTTTTTTTTTTTGGAAGAGACTTGGTAGCATTTTTTTGTCCAGTCTAGAGTGCAGTGGCTTTTCGCAGGTGCAATCTTAGTGTACTACAATCTAGAACTCCTGGGTTCAAATGATCCTCCCACCTCAGCCTCTCGAGTAGCTAGAACCACACGTGTGTGCTGCCACACCAAAGAAAAACAGTTAGAGTTGAAATTCTAATGCCACTACTTACTAACTTAGTAACTTGTGACCTTAAGAAAGTTACCGATGCTCTCTGTGTGCCTCAGTCAGTTTTAACATCAATATAGTGGGGAGGACACAGATAGTACTCAACTCATAGGGTGTGCTGAGAATTAACTGAGACTATCCTTGTAAAACATTTAGTTTGGTGTCTGGCACATAGGAAGCATTTGATGCATCTTATCCATTATCATTTCACTTTTTAAATTATGTTCATGTATTACCTTGATAAGAAAAAAATATAATTTAAAAGAAGGCAGGGCCGGGAGCAGTGCTCATGCCTGTAATCCCAGCACTTCAGGAGGCCAAGGCAGAAGGATCACTTGAACCTAGGAGTTTGAGACCAGCCTGGGCAACATAGGAAGACCCCATCTCTACAAAAAAGTAAAAAAAAATAGTCAAGCGTGGTGGTACATGCCTGCAATCCCAGCTACTTGGGAGGCTGAGGCAGGAGAATCACTTGAGCCAGGGGGTCAATCAAGACTTCAGTAAGCCATGATCACACCACTGCACTCCAGCCTGGGCAACAGAGTAAAAACCCTGTTTCAAAAAAAGAAA
>NW_012118376.1:10136121-10143366 GCF_000951035.1 Colobus angolensis palliatus
CTGGGCAACAGAGTAAAAACCCTGTTTCAAAAAAAGAAAGAAAGGGAAGGAAAGGAAGGGAGGGGAGGAACAAAAGAAAGAAAGAGACAGGGAGGAAGGAAGGAAGGAAGCAAGCAAGGAAGGAAGGAAGGAAGGAAGGAAGGGCGAGCAAGCAGGTAGGGCAAAGAGAGATCCCTGACAAGGGAGCTTTCGGGAGGCTTTCTAACCACACCAACCCTGAAGCTGCATTGCAGTTCACCATGCCTAGAAAAAGACACTAAATGAGTTGTGTTTCCTGTGAAGTAAGAGGAAGGGAACAAGGATGTGTGTGTGTGTGTGTGTGTGTGTGTGTGTGTGTGTGTGTGAGAGAGAGCAAGAGCAAGAGAGAGAGAATGAAGCTTCCTGTTAATGTTGCTATTAAAAATAGGTTTCGATAATATTGTCATTAGCTTTCCTGTGTTCAGATATGCAGAAATAGTCCCCCTTCTAGCTCTGTTTCTTTGAAGGTGGGCAAGAGGACAACCTGTGGATTTCTCCTCATGAATTGTTCAGGCCTTGGCATGGTCCTCTTAGCGTCTTTGTGGTGAGAGTGTGTGGATTTACAGGCCTGAGGATGATGGGCTTTCCTGCAGCCCTGTCATCTCTCTACTCATCTAGATGAGGAAAACGACAAGTTGGGATTGGAGATACACGGAGCTCACTCAGGTTGCTTTCGTGAGTGTTGCTAAATCAAAATAGCTAATTGGTACCTTTTCCAGCTCACTCTAGGTGCAATTGACTGAGAAACAGCCGTGTTAGCTGATACAGCTGGAACTTGATTGTGTTTCTCCTGGAGAGGGCTGTCTGTAGGGCTCCTATTAGCAGCACACAGCATCTGCTGACTCGTTCTGCTCTGAAGCTTTTCAGGCCAGCACTTCTCTACTCTAGGCTGTCCTCCTGTGGACCCACTGAATTCCAGGTGTCTGGAGTGGAGCTTCTCTTACTTACTGCCCCCTCAGAAGGTGTTCATTGATGTCCCTGAAGTGCCACTCCCTCCACAAAACTGCACCCAGCACTGACCACCGGAGATTAGTTCCTTACTTGTTCTTATCTGGACTTGGGACTTTAAGGTCCTCCTCCCTCCTTCCCCACCCCAGCTATTCACTTAGCCTGGCTCCCTGCCCTTTGTGCACTTATCCATGACCTAAATGGGTAAATTCTTTTGTGTCTATTCACCATTGAATGTTTATTTTAGGCTCAGTGACCTATCTTGTCCATGTTTTAAATTGTGAACGCCCAAGGGTTAAGGGTTGCGTTTCTTTGCAATTCTCTTGTTGCAATATTTGCTACAGCAATACTATGTTTTGAATGTTTATGTATTTCCAAAATTCACGTTGAAACCCAATCCCCACTGTGGTAGTATTAAGAGGTGGGGCTTTTAGGAGGTGATTAGGTAATAGGGTCCACACTTGGGAATGGGATTAGTGACTTTATAAAAGAGGCTTGAGACGCCCATTCCCCCTTTCTGTCAAGTGAGGACATGTAGAAAGAGGGATAGATCACCGGACACTGACTCTGCTGGTGTCTCATTCTTGGACTTTCCAGTTTCCAGAACAGTGAGTAATAAATGTATCCTGTTTATAAGTTACCTGATCTAGGTGTTTTGTTATAGCGGCCCTAAGAAACTAAGACAAACATGTAGGCGTTTCTGTGCTGCTTTCATAAGTGAGGAAGAAGTGAAGGATTCTAAAGCTTCGATAGTGTTTGGAAAAGTAAAAGAAATCTCTGGATTTAGACATGAGAATAAGAAGGTCAAGTTCAGGGACCAAGAAGCATTTTGCAGTTCATTCCTTCAAAGATTGAAATCTGTGTGGAGAGTCATTAAATAAGGAGTCCAAGGCTGCTGAACTCCTTGGGAGGATGAGGGAGGTTCACTTGCTGACCTTTGGTGAGTCACTTCTACTGTGGTCTTTTGATTTCCCTATTTTAAAATGACAAGAATAATAGTTTTACAAGGTGAGAGAAGACTGAGGAATGCTTCAGATAGCCTCCAAGAATTGGGAGTTTAAACCTCAGTACTGTAGTGTGACTTTGGTAAGCATGACTGAGAGGAGAAAGAAGAGGTTATTAACTTTAAGGTCATCAGAGGTGGGTTGGCGTTTATTGGTTCAGTCTGGAACCTGGAACACCAAGCTAGAGGGAAAGTCAGAGAGTAGATAAGCCAAAGCTTATGTCAGCCATCAAAAGCCAGAGGCAGGAGCACAGCTTGAGGCATCGTTCCATGTCAAAGACAATGGCAAACATGCCCATGCAAACTCAACACCTTCAAGGGGCATGGAAAGCAGCTTTCTGATTACTCTTACAGTTTTCTGTTTCTGCTGCAACCAGTTAGAACCGTACAAGTTTATCACCTTAATGTCGGAAGGTCGGAAGTCTAAGATGGTTCTTATGAGCTAAATGCAAGGTGTTAGTAGAGCAGCATTCCTCTGGGGGGCTCTCAGGGAGAATGTGTCCTTGCTTTTTCAAGTTCCTCAAGGCCTCCTGTACCCCTTGGCTTGTGGCCCCACTGCTCATCACTCTACCCTCTGCTTTTGTCCTCATATCTCCTGACTATGATCCTCCTATTTCTTACATAGTCTCTTGTGATTACATTCCGCTCCCCCCAGCCCCACCAAATAGACAGGATATTCTTTCCATTTAAAGATCCTTAATTTAATCACATCCAAAAAACTCTCTTAGTAAAAAAAGTACCATATTCAGAGGTTCTAGGGATTATGACCATGGACATCTTTTTGGGGGGCGTCATTATGCAGCCTGCTACAACTACCCAATGAACTTCATGCTCTTTGTTAAGGGCTTTGTTTTAGTGCTAAAGCCATGACCTGCATATAAATATAAAATAAACATATCACAGATTTAGTTTAACTCATTAAGGAACAGTTAAAATGATACAACTGTTTCAAAGGAAAACTGAAAATTCCCACACATCTAAAGACCTTCAGGAATGCTGAAAGAATTTGCAGATGGATATACATTGATCAATATGGGACACTAATTGAGTACATCACACAATTCACATTTTTATGAACGAAATAGTTTGCGTCACTATCATCAGTACTCTACAATTTACAGAGCCGTGGTTTCACTGAAAAGCAGAGAGCCCAGCCTGCGATCCCAGACTCCAGTCATTGTATTTGCCCCTTTCAGTCTTTTGAAATGTTTCCTGATACCTTCTACAATGAAAAAATTCCCTTGGATCCTCAGAGCCCCTCCTTTGTAGCCTTCCACCTCAGAACAGTTTCTCAGCCTTCTTAACCACCTGTGTTCTCTCCACCCCTACATCATTAGATAACTACTTCATTGATATTCATTTACAATGATCAGGTAGCAACTTAAAATGCATATACTCCTGGGTGGCTGTAAAAGCAGGAATCAAAGCTTTGTAAACTGAGTGCGATAAAGCTGAATGTGTAGGCGGCAATTTTCACTCCCCTTAGAATCACCTGGGAACTTTTTGGAACCTGTCAATGCGGGGATGCAATTCTAGATCACTTCTGAATGTCTCCCTAGATAAGTCTCACGTGAATTCTTATGCAAATCACTGCTGTGGACCTTGCTCCTGAGAACGAGGTCAAGAGACTGGAACATGCACAACACCTGCAGCTTGATAGAGCTATCAGGTCCCAGGACCCACCTAGACTTTCTGAATTGAATCTGGAAGATTAACAAGATCTGAGGTGCTTTGTATGCGTGTGAAATTTCGAGGAGCACTGGGCCTTTCGGGTGGTCTTCTGGAAGGTACTAGGCTTTCAGGTGGAGCAGTGCTTCTCAAACTTTGACTGAGCATCAGAATCACCTGGATGGCTTGTTAGAATTTCAGATTCAGTAGGTCTCAGTAGCCTCCAAGAATTTGACTTTCTTACAAGTTCCCAGGAAACCACACTTTGAGAATCACTAGTGTAGAACTTTAGAGAGTGAGAGAATTTTGAGAAAGAGTCAGTTCTTTTGGGGCCAACGACACCATACTGCTGGCTTATCCATTCCACTGAGCCGGTTGGTCCTCTAAGAAAATAACTGGACTGACACACCCAAAACTCTTCAGCACCATCCTAAAAATAGTTGCTTTCAGCCAGACAGGGAGATTGTCTTGAGAGTAAGAATGTGTAGGTGCATCTCGGGCAGAAACAAGTTGGCTGTCCCTCTAAAATCCCTCAGGATCCCTCACTCTTTGGAAGGCTTTCCTGGGAGCAAAAGGGTTGGGCCAAACCCCTATTAAGTTCACTAGGAATGGCACCAGGTACAAGAGGCTGAAGAAGAGAGTTGGACCCAGTGAGTAAGAAGAAGAGAGTTGGACCCAGTGAGTAAGACACAGGGTTTATGGAGGGGAACTTACAGAGCAATCCAGTGGTAGTGGGCTGGATAGGAGAACCACCGCCTCCTGCAGAAAGCATGCCATTGAGGCTGGGCACAGTGGCTCATGCCTGTAGCCCCAGCATTTTAGGAGGTCAAGGCAGAAAGATTGATTGAGGCCAGGAGTACGAGACCACCCTGGGCAATGTAGCAAAATCTCATATCTAAAAAATAAAAATAAGAAATCAGCCATGTGTGATGGCACACACCTGTAGTTTCAGCTACTCAAAGGCTGAGGCAAGAGGATTGTCTGAGCCCAGGAATTTGAGGCTACAGTTAGCTCAGATCATGCCACTACACTCCAGCCTGGGTGACAGAGCAGGCTAAAGACCTTCCTAAAGACCTTCAGGAATGCTGAAAGAATTTGCAGATGGACGTACATTGGTCAATATGGGACACTAATTGTCCCATCACACAATTCACATTTTTATGAACAAAATAGTTTGCATCACTATCATTACAATTTACAGAGCCGTGGTTTCATTGAAAAACAGATAACCCAGCCTCCGATCCCAGACTCCAGCCATCATTTTTGCCCCTTTCAGTCTTTAGAGACTCTCTCTAAAATAAATAATTTTTAAAAAGAAAGCATTCAGTTTATATTTCATTTTCACTTAGCACCCTCCCTTAACAACTTTCACCTGACCATCTTCATTTAACCCAAAACACAGGGCCTCAATCCTCTGTGAGGCCCACGTGCCATGGGACAAGATGGTTCAGATGTTCCTCAAAGATAAGGAATGACTTTTTGAGTGGGCCACTCCTGTATTCCTTAGCTTGGGATTCCAAACACACATTCAGATGCGTCTGCTGTGTAGGGTCATTCTCAGGGTATGCTTAAGTGACTCCTGTCAGGTGTGTCTGCCATACAGCAAGCCAAAGACTTATTTTTGAGGCTGGAGTGAGTGGGAATGATGTTCACTTATAGGTGGAGTTAGATTTTTAAAAATTTATTTTATTTCTTTCTCCTTCTCTTTTTTTTCCCCTTCACCTCTCCCTTTCTTTCACTTCTCTTGGAGAGTCCAGGATGAATCACTCATGGCCGGCATTTAACTCACACTTGTTATCCTGAGGCAATTTCTTTGAACAGTTTACTGCTTCATACTCCCTCCCTGGGATAACAGCAGGGGAGGGTTTTATTCACGTCACATTATGGATGTGGCATCTGAGGCTAGCCTGCCTGCCACAGTTACTTAGCCAGTTGGTGCTAAGACGTGGTCACTACCCACAAATGCCCCTGGGGCTTTTCAACAAAAAGCCATGGGTTCAGGCCGGCTTTCTTCAGCTATCCTCCTGGGAGAAAATGCTACTGAGGTAAGTCAAGGTGGGCAAGCCTGGGGTGGGGCTTGCAGTTGGGGACAGGGGAATAATGGAGGTTCCCACATCCTTTCTTCTAAGCAGGTGCCCACAGCCACACCTGGAGGCAGTCCAGCAGGCCTGTGGAAGAGCTAAGGCTGAAAGACAGCGATGGGGAAATTCAAAGCCTAAGGTCCTACCCCAGCCCTGTGTCTACTTTGAAGGGAGTGCTGGTGATAGGTGGGTAGCCCAGAGAGTTCACTGACCCTGTAGTCTGTTTCCTTCATGTCTACCTTGTTATCAAAGAGCTGACTTGGGCTGCTTTCTCTGGGGACTTGGGAAGGTAAAGGCTTTTTTCCAGCTGTGCAGGAGAATTCATTGTAACATGTTGGCCTAGTTCTCCTTTTCCTTTTTTCACCTTGCTCATTCTGTCCACCCACCTTCTCCCACTTGTTGGCTGCTTCCTCCTATCCTCCCCTAAAAATGGCTTTGACTCTTCTCCCCTTGGCCTGATCCAGCCATCTGGTAATATCACATGGCAAGCTCAACTTTTGATGAGGGCTTTATTTTTGAGTGACAGAAGCCCTTGTAAGGCAGTATGGTGTGGTTTGCTCTGAAAGAACTGATACTGATATGTCTTCAAAACTCTCTCATGGGCTGGGCACAGTGGCTTACACCTGTAACCAGCACTTTGGGAGGCCGAGGTGGGCGGATCACTTGAGGTCAGGGGTTCAAGACCAGCCTGGCCAACATGGTGAAACCCTGTCTCTACTAAAAATACAAAAATTGGCAGGTGCCTGTAATCCCAGCTACTCGGGAGACTGAGGAGAATCGCTTGATCCCAGGAGGTGGAGGTTGCAGTGAACTGAGATTGCACCATTGTATTTGAGCCTGGGCAAAAAGAGTGAAATTTTGTCTCAAAACAAAAAACACCTCTCTCCTGTTTCCTAATGTTCTACACCAGAGGTTCTCAATGTGTAGCTTCCTGGGAACTTATTAGGAAGTCAGATTCTTGGACTCTGAGATTTACCAAACCTTCAACTCTGAGGGTGGGACTCATCAATCTATAGCAAGCCATCTGGGTGATTCCGATGCTCGGTCAAAGTTTGAGAACTGCTGTTCCCCTTGAAAGACTAATGCCCTCTTAAAAGACCACCTTCCCTCATGGTAAATATTTGCTACTCTCTAGGAAGTTCTTTGTGACTATTCTTATAGATGGCTAACATTCACTGGGAGTTTTCTGGCGTCAGGCTCTTTACATATTTTTTTCTCATTTAATCCTTCTAATACCTCAACACACTATTGTACGCATTTTATAGATGAAGAAACTGAGTCATGGAGGGGTTACGTAAAAATGTTTAGTATGTGTTACTCCAGAATACTGTAGCTGATCTTCGTACCAGACCCTTATTGACTTCAATAGGGATGGCATCATGTTCAAGAGGCTGAAAAAGAGACCTGGAGCCAGTGAACACGATATAAGGTTGAGGGGACTGATATACAGGGTGGTGCAGCAGCAGTGGGCTGGACAGGAGAACCACTACCCTTTGTAAAAAGCACGCTCTATACAGCTTTTCTTTT
>NW_012118376.1:10143652-10212137 GCF_000951035.1 Colobus angolensis palliatus
CAGGATGGTCTCGATCTCCTGACCTCGTGATCCGCCCGTCTTGGCCTCCCAAAGTGCTGGGATTACAGGCTTGAGCCACTGCGCCCGGCCAGCTTTTCACTTAGCACCCTCACCCTAGCAAACTCCACCTGATAACCTTCACTGGACCTGAAACAAAGAGCCTCAATCCCCTGTATGACCTGCATTCCATGGGATGGGCCGGAGGTTCAGATGTTCTTCCTAGACAAGGAATGAATCCCTGGGTTGGCCACTCCTAGATTCCTTAGGCTTAGAACTCCAAGCGCACATTCTTCTTGACTATTGGATCATTCTTGAGGTAGGCTTACATTAAGTTATTGGTTAGATGCATCTGCCATACACTGATTTCCATTAAGGAGAGACCAAGGGTAGGTTACTCCAAACCCCTGATGCAGTCAATCTTCAAACTGAGCTTTAGGCAGAGGGATGGCAGAAGAGGAAGTGTGCTGAGTTGTGTGTTAGCAAGGTGAGTAGGCTACAGGTGAGGCCATGAGATGTGTGCAAGCTAGAGTCCTGCTCTGTCATTAACCCTAGGTGCTTCTTTTTACTCTTTAGTCCTGGGTTTCTTAATCTGTAAAATGCAGTGGTTGAGCTATACTGCTAAGAACTTTTCCAACTGTGACAGCTTGTAATTATCCAAAGGCAAGATGCTTTAGAAAAGTTGAAGCCCCATTTGACCCTAGGTATTTGCTCCACTCCTGTGTGTGAATATGAAATGAAGCCTGCCTGTTGGAAAAGTGGACCAGTGGGGAATTTGACTTGGTATTGGCCAGCAGGATTTGGCTGGACATTCCCTACCACAATGGCAGATCTCAACTGCAGAAAGGTGGCCAGAATAGTTTGCTATCACCTGTATGCCCAACTGAATTCCTGTTTTATTGTCCTGAAGAAAGGGGTTGCTTAAAGCTCTTATGTCTACGGTCCTTTCCTTGATGTGGTCTGTGCTGAGTAAACATCGTTAACATTTAGAGCCTGGAGAGCTTCCCTCTAAGCAGAGAATTTGAAGTGTGAACATAATTTAGTGGCCACATAATATTTTTTATCTACTGAAACCAGAGATCTTCTAGAAGTGGAGGGTGGTATTCAAAAAAAGCTATGATGGGGAAAAGATAGGAAGAGGAGTCATGGAAAGTTGGGAGTTTCTTTTCTATCCAAAACTTTACTCCAAATACCTGGGAAGGTCTTGAACCATGTGAGAGTGACATACCACAAATGTAACCATGGGCTGAGACCAAGCATCTAGAGTAGTCGTCTTCCCCTCGTTACTTCAAAACCTTCTTTGGAGAGAAAGATGATCAGAGGAAGACTATATCTTTGATCCCAGTGAGGGCCTAGAGATCCAAGCTGGTGTCAACTTGAATAAAACTCATTCTATTAAGCTAGTGATCCATTGCTCTGGGGCAGGGAATTAAATGAGGACTCTGTCATTTTCCTTATGCCTCACTGGTATAGCAGAGGGCCACAGTGGAAAACGTTCCAATTAGAAATCAGGTAACCAGGGCCCTTGGCCAGACCCCAACATGTATTAGCAATACGATCTTGACCATGTGCCAGTGTGATGAAAGCCAGTGTGCTCTCATCAGTGGAGTGTAGATTGTTACACTGATTCTTTCTACTTCATATTAGGCAGTGATGAGGATCAACTGACATAATGAATACTGAGATGGTGAGCATATTAGTGGCTTAAAATAACAAATATGTTATCTCACACAGGTTCATTAGGTCAGAAATTTGAGGACAGTTTAGCTGAGAGCTTTAGTTTGAGAACTCTCATGAGGTTGCAGTCAAGATGATTTCCAGGGCTGTCATCTGAAGCCTTGACTGTGGCTGGAGGATCCACTTATAAGATGGTGCACTCATGTGGTGGCAGGTAGATGCTAGCTTTTGGCAAAAGGTCTCAGTCCTTTACCATGTGGACCTCTCCATAGAGCTGTTTTGGTATTCTCATGACTTTATAGCAGGCTTCCCTCAGCAGGCCTTCCCTTGACCATGTAAGTTGGCCCTTTACAGTACACAGGAACATGAATACCAGAAATCAGAATATCAGGAGCCATCTTAGAGGCCATTTGATAAGCTGCTACTGCAGGTGTCATTAGATTTATTGTTCTGAGAATGTTGCTGTAAGTTGAAAGTACTATCTTAGGAAAATACTTTGACTAACATTCAGGCTGTTTCTCAGCCCAGTATCTCATTCTGTTCTCTGAATATAGGATGTCAAAATGCATCTTTCCAAAGGTCATTTGGAAGAGCAGGATGAGCACAGGTAATAGGTGTGAGGAGGCAAGGAAATGCTGTAGACACTTAATGAGTTAAGATTTAGCAAAGAAGCTCAGAAAAGCTTCAGGTGCACTAAGGCAGCAGGTTCATGGCCAACACTCACTGTGCTTGTTATAAGACAAAAATAAAGTCAATAGTTTAAAAATTTCCACCCCAGAAGACCTGTAATCAGTCTTGCCAATGAGAGCAAATGTAAGCCTAATTTCCTGTGCCTTTTCCTACTCAGCCTCTGTAAGGGGTCAGCCATCACAGAAATGGATAGAAAAGGTGGCCAAAACAAAATGTGTTGGGCCCAGCAACCTCCTTTCTGCACCATTTGTTGTATTTTTTTTTTCTGCAGTGGGAAAATACAATGAAGTCACGATGCAATCTCTCACAGGTCTTCTCAATGTATTTTCACAACTCAAAGGTTGTGTCTCAGTCAAAACTTTATCAAATAAAGCATCAAAAGAATGCTCCTTATATTTCTAGGATATGTATTTTGTACTTAATTAAATTTTGCAGATGTTTATGCAATACCAACAATGTACCCCAGAACTCTGAGGTAATGGTGAGAAGCAGAGAGGCACAATGAAGAGTCTGTTAGGGGTGATAAAGTGTTAAAGAAAAAGCTGAAAAATACAACAATGGCAGATACTATTGACAGTCTGGCCCAGAGGCATTCAGTACCTTCTCCCTGTCCACTTCCCAGTATAGATACAGAAGTGAGCTATTTGCTTTCCTGGCCTCACTGGAAGCTAGAGGTGACTACATAACCCAGTCCTGGTCAATGAGGTGTAGAGTCAGCTGGAGGCAGTTCAGAAAGTTTCCTTTCCCTTATAAAAGAGGAAGATGTGAAAGGAGAGCTCACTGGCACTGCTCCTTTTCCCTCCTGCCTGAATATAAATGTGATGGCTGAAGTGGGGCAGTCACCTTGTGCTCATGAAACAATTAACATTTCGCTGAAAATCCCATACACAGAGCAAAACATAAAAGGAACCACAGTCTTGGATGGCCTTGTTGTACTACCAAACCAATTCCAGCAACTCTCTACCTCCAGACTTTTAGTAGTAGTCATTTAAGCCACTTTTAGGTGGCTTTTCTCGTATTTACTGATTATTCCTGTTGAAGACTAAGGCCAAATGAGACTGTTAGAAAGTAAATGCACTGAAAGATCAGTGAGGTCAATTCAGCAAGAGCTGGAGAGGTGTGGAAGGGCTCGATTGGTGGAATTGGGGTCAATGGGGAGCGCTTGAATAGATGGAAATGTAGCAGATGGGATGAAGAATAGCATTCCAGAGTGGACGTACCAATAATTTATCACTGAATCCATATCTCTAAAGACAAGGTTGTCACAGGTCCCTGATCCCTAAGATGTGACACATGGCTGGGCCATTTTGTGTAATTAGGGGCAGCACAACATGATGTGTCACATCAAGGGCTCTTGGACTAGATAGACCTATGTTTGAGTCCCAGCTCTGCCACAAACCAGCTGCATAACTTTGAGCCTGCTGCATAACCTACTTAAGCTTCAGCTTCCTCATCTTTCAGTTGAGGGCAATAAAAATTAAACAAGGTGACATATGCAAAGTGCTTAGTATGTAGTAAGCATTTACTAGCCTGAGTGGTAATTACTACTATCATCATTATAGTGATCAGATATTATATCCATCTTTACATGCCACCATAGGGATGCCTGCTTAACTCTAGAATCCAATTGTTACATCTATCAGATGGGAATGCCATCTCTCAAAGCTGTATTACCTGTTAAGGAGGATCCTTGAGAAAGTTTCCTCGAAACCAGTTTGCCTGGAGTGTGTAAATAACTTACAGCATTTTGTTATTTTTAAGCCCTTTAAGTAGATTTTTGAGCTAAAAATCACTATGATCTCCCCCATCCCCCACCCGCAGCAGAAGATACAAGAATTATGTAAGGCAAGAAGATGAAAACTTTAAACAATGACCTTTAGACTCAGTGAAGGGTTCAGGGTTGCCATTGTATGGAGTAAACTGGCTCGGACTTTAGCAAGTTCTTTTTTTTTTTTTTTTTTTGAGACGGAGTCTCGCTCTGTCGCCCGGACTGGAGTGCAGTGGCCGGATCTCAGCTCACTGCAAGCTCCGCCTCCCGGGTTTTACACCATTCTCCTGCCTCAGCCTCCTGAGTAGCTGGGACTACAGGCGCCCGCCACCTCGCCCGGCTAGTTTTTGTATTTTTAGTAGAGACTGGGTTTCACCGTGTTAGCCAGGATGGTCTCGATCTCCTGACCTCGTGATCCGCCCGTCTCGGCCTCCCAAAGTGCTGGGATTACAGGCTTGAGCCACCGCGCCCAGCCGACTTTGGCAAGTTCTAAAGAAGTTTGGACTTCAAGGCACACTGTGGAAAACTCAAGGGCAGGAAGCTCTTTTCTGGTAAGACCATTTTGTTATGTGCTGTCTCTACCATCCGCAAAGGATGGGGGCTAGAAGGGAAGGTTGAGGTAGAACAAAGATAGTGTCAAGAAGAAACCTGGAAGGTATCATCTGAATGTGCTCTTGAACTCATAAATTCCCTCACAGTAACTCAGTTATTGGTTCTTCAGGTATGTGATTGGATCTGAGGCTGTAATTGTGCATGCACACACGTGAGCACACACACACACATATGTACATATACGCACATTCCTACCCCTCCACACCTTTCTTCCTGCTGCAGTCCGGTTGCCTTTCAAAATCTTTTCCCTCACTTATTTACAGTATCTCATCAAAGACTTTCTGACACTCCCAGTTAAAGTTTACTACTCCTGTGCTTTCTTAGACATTTGCTTTTAACTTTTCAAATTCTGTGAGTGTTCCATGCTTGCTGAGGAAAAACATACATTCAAAAAAATCAACCATGTAATTTTATTAATTAAACCCAATAGACTTCCAGAATTGTCATAAACATACTCTATAAGATATAAATGTATACACATATGTTGAATGAAATGGAATACTTTTTCATTGTTTAAAAATATATTTTGAATACATAAAACATAGATTTATTTATATGCCAATAAACAGGATATGAATGTATAACTTTTTAATTGCTGATGGTATCCTTCTGACTTATACTATACCATTATTTATTCAATAAGTCATTTAGATTAATTTCAGTATTAAAAGGAATATACCAATAAGCATCATTGCTCCTTGATATTGACACACTTGCCTAATCTCTCTCCCAGCTCTCAGGATTATTAGAATAATTTGAACTTTTACATCCATCTTAGTTTTTTAAATCTTAATTTATCTTTACATATATTCTCATTCAATATTTTCTTTCATTATTTTTCATAAATATGTTAACTATTATTTGGATATTGGTTCCATTACTGCTATCATTGTTCTCTACCATTTTTAGAAGACAACTTCCTCCTACTTGTGTTCTTTTTATTTGCTTTTCATTTGGCTGGAAGATTTTTAGGTTTTTTTTTTTCTCTGAAAAGGTAAAAGTGATCACTCTTTGGCATTATGTCTTAAATTTTTGTTGCCTCCAAACATAAACAGTTATTTGGCTTATATAGCTGTTGTCACAATCCTTTTTCTGTCATTAAGTGCTATGAAGGAAAGTCATTATTAACCTTTTTTTTTAAGTTTTAAATTTAAGAGATGGGGTCTTGCTCTGTTGCCCATGCTAGACTTGAAATCCTGGGCTCAAGTGATCCACTCACCTCAGCCTCCCAAGTAGCTGGGACTATAGGCATGTGCCACACTGCACTTGGCTTAAAAATTTTTTTTGTAATAGTAGCCTGTTTTTGTTTGGTTACTTATAAATTTTTTCCTTGAACCCTAAGAAAAGTTACCAAGCAATTTGGGGCTTATTATTTTATGATACTCAGTGGGTCCTTGATATGTGTAGGCTCAATCCTTATTTAGCTCAAGAAAATTTTCTTCTATCAGTTCTTTGATTAGTACTTCTCGACCTGCTCTGTTGTCTCCTGAATTCCTACTGTGCATGTATTAGATCTTTTCAATCTATTCTGTAGGTCATCTCTTTACTTATCATGGTCATCTCTTTTCTCTTGTGTCTGTATTCTGAGAGGATATCTTGAATTGTAAATTCTATTTCACTAATTTGTCTCTGTAGCATCCAATTTGTCTTTTACTGATAACCCTCCATTTTTAAATGTGCTAATAGTGTTTCATGTGATAGCAATTAGACCTGAGCTCAAAATTTTTTCCTATTAATAAATACAAGTTTCTCAAGTTTCAGAGGCGTTGATTTGATTTTTCCCCCTTTTCCTAGAGCCAATTTGTTTTGTATGGGAGACATTTGCTCCAACCCTTCTTTTTAATTACTGAAACATTTCATATGCCTTGTGATTGGCTGTAAAGCTTCTGTAGCAGGAAGGAGGTTACTGTGTGACTGAGTAATGAGAATTCATATGAATTTTGCCTGAGATTATATAGGTCTTTGTTCAAATCCTTTAACCCCAGATATCGGAGAGGGGTGAGGAATTATATGTATGTTTTAAATAATTTAAAGTTTTTAATTTAAAAATATTTAAACTCTAAAAGGTTTGATTTTTCTAGACTAGATAGGAAACATTTTTCTGCGAAGGGGATAAGGGAGAACTTGCACTAAATTTTTTTGTATGTTTACTGTGATAGACCTCAATGCCAGGACATAGTCTGTTCCTCCTAACTGATTTTGTTAGGAACCTGATATGGAGCTGCTTCTGCTTTTCTTAGCAAATATCTTTCCAAGCAGAAGCTGGATGTGAGGTCCAGAGCCAACTGGTGGACGTTGACATCTAATGCATCTCCCAAAGCATCCTTAAACTTAAGATTTTGCCCCTTCCAACTGGCAGGGTGTGCTGTGGCCAACTCAAACCAAACCCTGAGAGCCAACGGCTACATTTTTCTGGCATTTTGTGAGCGGGTTGTGATACACAGCTGTTATTAAACATTAAATGATGTAAGCTTAATATCACATAAATTATAATTACAGGAATCATTAAAAATTAAATCATAAATTTACAATCAAATACTAAAAACTCACCACTTCCTAATTGTTTCACTTTGTTATCAATACTCCTGAGATTACTTTTCATCGATTGCTTCTGGATGGTGGCAATACTATATATTGGTGTGCTACTGTGCACCTCCTCCCAGTTGTGTTCAGTGACATGCGGAAGAGCTAATGATTGAACGTTTTCTGGTGCACCCTTGCTGGTTCACCCTAAGCCCTAGCCTCAATTTCTCTAAACTAGGGAGATGTGGGAGAATATACTGTGCAGTTCTGCTAAGGATTTACAGCCACTTACCAGAGATACTTTCCCTTATATGTTATAGGCTGGTTAAAACTTCCTTCATTCTACTGTGATTACCGACTTTTGCAGAAATTCCTCAAAAGTTCTATATATTGATGACAATCCTTATCCTTGGGAAAAAGCCAGAAAACTTGAACTTCCAGTTTACGGGGTGTTATTAAAATGTATCATTGGAATGTATCTTTGAGAGACAAAATTTTAAAAGTAGTAAAATGAACCTGAAACTAGGATATTCTGTGGGGAAAATGATGAATGAAACATAGTGCCACATAAAGTTGGGCTCCAGACCAGATGAAGCTGATGTCTGGATAAGAGAGTGGAGTGGCCAGTCCCTCACAGCTTTGAGATTTGGCACTGCCTGAGATGTCACAAGGACTTCCCGAAGAGAGATTCACCACTGAGCTGCTGGCCTGGAACAGTCTAGCAAATAAACAGCGGCCCTGATTTTGTTGGCCTTTCTTTCTGTAGAACTTGCAGGGCAGCTTTCTCAGGCATGTTGAAGTGGGTGCAGCCCAAACAGTACTAGGAAACAGGCAAGATGCACCTCGAGCAGAGTTCTGAAGCCAATGTCACAGAACCTCCTTTCTAGGACAATATTCTGCTTCTGCCACAGACTGAATAAGAAAGCACCATATGGAGAATATATCTGAAGAACCATTGCTAATCGAACCTTGTGTAAGAGGCGCTACCGCTTGCAGAGATCTCTTTGACAGATTCCTCTCAAGTGTCAGGGCAAGAGGATCATTTAGTTCCTCCTCCCAGAGCACTGAAACTATGAAAGTATTGTGTGCCCCTTTTTTTTGCCTGGCTAATAGGAAGCTTTGTTTTCCTTCAATTATTGAAACTTTCCTTAGAGATAATTAGTTTTTATTTTCAATAACATCTCCCTTCCTTTCTTCCTTCCCTACTTGTTTTGTGTCTATTTCGTGGCTTTACTTTTTTGTCATACTTGTGTTTAATGTTATACAATGTATATTAATGTATACTATGTATTTAATGTTATAAATACATTTAATGTATTTAATGTTATACAATATTTCAGAATAATAGAACAGCCAATCACATAAATTGGTGATTTTTAATCCATTGGATGATGAGTAAATCAATGCTGTGTACCTAAGAGCCAATAAAAGGTAAATACTTCCTGGAAGTAGGTACAGATATGAATAAATATAAATATCTTATATAAAATATCTTAAAAGTTATACATTTTGGGTGGTTTACCATGTGTCCAGCCAGCTCTATCCTACAAACGACAGGAAATCGAAAGCGATAGATTTGGGGAATGTAATCTTGATAGGCAAGACTTATGACTTACTAACAACCATATGTATTGCTTTCCATTGATTAAATGCCAGCCATGTTGCAGGTGCATTCCGTACACCTTATTTAATGCTCATTCCTAGAGACTCCAAAAGTTAGGTTTTCTATTAAATGCATACCCAGGTGATCCTAATGTTCAACTAGGGTTGAGAATTTCTCATCTAAAATAAAAGGAAAAGGTACAGTTCCATGCAGATCACATCTAATGTGCCAAGATAAAGAGCCAACTGAGGCCCTGGCGTCTGTTCCTGGACAGGGAGAGAAGTGGCTTGCCTAAAGCTGAGGTGTGTGATGTCAGCTGTCTGAACCACCTGCAGCATGGGAACTTTAGATAGGAACATTCAACTCTAGAGAACTTATAATGTAGATAATGCCTTTGACAGTACTGAAAAACCAAACATGTCACCTGAAAAGTGATTATATTTAAGAAGTGTAATGGTCTAGGCTCAATAGAAGCAGCTTCCATGAAGGCTGGTGGGAGGAGCAACCACCAGGAGTACATGGGCCTGTTTTACTAGAGTAGGAAACATTTGAAATGTCAACTCCTCTCTGAAGCTTGGCCTAGCTCCTCATGCAGGCCTACTTGAGACTTAATGTTCATTCCTCTCTGTATCTCTTATGATAGAGGGCAGTTGTTTGAGTTTGCTTTCACCAGCAGACTGTAATCTTTGATTTCACCTGTCTTATCATTGGACCTTCAGAGGGAAATACAGTGTCAAGCAAATAGTAGGCGCTCAATAAAGCTTTGAATGAATCAGTACATTAGACACCTCATCGGATGTCTTATCCTCGCACATCCAAATAAACAGATCATCACCACTGTCAACAAAACTATTTTAAATAGTTTTAAACATGGCACTGGGCCTCTGTTAGAGGACAGTAAATATGGCACAAAGTGACTAGCACATTGTCTCCATCGTGATGATGTTATCTATACTTTCTGGTTTCTGAGGGCTTGGACTATAAATCACTGAGCTCTGAAATGAGAGCTCCATAAATAAATTGGTTCCAGTGAGTTAGTCTTACAACGTATGGTATATTTCACAGTCAAAACTATAATTCTAATGAGCAGTCGTGGTGATGAATAGACCTCCCTTGTAACTTTCTTCCTAATGTGATTAGTGGTGGTAGTTAGAGGTTGACTGTCCTGTTCTCATATTGTAGGCCAAACATTTACACCTGTCAAGACAGGTATAGATTTAGAATATTTTATTTAACAAGTTAAGCCTGAGGTTATGCTTCAGACTGTTATGATTGAGTGCTACAGAGAGAAGGGAATTTCTCATTTCCTTCTGGAAAGCAAAATGCAGATTAGCATGTTGGTGATTACTCATTTATCCTCCACACCCTCCCTCCCCCAAAGCATCTCAGCGGTTTTCTGTTGAGTTGATTTATGACAGCAATACCAAACTGGGGGTTACAAAGTGCTATCTTTTGAGAAGATAATCTGAAGTTTGGATAGTGAGTAATCAATTCTATCTATTTAAGATATTGCAATTGATTTTTATTTTTAAATAGACTTTTTAAGGGACAAGTTCAGGGAAAACAAGGTGTCTTAAATTGACTGACACTGTATCAGGTCTTAACAGACTCTACTTCCCTGCCTCCCACCATGTCCCAGAGGGTTTGGTAGGCTACATTCTTTTAGCACTTCATGCTTTAGGTAGACGGGCAGAGTGTCATTTCCAAATACACTCCTCTCCACACTGTCAAGAACTTGGCTGCCAATTTAGATTCACCTCAGGTGTCACGTTTAAGATGTCAGCAAGTAAAGTATACCCCAATTCTAGGCATGCTTTCACTTGGCCATAGTCACTGGCAACATAAAAGACCACCAGTTGTGGGTTAAAATTGGTGGTCAGGTTGTAAATGGAGAATTGGGGGACTGAGAAGCTTCATTCAGCTCACTTAATCACAGCATATGCTCTAGAAGGAGTCCCAGAGGCCCAAACCTTTATCTCACAGATAAGGAGTTGGAGGCCTGGAAGGTGCCTTGAATTGGCCCACTTCCCACAGCTGGTTAAAGACAGATAAAAAGACCAGGCTGGGTCTCCTAAACTGCAAATCAATCTATTTTCTTTTTTCTATGGCCTATACTATGAACATAAATTATAAAGTAACATATCACTCATTAATGGCAATGGTTTTTAGTTAAAATACTAGACGTACTATTTCAGTAAGCAGGTGATCTAAAGTCGTGTTCTTCAAACTTTAGTATACATTAAAATCACTCAGCTTGTTGAAACAGATTGCTAGGCTCCAGTGTCAGAGTTAGTAGGTCAGGGGTAGGGGCTGTGAATTTGTACCTCTAATAGGTTTCCGAGTGAAGCTGATGTGAATGCTGTTAATCTGGGAACTACACTTTGGGAACCACTGGTTTAAAGCAAGCCCAGGCTATTTCCTGCCATTCATCATTGGCCACCTGTGCACTGTCTACTAATTGAAAGCCACATGGTTACCTCCCCAGCAAAATGTTACCAGTGAGCTTTTTTTTTTTTTTTTTTTTTTTTTGCATTCTCTTGTGCATTTTCCATTGAAAGGCTATTACATTACAGCATAGGGGCAAAGAGCTCTGGCTTGAGAAGTCTATGCATTCAACTCTGCTCTCAGATGCTGCATGATCTTAAGCAAGTCTTTTCACATCTATGCCTGTTTTCTCATCTAAAGAATGGGAATATAATCATCTTACCCACATAATTGTGGAAAGAGTAAGACAAAGAGTTTAACAGATGATGATCACTTGATATGTCAGAGACCAGTGGGGTGTAGGGGTGGGAATTACCCTAGCTCCTACTGGAATAATTGTATGATGATAATTACTTGGGTGAGGGAAGGGCTTGGAAACCAAATAGGGGTGGTGAGGGAAACCAGACATTTAGCAACAGCATAAAGCTGCAACCACTTCTTGGGCTAGAGTAAAAATGGGAGGAGGTAATGTTTCCAGAGCCTTGTCCTGAGAGCTAGAGCAGAGGGGGTTTGCTCAGACCTGAAAATGAGGGTCTATCTGGCAGGAGCTAGAGTCAGGGAAGAGACACCTAGAAGTCGGAGGGCAAGAGATCCAGGGAATATAGTTCTCTGTGATACCAAACAGAACAGGCGGAAAGCAGAACTTCAGTCTTGGAGCTACTGCCATATTCAGAATTTATTAATCATTGTTGCCCCTGAGAGTAACTATTTGTATGTCCCTCTCCCCTCTACTACTAGACTATGTCTTCAGGTCTAGACCCTCACCTTCACATGTGCCTACATGTAAAGTAAACACCATATACATGCAAAGTGGTATTGCCTTACGTCCACTTAGCAATAAAAACAAATGGAAAAGTTATCTACAGTAAGACTTATGCATCTTGACTAGGTGATACAATGTAAAATCTGCATTTGGGGTATAGCTTAGCTGCTGTCTACAGCCCCATGTCATCCCTGCACTGTGTGTTCAAAATGTGCAGACTGCACAACAGACAAAACTAGACACTTGGTTCTTAAGGATGATTCTCAAGGTTTGGGGATGAATGCAGAGGCGGCGAGAATTGAGGGATGATGGGCATTCTAGTTTTCCTATAGCGAGAACATGTCTTGAAAGGACATCACCTAGAGGTATTTCCTCATTTAAGATGGTGAAATCGGCCGAGGGTGGTGGCTCATGCCTGTAATCCCAGTACTTTGGGAGGCTGAGGTGGAGCAGATCATGAGGTCAGGAGATCAAGACCATCCTGCCTAGGTGAAACCCCATCTCTGCTAAAAATACAATTAGCGGGGCATGGTGGCGGGCGCCTGTAGTCCCAGCTATTCAGGAGACTGAGGCAGGGGAATGGTGTGAACCCAGGAGGCGGAGCTTGCAGTGAGCCAAGATCACACCACTGCACTCCAGCCTGGGCGACAGAGCAAGACTCTGTCTCAAAAAAAAAAAAAAAAAGATGGTGAACTATATTAACAACAGCTCAGTATTACTTACATGTGAACACTCAATGTCCTTCTCAACTTTACAAAAATGAGATACTGTGATAACAATCAAAGGGGGTGGGTGGGAGAAATAGAAATAGCAGCAATATTTATAAGCCAAAGTACAGCTGTTTTAGAACGATTTCTTAGGTGGTAAGTGAAATTCCAACCCAAAACTTAAGTTTCAAAACAACCTTTATTCTGTTTGAAGATCTAATACAATGCATTAAAGCAACTTAAAACAAGACATAGCTCCACTGAATCTATAACTTGAACGAAATGTCAAGGAGGCACACTACCCCCACCCCCCACCCCAGTTGCCTTGTGAAGGCAAAATTACAACTGACCGTGACATCCTCCCTCTCGTCAAAAGACCAACTTTATTTTAACAATGTCATATAAACAGATTTGTAAAAACATTGAACTGATTGTAGCTTTAAAAAATACACAGGTATAAATGAGTTTTTTTGTTTTGCTTTTTTTTATATATATATATATATTTATTTATTTATATATATATATATATATATAGCAGCATCCTGGGCAGTTAATGCTATCTCATGGTGACAAGTTTCATGTTAAGTTGGATAGTCTTTCCAATTGACTCAATTCTATTTCCTCCCCACCAGTATTTTCTAGAACTAGTTTTTTAAAAAATAAGAATTTGGCATTTTGGAACTTTGTCCCATGTGAGACATTGTGCTTTAAACTGCCCCTTTCTAAAAATGACCCTAAACTCCAACAGATCTCAGGGTCTGCAATTCAACTGACTTGGATACCATGCATAGCAAAAGCACAGTTGTTAAAACCAGCAGAATTTTTCTTCCAAAGGAACATCAGTAGGACTTCCCAAACATGTTACTAGTTCATAACCAGCTATATGACAAAGCAATTGGTTCCCCACAGTGACAGCTCACATGAACACATTTTGACTTAACACACTAAAAACAAGGATTTCCAAGCTAAGGAAGTCATGTGACCAGCTCCCTAAAAGGAGTAACTTTAAAAAACACAAAAAAGCCAAAGAAATATGAACTTCTCACTTCACTTGCAAACAATTTTCACCTTTGTAAGACAAAACAAAGCAACCTCAATGGGAAAAATCCCATACACATATATAAGAATTGTACTAGACGTTTGCTTGTTATGTACTTGAACTCAACTACCGTGGATCTGTTTTGGCTGAAAGGTGTACTGGGAACACAGTCCATGCACATATACATATATACATATATCAAAAGGCCGTGAAGTTATCAGATGTTGCAAACACATGCTTTTTGCTTTTTCACGTGGTTATGATCTCTCGTGTGTGTAATGTGAGGTCCCAATGCTCCCACTTCTATGCCCTATCACAGCCTCACTGCAGCTTAGCTTCTGGCTTTATCTTTAGGATGCTACACTGGGTGGGAAAAACTGATGTATGGATAAAATCACATATCAGGAGTGCCTCTGCTGTATCTATTCATACTCAGCCGTTCAGACTATTGTTAGGAGGACTGTCTGATGAAACTCAAAGTGCCCGGCTAGCAAAATATCTAAAAAGACAAATGCGGTGAGCAAGCTACACCGCAATCAAAAAGGCATTGGGCAGAATAGGTCTGCTGTAACTCAGTCATATGGAATGATGAATCCTACTTTGCTGTTCAATGAAAAGATCTATTGCACTTATGTTTGTGAGATGCAAAAATAAGGCAACTGCCTAAATACCATGTCATCTTGCAAAGACTGTTGAAGCAAAAATTCACAAAACTGTAGCTTTTAATAAAAATATTCAATCTCAGATCTTATATTTTAGAAATAAAAATTTGTATGTAATAGCATACATGTGCTACCAAAGAAAACCCACAAACCTAGTTTAAAAACTATTAACCAATTAACTGTTAGATTTGTGTGTGATCTAGAAGGGTATCACAATAACTTTAAAGCAGAGACACAGACTAAACCAGGGAAATCATCAGTTGTCTGGCGATGAGAGGGAGATGGTCAGATCAGTGAAGTCAAGTTTGAGGGCTAACAGTCTTGCTGTAAGACTGACTTTTGCTTAAGTATGAGTAGCTTCATGTAAAGAGGAAAAATACATTCTACAGATGATTCACTCAGCTGCAAGACTGATTCTTTCAAAAGGAACAACATTAAAAAACAAAGGAACAGAAAACCCTCACCCTAGTACTTAAACAGAAATATAGCTGTGGGTAAATCTAATATGGAGAAAGGGAAATTTGAAATTGCAAGATTTCATTTACGTCTATTAGGGTAGTGACCATATTATGGTTGCTAATTAGTCTTTATTCCTCCTAACACATGTACAGTTCCTACTGAACATACCAGCTTTTGCAGATCTAAATCAGGAAGAGAGATCTCTCACTCCTGCCCTAAACGGGAAACATTATGCTAACTATGCTTCCTTTTCCCCGTAGTGAAGCACATGCAATGATTAGGATGAACGAGAAGGACTGCCACTTGGATTCCTGCAATGGCCATGACCTTAGCGAGCTCCACATAGTCCAGAGCAGTGACGGTACGATTGTGTCCATTTCCTTTATATTCTAAACCAAATGGAAAGCTAGGAGTAACCAACATCCCACCAAAAGTATTTTTTCAGATCATGCTTTTTTTTTTTCCTAAAATGAGTATTTGCTGGTCGTGATGGATAGTCCAATGTGACAGAGATCATCCCTTTAAACCAGTGTTCTAAACAAAGGTGAGCACTGTTCCAGGAACCCAAAAACAAACTTGGCACTTCCTTCCTAAGAACTGAAATACCTGACCAGTCACACTGTGTTACAGTAGGTTTGTAATTGTCATTAATTGATAACTAGCAAATGAAAGTGAGAAAAGACTGAAATAGAAGAAGCAACTTCACTTTGCAGTTATTCACTTCTCTGTAAATCATGAGAAAGACAAAGTGCATATAACCTTGCCTCTCCCTCCCACCACCCAACCTGATACATCCCTTCACTACATTCCCCCCTCCCTAGATTCAAGAAGTTCACAATTCTTTATGAAATAAACATTGCCAGGTACCGTATTTTAAGAGTCTTAAAACAACATTGTTGGACTCAGCAATACTTTGTCATATTCATATATCTTTTTCTTTTTTTATTGAATAAAGCAGCTTTGAAGCTTATCAGGCACTGCCCAACAAAACAGTCCAAAAAAATCTGTTATGAACTTTTTAACCTTGGGCTAACAGCCAAGTACTCTGTACAAGAAAAACTGTAAAATATTTCATAGTTTTAATTCTGAAGCCATTTTTTTTTTACTGGCATCCTGTACATTTCTTTTAAAAAAGGATAACAAAAATGAATATTAACAAAAATCCGGGACAACAATATTTTCAAGCAACAAAAACTGGGGTGGGGAAGCTTATTCTGAAGATACATTTAAAACTGAAATAACAACTTAATGAAAATTAAGAATTGCATAGCGCTGTGATTTAGCCTTCAGCAAAACAAAACAGAAGCTATTTGGTATTGATACAAATCCATCTATTTGATAGTTAGTCATCCAATATTATGTACATATTTTATATACTGAATGTCATTTTAAGTCCTGTTTTCCAAACTCCATTTTTCTGTTGCTGGGTTTTTGTTTTTTGACAAGTTTAAACACTTTCTGGCACTTTCTATGACAGAATTTCTTCTGAACATACATGAACTGACATTCTCCCAAAGCGTCCCTTGTGAGTGGAAGTGCCTTTCTGCTACATATCGTTCATTTGTTAGAAAATGAAATAATCCACAGTGCGATGTGTCTGGGTCCACCGTGCACAGCAACATCCAGGCTAAACCAGGCTGGACCGAACCTTCTCAGGCCAGGGTTCTTCTGCCTCTCTCTCCTCCGCTCTCCACAGTCCCAACTTTCAGCTGGTAAAGCTTCAGAAAGCATTAACAAGCACCATGGTTAAAGGCCTCTTTGTCCCTGCACGCAGAGATTTTTGCATTTCTTTTTCTCTTTGTGTTGTATGTGGTTGTGGCTTTAAATTAAACCAAAGAAAAAAAGAAAAAGAAAGAAAGGATAAGCACTCCAGCTTAGAAACGTGTGGTCATCATACAGCCCTAGGCTGCATATCTTCCCCTACTTCTTTTTTTGTGAAAGAAAGCTCTAGTCCCATCCAAAGACAGATGGCTTCGCTTCTGCAGCTCAATTCACAGATCAGACTGGAGAGGAGCCCTTTGCTTTCCAGAGGCCTCAGGGTGGCTGAACTTCAGGAGAAGGATCAGAGAGTAAGCGCTTCATCGCCTCTGCTGTGCATATACTGGGTAGGCTAGTGTGACATTGAGGGAGTCGTTGTGCTGCACGAGGGAGGTGTGTTGGTAATGTAGCACCAGTTCTTTCAGAGAGCTGTACAAGTTATAGGGCTCGGCAAAGCCATAGCCAGTCGCTGTTTTGTTTATGACACAATGCTTTACTTCGCCGTCCACCCTAGAGAGGAGAGAAGAAAAACTGTCTTTTGAGCTTGCCCAAGACAATTCACAACTCTACAGAGCATGTTTAATAAAAAGCATCATTGTGCAGTCTCAACTTGGGGAAAGGGTCCTAGGTTACAGTAGACTCTTGGCCCTGTCACATGGTGGACACTTGGCTGAGTGCCTTGGGTAGGTAACCCAGCTTCACTGACCTACTTTATTTTCATCTTTAAAATGGTTTAAAGGGAAGACAATAGTAAAATGTATGTAATACAGTTACTTTGAGAAATGAAAGGAGATCATGCATGCAATATGCTTGATAAAATGCCTGACATGCGGTAAGCATGCAACAAATGGTAGCTTCCAACCATGATGAGGACAACTATCAGCAGTGCTCCATGACTAGCAGTGTTACTATTACTCCCAGGACGATTATTCATAGGATTCCTTCTTTCTGGCTGTCCTTGAGGTGTCTGCACAACTCTCCATCTCTGCATGTGCCCTTAGACAAGGTAAGGACAAAAGGACCCTTCTTTGCTGTAGGAATATTTCCCTCATTAAATGAAAGGTGATCATGGAGTATCACATACTTTTAGAACCATTCCCTACTAGAGGACATTAATTTCTCTGAAATGGTGATGTTGGTGATCTCATGTGGGTATACCTGTCTCAAGGATAATGATCAGCATGCTTTCTCTTTTTTGACCTGTTCCTGATGAGTACTTTTCCTATGGGTGATGTTCTCTCATAAATTACCTCAGATTCTAACTACAGTAGCCTTGAGAGGCAAAAAAGGCAGGCATTGCCGCTTCCATTTTAAAGACGAGAAAAAAAGGTTTAGCGACGTCTCGTGATTAATTAGCACTGAATGGGAATCCAAACCCTAGTCTTCCAGCTAAACAGTAGGTATATATTAGACTGTATTAACATATATGTATGTTTCTATTAGATTGTATTAACATATACTTCTGGCTAGACTTTAAAATACTATTACGTCTGCTTTGGTTTCTCTTCTACATTACTGTACTATAAGCTTATTCAAGACTATTTCAAAACTCAATGAATGAATGAATGAAACATCTCTTCATGAGATGTTGTGAAGAATAGTTTGCTGGAGATACATACACTACAGAGCAGGCGTAGCAGCCCTGTTTACTGCTCTCCCGGACAAGAAAAGTGCCATCTCGCTTCCCTCGCAACAGGTTTTCAGCTTTGTTTCGGTTGCTGCTTCCAACATTCCACGTCTTCTCATCATGATGGGGTAAATCTTCATCATCTTCCACCAGCGAATATTGGCTAGGCAGGCAGGACAGAAAGTTTCTAAATGAACAGTGCCGGAGCCATCAGCCTGCCTTGCTGTCCTCCCTAGGTATACCCACCTCACTTCCCTCCTGGCCCCTACCAAGCCAGTCAGACTGGCCATCACATGCCCGCCTCTGCCTGACCTGAGTTTTCCTCTCCTGGTATTCAGCCTCCAGTGCAACCTCCCAGGACAAAGAGTTAGCAATCAATTGTACTATTTCTGTTTTCAGGCAACCACACTCAGGTACCTGGGCAGAGTGGAAGGTATTAAAACAATCTTGTTTATCCAGTTTAGATCAGGAAATTGACTAGGAAGATTGCCAGTTTTTGAATAATTCAAACAAAGTATATACTTAAGCTTTAAAATATATTAAGCATAATTACTTTTTCTCTGGCTGTTCCAAAAATATTTTGGGATTTTTCAGATGTTCGGGGACATCATTATGGACACAGAGTTGTTTCACAGCATTATGAGTAAAAATAAATCCTAGTCCTCCTTAGCTAAGCTTTCTTTTTTTAAAATTCTGGATAATGGCACTGAGTTTATACATGTTCTCCTACAAGATGTTCCAAACTCAGTAAAATTCCTCACTTGTTCTAAAAACAAAGCAAGTCATGCATTTTCCTAAAATGAGAAAAATCTTCTGCTGTCACCATCTTTAGTAACTACTTACTCTTCAGTGTTTTCATTGCCCAACCACTCGTTCAACTTCTTTTGCCGAACACCTTTTTGAGTCAACCACCTGAAAAACAGTTGTGAAAAAAGAACGCATTAACTCATCCTGAATTGTAGCAATCACCAGTTATTCATGTATAGGATTCCATTTCAAACACTTACATCAAGTATTGGTCTCTCGTCTTTCTCAGCTGGATAAGGTCTGGTTTAATGCTGTTCATACGTTTGTCAATTTCTCGATACTCAGCTGCCTGCTTCTTCAAGTCTTCTTCCAATCTTCTCCTACTGTCAATAATTTCACTGATTCGAGACTTCAACTTATCATAATTATGCATAATCCTGCAGGCAAAAGAAATGCATTTGTCATTATCTGGGTACGTCATGAACAGTCCCCAGAGTTTATGAAAAGTTTCACTATGGTTTCCCAGCAGTTTTCCTCAGGTAAAGCGTGGCTTCTCTTCCTGTCATTTTTAAATCATTCAAAGCACAGAAAGCGAGAGCATTTTTAAACGGTTTTAGAGGATTTTGGTTATCTCTAGCACAAGAACAAGGGAAACAACCATGGTTCACCAACCTTTGTATTTCTTTCTCATTGCCCTCACGTTTAAACTTTTCTATGTATTCTTTGCTGTAGCGCTCCTGGGTCTGGCACTGTTCTTCAAATATTTTGATGGTTTCATTAAATGCTTCAATAGCTGTCCTTTTCATTTGGATTTCCTGCAACATAATTTTAAAAAGATAATGTCACACCTTTCATAGAACAATTTCTTACTGCAAGACCCTACCAGGACATTTGATCTGTATTATTAGCAGAGTGGGACTCAAATTCATAAAATCCATTAAAATAGTATCCCAGAAACAAATATTTCCTCTGGAGAATCTATGAAAAATGATTGCTTGGCAATTTCCCATAGTTTTTATCTTCCTAAAAGCTATTGTAGTTTCTATAGCATCTCTGTTGTTTTCTATTCCCTCTGGCATTCCCAGATACATGAGTGACCAGTGAAGAGTAAGGGTCTAGAAAAACACAGCAGTAAATGTAGCCCTTCCTTTTTGTTGCAGGATATATATTAATGCCTAACTCTCCGTTTCAGGGATTAGACAAGTCTGTGAAACTTCCAGTTATTACTAACTTCCAATCTAAACAGGATCCTTCTATCAGGAATTAAATCAACTTGAAACTCAGTGACTGCTTCAGGTATCACGTGAACTTAATTTATTATTCTGATACTTAAAATTTTTGGTTTAAAGGTTTAGAGATATAATAGAACAATCAACAATGATTCACAAATAAATGATCTCACCCCCACTTCATTCATAAAAACCTTTTAAATTCTTTTTTCCATGTTAGTCTTTAAAAACTAAGAGTTCTAAACTTTTAATCTGATTTTCATAGAAAACTCACCTGGGATGTACGGGTATATTCTTCATATAATCTATCATATTCTCTACTTTTTTCTTGAAACTGAGTGTTATATTCATGTAATTTTTTCCCTACAGCTTCAATATTATCTTCTTTGACAACTTGATCCTAGAAAGATTAAAATAAATTCAATGGATGAGGCATTTAATCAAATAACAACTGTTTAACAAAATAGCTGACATGGAAACATCTTTAAAATTGCAATTATGTAATTACAAATGTAAAGTTTTTTAGACTTGATTACATGTAATTCATCTGTTTCAAATGTTTTCTAAGTATTCAAAGTATCTTGTCTAAACATGGTAACTGGATAATGCATTCAGTTTTTATTACCTGTTGGTATTTGGATACTGGATAAAGTAATTTCACATCCAGCTTGGGATTATACTGAGCTAGAGATTCATTCCGGTAGTGGTTTATTAATTCAACCACAGAATTGAAGGTTAATGGGTCAGAGAAGCCATATTTCCCATCTCGATGAAATATTTTGATTAATTTGTTATTTCCCCCTTTCCTGTAAAAATAATATAAAAATAAAGGTATTAACATTTTCAAATAAAGAAATATGTTTTACTATCAGCCCAAAACCCTAATTTCAGCTATATTCCCCGGCTTACCTTAGTGTAAGAGTATAATCACCATGCATTTTAGTAGACGCATCTCGTACCAAAAAGGTCCCATCTGCTGTATCTCGAAGTTTTTCATTCACTTCTTCCCTGAAATGAAAACACAAAACAATGCTCATCTTAAGTTTCAGTGACCACAGATTTATATTTTTTCAAACACACTATTTTTTAGAGCAGTTTTAGGTTCACAGCAAAATCAAGTGAAAAGTACAGTGAGTGCCCATATTCCTCCTGCCCACATAGATTTAAATGAATTGCATTTTCAGAACTTACTAATAAAAGCTTACTAATAATTTGTTTAAATAGAAATGTCAGCAATTGCAGTCTCATCACAAACAGGTGCGTGTCACTTTCACTACTGGTGTATCTGTGGTATTAAGTTTTTATTTTTTCAAGTAAACATTACAATCTCTCTGACAAATGAGCACAGAAATTCATGATCTCAAAAAGGTTTCTCCAACCTTACTCCCCCTTCCCAAAGCTAACATAAAATGGCATTGTTTTCTTACTGTGTTTAAGACAAGAATTCTTAGAGTTGTGCTTAACAGATAGAGTGCCTTCACACTCTGTCAATAATGAAACTTCCCAGGTATTTAATTTCCTGTGGCATCCAGCACCCACAGTTCTCCAGCGCTCAGTGACTTTTTCTGGTCGTCTTTGGAAGAGAACCAACTATGCTTCATGCTTATGTTGGATGATATCCTAAAAATGGAACTTAGCAAGCTGGTGCTTTTCTTTCTCTTAATCTAAAACTCTCTGTATCTAGTGAAAACGAAGTTTCTGTAGCCTTACCTCGAGATATCTCCCCAGTACCATTCAGCATCTTGTAAGGACATATTGTTATTCATACCGTTGTTGGCTACAGTAGTGGGTTTTGGTGGTTTAGGAGGCAGTGCTGCAGATGAAAAAGAAAAAGTTGTTCGCAATCCCAACTACATTAGAACTAAATTTCTTTAGATGAGTACCTTTACTTTAAAAAAATCAAAAAATTAGAGTAACTGAAATATACAGCATTAGTTCACAATTCCATGCAATATGGAAGATAATTTTCTTAAAAAAAAATATTTCAGAGCATGGCTCAAAAAGAAATGAAACTGAAAAGGAGAAAAGAGAGAGAGCCTTAGAAACTGACAAATAAATTGGGCTGGCCATGTGAATAAATTTCAAAGTAAATCCAGAGTCATGACATTCTACACTTCTAGATTCTAGTTATATTAAAGTTTCATGCCTGGTCAAATCCATCTACAGTAAGAAACTATGAACATATGAGTAGCAGGAATAACATGAGTTGGCTTTAATTTCCTCCTCTTATTTAATTATGAAAGACAGATTTGGTCTCTGTCCTCCACAAACGCTGTTGCAGTCATAAAAAGGCTCATCTACAGCAGTATGTTTTCTACAGCAGTATGTTTTAAGAGGAGGAATTGGGTTTCTCTAATCTTAGTATTTCAGGCACTGTTCTGCAAAAAGCCACTTTAAGAAACTCTCATCTGTGCCCTAAATCTCTTTATTATTTATGTTAATATTCTGTTGGACAAATTGTGCTCTATATGCCAGGTATGATTAAAAACCATATCCCCCTTCCTCAATGTCAAATCAGTATTCATATATACCAATTGGTGACAAATAAAAGACTGCAATATTCCTGAATATCTTAAATGGGGGCAGGGGAACTAACATTGGAATAAAACTACTTAGGAAACAAAACAAATCTAGGATTTTTAGGTAAATTCTGCCATAAGTTTTAAAGCACTGTTACTATTTTAACTTATGCAAAAAATGATTTCAGTTATCTACCAAGAATATTTTACAGACTAACAATAATGGAACATCAACTTCCTTTTTCATTATAATATCTTAATATAAGAGAGGACAAGCAAAGTCTCAACATCTAGAGAATTGAGTTGTAATCACTGCTACATTTTACATGCTTTCTAAAGTACTGTTATCACTGCAAAGTGCCACACTGTTCTCATCCACTGGCAACAGAGAAAAGCAGCACAAAGGATGCATCATTTTAATTACAGGGACAATATCCCACAACATAACTCACCCAGGGAAGGATCTCGATTAACAAAAGACACCAGTGAAAAACTGGAGTTCAATTCATATCCATTCAAGTAAGAATAAGCATTTACCACACACAGCCTGAGCTGCTTGCTTCCAGACAGTCAAACAATCTGTTTAATTTTTAAGCCATGAGCAAACTAATTTTTATCAATGAAACAAATTAATAAAAACAGAAATCTAAAAAGGATCTTTTTTACAGTAGCTTTCAAAAAATTAAAAAGCCACGAAATTAACTAATTCTAATACCGCAGTATTACCTGGTGGGTCCATTTCTATATAAAACATCAAGTCTGTGCCACAATTTATATCTGTCTTGGCATATTCTAAATCCAGGTCTTCCATATTCCAAACAGTATTGTACATTTGTGCAAGAGTTTCCTTGGCTGAGCTCAGTTATAAGAAAAGAGTCCGGCTTTCTTTGTAATGGTGTCTTGGAATTCATTTTAAAACCTATAAGGGGCTGCACTGAAACCTATTACATCACACGCCCCAGCCAATCAAGTCAGAAAAATGTCACCAGACCACTCCTGCTTCATCAGTTCTCTTCTATACCAGCCTTAATATAATGCCAACCTCACCGAGAAGCTACATTTAAGAGAACTGCAATATATACACGCTCATCCTTTCAAAAAGGTGTTTAATTTGACTGTTCTCCTCCAGCAGCGAATTTTCTAATTCCTTGTTTATTACTCCTTGCAGCATGGTACGCTCTGCTGTTGGCAGGTTGACAAAAGCTGATATGCTGCAGCTCCGAGCTTTTCTCCCCACTTAGTGCATCTGGGTTTATAGATAGCCCAGTCATTCCTTGGTTTAAAAATCTTGCAAAGGCATTAGAAGGGTATACTGAAGCTATATTTTATAGTCCTTAGATATCTCTCATGTGTAAGAGAAGTAGAACGGACTACTCCTGGTATTTAATTTCAGTCCTCCATAATTCACTGAAAACCCAAAATTTAAACACTGTCACAAATGTACCATATTAGAAAGGACAGTTAAAAGAAAATGTGTAGATAAAATGTCCTCCTCTACCAAACATTCCAAAGTTAAAACTAGACTTTATAGACTAACAATGAAAATTCTGAATAGGAATGCAGATGCCTATTAGCAGAAATAATAAACGTAATTGTCAACATTATTAATGAGAATTTTAATGTGACTGCCTAAAAAAACTGGGCAAAGAAAATGCTTCTTCCAAAAAGAAAGAGGCTATAGATCAGCATGCAGAGTAGAGGTATATTTATCTTTGCAAAATGTTTCACTGATGAACCCATCTTTACTACTAATACTGCTTGAACGGGAAGATGATGTAATCACTTTTTTTTTTTTTCTTTTTCCCCTCTATCTCAAATGCCTCACTCCGGGTCAATTATTCCTTCTTAGCACCACTTAATATAAATAAATCAATTTTGGTTCTTCAAAGTCATTCTGCATATAATTCTACCACCCTTATAGGAGCCTACTGTACATTCTCATTGTGAACCAATCTCTCTTTACATTCACAATATTATGATGGCAGGGGGAGGGCTCTTCCCCCAAGTAAATGTGGCTCATTTAAAAAACTATAGTGGGCTCTGATCTATGTACACATGTATGTCACATATGTGTGTGACCATTTAAAAAACACAGAAACCCTTGAGACTTTCTGTAAAATTTGGGATCATAAAATATACGAAAAAGCAGACCAAAGGCAAGGCATTCTGTTCTCTGACGTCCCCCCGTCTAGTTTAATTCATTTTCCCATTATTGGGAAAAGCAGGCTCACCTTGTCCCCTCCCACCCTCTCCCACTTTTCTATTTGCCTAAGTTTAGATAAACCTGAACTCAAATTCAAATAAAAATAGTAAAAGTGGCGTTGTGCCCTCAGATAAGATTCAGAAAAACATTCTTTTTTAGTTTAATTAAAATGTCGACCCTCCCCCAAAGCAAGGAGACAAGTTCTCCGAGCAGCTGTGGCCGGTGTAACAGCCCAGAGTGCCAGTCCGTGCATTTGGGAACCGTCGGTGCAAACCAGTCTGGCTGTTGCATCTGCTGTGGCAAAACCCAGGGAGAAGTCAGGGAGACAGGTGATTTTCCATGGTCTCTCCAAGCCCTGGCCTGGCACCAACTTCCAACCAAACGCGTTGTAATTAGTACCTTCTTCCTGAACTTCCAACCTAAACCCTATCTTTCCCAGCCACTGTCCCTCTCGAGGACAGGGGGAGTGTCTCCCCTAATCTCCCATCTGTCCTCCCCAGGCAGCGCTTACAGGGGCGCACGCACACACACGTACTCCAAGACAAACTACAGAAAGGCACCGCTCAGATAAACCCCAGGGAAGGAACAGAGAAGTGCACAAATTCAAGGCAACTTACTTTGCAGGTTATGCATTTCAACAGTTTCCCTTTGAAATGCCTGTATCCGACAATGAAAAAAAAAAAAATCCCCAAAGCTGTTCTTCCACCAAGTGGGCCAAGCCCCCGCACCTCCCCCCAGCCTGTTCCGGGCGGGCAGTGCTCGTGCCCGGCGCCGAGAGTGCGCGCAGGAGCGGGGGCGCCGCCAGGACCCTCCGGGCACGCACAGTGGAACAGCTCCGCTCGGCTCGGCTCGGCTCGTCCCTCCGCCCCACGCCCCGCCCGGCAGTGCGTCCGGGCGTCCGGGCTACCGCCGCTCACCGCCGGCTCCTCATTGAGAAGCCAACTGGATTTCGCTACTGTACTGGGGAGGAAAGGAGCCCAGGCGCTCGCACGTCTCCCTTAGATAAAGATCGCAGCTTCATGATTAACTTGGGCAGGTTCAAATATTTGCTGAGCTAGGGATTTCGGGAGGGGGAGGGGAGCCCAAGTCAAAGTTGTCATCGGCTGACAAGTGGCCAATGCAAGACCAACTTGATCATTTTCGCCTAGGAAATGAGAAGGCCATTGTGAGAGGACCTAAAATAGTCTCACTGGCTGCTGAGCGCGCTGGCTGGCTCGCGAGGCTCAAGCAGCCTACAGTGAAGCGAGGCACTATGCACCGCCAAACACAGGAAGTGGCTGAGCTAGTTCAGCAAAAAATAGAATCAAAGCCTTACTTGTAAAGGCCTGAACCTCTTGGAACAACCCAGAACACAGTGCCTCGCTCGTGTCTACCTCTTGCACCTCCTCCCACACACCAGCACAGACAGCCCCGCAGGTGTAACAGGAAAACCCTTGTGAACAACTCAGGCAGGGAGCAGATTACAAAAGTGTTCAATAGTAAGTAGTAGGAGGGCATCCTCGGACGAATATTAAACCCCACACCACATGCATACTATACTCCATGATCATGTGACGATTCAGAAACAAAACAACACTGCGGCTATTTTTATGAGGTTGATTGCAACTCGCATTTAAATGGCCATATGACCTGCTAATTAAAAGGTGTCTCTGCATTAGGTTTATGTGCCAGCTAATGGGGTAAAGGATAGAAGGGCAGAGAAGGGCATACCTTTCTAGTGGATGTTTGCCCTTTATTTGAGAAAATGGGCAATAGACAAGACTTGGGATTATTGACTACTATTTAAATAATTAAAATTTGATCTGAGAAAATTTTCAGTTGCATCAGCATAGATAGCTTTAAGGTTATCCAGGGAAATCACCAAACTTTACACCAGAAAGTAATTTAGAGATCAATCAATTCCTTCATGCCATGGTGGTGGTGGTGGGGGGGGAGGGAACAAAATCTGACCCAGGGAGGCGAAGTGGTTTGCAGAAGGTTATAGCCCTAAGACTAGAACCCCATCTTCTGATGGTTTCAAATGCCCTTTTCTATCCACTGTCCCTGCTCCTCACTTCTCTTTGCTAGAGAAAGTAAAAAAATGGACAAAACTGAAGTTAATCTTTTAAGCCACGTGCAAAAAATTTCACACCCCCAACAAAACTCTAACTCTTTCTGTTTTCTGTTTTTAGCTTGCTTAAATTAAAACAAAACATTTCATTCTCTTTGAAGACATAGGTTCTTTCAATAATACCCTCATACTCTGCAAGGGAAAGTGATCCAGTGGTCACATAAAGTCCACACAGGCCAACAGCAGGAACCAGCTTCAAGGTTACTCGAAATATCTGGCAAGTGCTGTTAAACCCACGATGAAAGTGATTTTACAAACTTTCTTTTCGTGCAACTGATAAAATATTGAAAAACTTTCCCAATGGAAATAACAGTCTATAAGTGAATCTGCCATCTGATCACAGGGACATATGGTTAGTTCAGAGAATACCCTTGCATCCTGAGCTGCATAATCTTGCCCTACTTTTAAAAATAGCCTTTCTAAAGCTAGAAACACTGGAAACATCAGTCTCCTAAGCATACCTGTCTGGATTCACATGATGTTTCATGTCAAAACCTTCTAAGATTAAAATGCTCTGTTAAGTCCAACAGTGTATTTTCTGTTTCAGAAGAAAATGAGCCACTGGAAAGCAGTACTCTCTCAATGCATAGAAAGTTAAGTCTTGAAATAGGTTGGAAAAACTTTGCCTTAAACAAATTTCTCACAATATGTACAATCATCTACCAGAGAAGTCCTATTATATTAGGAAAGTGTGAGCTGAATCTTTTTCCCGTTGAATTTTAGTGTTTAAAAAGTGATCTGCAAGACACATGTTCTTTATTAGCTTAAAAAAGGGAGCCCTCTGCTGGTAGAAATGAATCACTAACTCCTGCTTTGGGAGAAAACCATCAACTTTCTGTATATTTTGTATGTCCAAATTTGACACAAACTAATGCACATAGTTATATTACTGTCACTTGATCTATATGACTCACTAACAAATAATCAGTAAAAAGTACACTTTTCATGAAGCTGATAGTCTTTTAGGAAAACTTGTATTTTAATGTCAGCATTTCTCTGGGACCTCAAAGGCCTAGACACACTGGAAAACTAACTCTACCTTCTGGATACTTGAAAACAATATGGATCATTTTCCCTTTCCTCCAAGTTTCAGAAAACTCATTTCAGAGGCCATTATTTCACATCTCAGCAGATATAGTCAGGAAAATGTCTCTTGATCCTTAAACTGTTAAAAAATTACAAACTGAATACTACATTTCATACGTGCAAATCACCAAGTGGCAAATGTTGCACAAGCAGCTTTCAACCTAGAACACTTCTTTCTGTGGGACATCATTTATGAACAAAGACCATGAAAAAAAGAATAGACAACAAAAATTAATTAACCAAAATCTTCATCTAAGGGTAAAATGAATACCTCCCTTCATAACTTTAAGACAGTGTAGAACAGAGGGCCTTTTAGGGTAATTCAAATTATTTGCTCCATATCCACTGGTCTTAATTGATGTTGTGCTAAGGAAAACATCCATTTAGGTGTATAAATAAGCCCAGGTTTACATATGTATAAAATCTGACACATTCTACCAGATTTCTGAAAAGGCATCCCCACTGCTTAGCAGAATAGAGAACTTCCCCCCTGCAATTCTCCCTCAGATCCTGTCCCTTGAGATAAAGAGAAGTCTGCACTGTGAAAACAAAAGTAAAACTGACTATATACCTCTCCTAAACACATACATACCAAAATACCTGTGTCTGTCTTTCAGGGCACAAATAAAACTATTGTTTGACAAAACCTAGTGTGGCTTGCCTGTTTAGTTCTACACATCTAAAAACATGTAATTTTTCAAAGTTGAATTTCTCCCATTTGAAGCAACCCTCTAATGTCAGACCACATTTTAAACCCAATAAAAATTAAATCAGAGAAAAGTAAAACTCTTTGAATGTCATTTCCCTCTACCTTAGTGCTTGCCTTTAGTCTGGGTTGAGAACCAAGCCCAGAGCATTTAAAACAAGATTTATGAATCAGGCTCTTCAGGATGAATGTTTTGCAATGTGCCAGTGGTTAAAAATTAACTTTGACAGGTGTAGAAGGGCAAGGGGGAGAAAGAGTTATTTATTTTCCACTCTGGGCTTGAGGGTGCAATATTAGACTTCAATTATACTACATTAATATTTCTGAATATATCCATGAAATCTGAAATATGTAAATACACTTATAATGGGTTTCATTCAAAGGCACCCTGTGTTAAATAGACTTATTTTTACCTTGGTTTGCCTACAGAAATCTACTTTACCTACCTAAGTATTAATTGGGTAAAGAGAACACAATGATTCAAGAAAACTTGTCGTTTGGCTTTAAATATTTTTAAGACGTTTTAGTAACAAAATAGAACAGCAAACTATCAACAAAGCTCAGAGAGCTTACTGTGTGCCCTACCTTTTCCAAATCTTAGCTTCCCTCCGTAAATGAAGAGAATCCTTATTTCACAGGATTTCTGGATGCATTGGATGTGTCGATGTGTGACTATTCTTTGAAAGTTGGAAGTTTATCAAAGAATAAATTTGGATAATTATTATGCTGTATATAGTTCTCTGCTAGGAAGAGCTCAAAAGGAGAAGAAGCCTTTACCCCTGCCCATTAGAAATGTAATTAAGTAGATTAACAGGAAAAACTATAGACAGTTAAATATAAGATGACAGAAAGCTTAAAGGCATAAACATACTGAAAGGATCGACTTAACTTGCATATAAAACAGGGGAAGGACCTACTTGAGTGGAGATAAAATGGATGGCACTGCTTGGGGCAGCTACGTATGGTTGCATATGTTGTGCACTGTGCAAAGGCACCTAGGCAAGATGGAGGAATGGTGATGAAATCTAGGCTGCTCCATTCACCAAGCCACGTATAGAGGAAGGGCTTCATACAAAGGCACCTTCCTCCCTCCAAGCAGCATACCCACATCAGGGAGGCAACTTTCCAGAGTGTCTCTTTTTGCCCCTACAGGCTCCTAGAGGCCGTAGCTCTGTTGGCTGGGAACATGGCATAAGGAAAAAGGCCTGACAGAATTCACACAACTAATGAGGAATAGGTGGACTGAAGGAATCAGACCTGCTGAATGAGGACAGCTCCCATAAGGCCTCAAAAGCTAGAGTTGATGCGATAGATAGTAGAGAAATGATCAGTTCATTAAATCTCATACCAACCCCAGGAGAGAGGCATTAACCCAGTTCCACAGTCTGGAAAACAATTTGGAAAAGCTGAGTTTCTGGAAAGAGTTGAGATTCCAATCCAGATCTATTTGAGTCAGAAGCCCACTGTTCTTTCCACCGCATGGCTCATGGAGTGATTTGGAGCCTTATCCTGAAAAGTATAAACATTGCCCTGACATTGTTTACTATGTGTGACCCATGGGGGCTAATTTCACATATTTTTAGTTTATTACATGCTGGAAACTTCAGAGGAGTTTTTGATTGGACACTAAAAGCAGCTTCATTGCTCATGAAGATTCCAAAAACCCAGGCAGCAGGGGCATGGCAGATAGAATGGGCTGGAGTGTAGGAGGCGGCTCCTGGGCAGACCCGGTTTGGGGCCCTGCTGGCTGGGTGGCACACAGCAAATCTCTATCTGTGGGTCTCGGTTTCCTCATGTCTAAATTAGTAAAGCTGGACAATGCTTTCAACACTAAAATGATGCTTCTTTTGTGATACTATCACTTAAAATATGTACTGCTTTTGTAAAATACCAAGCGATTATTTTGTACTGTGTAATTTATTTTGAATAGGTCTTTAAACTCCATGCATCAAAATGCTATTTCTCCTTTGCCTATTCAAATTGTACCTATTCTTCAAGACACATTTCAAGCCCTATTTCTTCTATGAGCCTTTTCTGTCTACTCCATTACCCTAGATAGTCACCAGCTGCATCTCTAAAGTCCTTTTTGTACTTAGAGTATGTGCACTCCCACCTACCATTTAATTAGATACTATGTGCTAATGGGTCTTATTTGAACTGATACTTTGCCTCAAACATCATAAGCTTTGTCATTTCAAGTTCTATCTGGTAATAATTAGAAATGCTGTCTATCTGCCCTATAACAGAGTCTTGCTTTTGTCTCCCTTAAATATCATTCAGGTACTCATTTGTGTTCACAACCATGTTACTGTAAATGGCCATTCACTGGAGATGTAAGGTGCTATGCTTTCAAAGTTCTGTCTGGTACTAGCACATGCTGTGGCAATGCTGAAGGACTCTAAGAAATTATTGCATGTTTTAAACCAGGCCTGAGAATCATTTCTTCAACCCAGGTTGCCATACTAGTCATTTGCACTGGAGCCATTCCTGAATACAAAGATGTTCTGGATGGGGATGTTTTGTTCCTGGAGTGGGCAGTACAATGTATGCAAACATGACAGATACTGCAACAGCCATTTCATTCCCAAGGTCCTATACAAATCACACGAAGTTCCTGGGAAAATGGCTCAAACTAGAGTTTAAAACCTACTTGGATTTAATTTTTTAAAGAGGCCACATAAATACTGGGATGATCCAGCAAATGTTCAAGGCTTTGTCATTCTTTAGCAGAGCTGATGGAACTAATCCTCCTTTGAAACAGGCGCACCAATTGCTCAGTAGAGAAATATAGGGTCCTTTGACATATCAAACAGCTTTCTGGGTGGCATTATGAAAATAGTGCAGATACCCATTTTTACTTTGGTGGAATTAGGATGCAACTAACAAAGACATTAAACCAGGTGACACCAGTCAGGCTAATCAAACTCTACCACTGATTCTACTATACCTTGTGTAGTGGAAATTTTCCAAAATTCCATGTGATAAATTAATTTGTGGGTATCTGTCAAACCCTGTCTGGCACTGGCTTCCATGTGTCTCTTCTCTCTAGAGGGGTGGCCACTGAAAAGATCAGGACTACCCCCACTAGCCTTCACTGAAAGCAGGGTCCAGCTCTCCCTAGTCTCTAACATAAACCTCAACTTAAGTGCCACGTGCCACATCCCTATGCCCATTCTTTCCCACTAAGTCCAAAGGCAGCCTCTGAACACCAGCACAGAGCTGTCAAATCCATTCACAGTGACCTGTGTACTCACACGAGATGAAGCCTTTTGGCCACCCCCTGGACTGAAGTCCTAGGCCCTACCTGTTGACAGTCTTCTTTGACATAGTTTGCCTAGAATTCTGGGCACCCTGTTAAACATTCTGCTTGCTGTGATTTGGAACATCCCATGCTTGCCTTATCTACTATACCTGATGCTTCTCACCTCTGGTACCACAGGTACCATTTTGGGCCTGTCCACATAAATCTTTCCCAATACTCACATCTTCAGTGTTTACCTACCCGATCCTCTATCCTACCCCCTTGCAGGTGGCTTTTGAGTCTAGGCCCTGGCCTCTCTCAGGCTGCCCCATCCAGATGCAAGTAACCAAGCCTGGCTGTGCAATACCCAGTTAAGAAAAAGCACAACTTAACTCTTCATTGCATGATGACGAAACTGAGTCCCCATGCCTGTTCATACCGAGATAAATATGGTAATCTGCACATATTACCTATAATAAATATATTCATGGAGTTTCATTTCAGTTCCAGGCATAAATTAAGACTACAAGCAACACCTTTTACTGGTCCTGAAACTTCACATATAGGACCCTAATCACTATTCTAAATCACCAGTGACGAGTAGCTAACTTTTAACTAGTATATAGCAAAATGAGATTGTTTAGACTTTCCACAGTAGAAGAAAAATACATCAGTTTAAATTAAATGCATTGCTAACACGGTCTACATTTCCTGCTTTGTTAAATGGCTAACTGAACAGCAGCCTGCTTTCAAAGAAGTGTCTGGCTTGCTCAAACTTGCTGCAGTGAACGCTCTGGTTTCATACTGCTCGCATTATTGAAAATGTTTATTTTGACGGGCATTTCTCAGCATACCCACTTCCAAAAAACACATTCTAAAATACTTTAAATTATATAGTAATTATAAATCCCCTACTTTATAAGTATTAGAAAGAAAAACAAAAATGTCAACAACTAAAATGAACTCCATAAATTTCTTCAACAACCTGAAGCATAAATGTTGAAGGGTACAGGGAACTCTCCAAACTCTCACCTAAAACCAAGTTTAATTTAAAATCCGCAAATGTTGAAACTCAGAAAATAATTAACATATACACTATCACTCAGCTATTTTTTTTCTTTAAATCACAAGGTAACATATTACTACCAATCGTAATTCCATAAGAAGCTGTATTACTTCAAAGGAGGTTTACAGCCACCGTTTTTTAAGGCTCTAAAAAAAGGAACAATGAGAGAATGTTAAATGTTCAAAAAGCATTACCTGGTGCAGGCTGTCGTTCATTCCATTCAGTTGAGATTAAAATTTCTATAACTTTTATGAGGTTTTCAGTATTATCAGAGCTGTAAGAAAGAGAGTTTATTAGAAACCTTTTCCCTAAAAGCAAACTCATTTTCATTATATACACTCAAGTGAATGTGAGTGATAGCATTTGGGCATGCATCTCTGGAGTAGTATATTTAGAATACATTGTCATGACTAATACATTTAGGACCACCCTCATCACCCCAAACTACATGTTTGTCTCCTTTCACTTACCTGGCTGCTGAGAATCGGAAAAGCATAGGGCTGAAAATTTCAGAAAGTACCCTTGCATTCAACAGATTTTTGCTGGAGGTTTGAGAGAGCTTGAAGAAATGTTTTAACAAATACTGAAGCGTAAGCCAATACTGATGAGGTATGCTAGGCGACCTAATAAGCTTCTTCAATAGCTGAATATATTCTTCGGAGCTTTGTACTTCTACAAGTTTAAAAAAAAGAGAGAAATGAGTAAGAGACTATTTCCAGGTATCAGTGAATAAACACCGAGAAAAGCTCTGTTCTTTCTTCAAGCTACAGGAGTCATTTAAAAAGTTGTTGGGAGAAGCACACAGTACATTTGTCCTTCTCATTAAAAAATGCATTATGAGAAAGAAGAAATCTCAGGTCAAATGGAAAAGCAAGAAGCTCAGTGTGTAAAAAAAACCACAAGCTGTTTAGGGTGTGCTGGCAGCAACTTACCCAGTATTGAGCAGCTTCAAGTGTGATTGGCTAACTCAGAGGAGCATCAGATAAGTATCACAGGTTTTTAACTTTGAAGGTTACGAACCACAGTTTCCTGTCCCCAAAGCACTTAACTGAACCTTAGCTCCTAAAACTGAGAGCCCTCTTCCCTCAACACATTCTGTTATGGCCACTCAGGGAAGGTGACAAGAACATCCCCCATCACTGGATCCTAGTCCCGGTTCCTTGAATCTGACACTAGTACTTGGAAGACCATGTCCTTCATGGACGTACAAACTTTGTTAAGACCGATAGGTTAACAATGAGCCATTTCTGATTCTGACATGCAGACGGGCTTCCCAAGCAAATGAGAATCTAGGTCTTCGCTTGGATGCTTGGGTGGAGGAGGAAATTTGAGGTGGTATTGTTGGGGGAGGAACAGGTGGCTACTACTAGTATTTTCTAACCACTATCTCTATATATGCAACACATATACAAGCATGTCTACATCTCCATGTATATCCAATGAGGTTCTCAGAAGAGAAAAAACAAACCTTGAGCTAAAGAAATCATTTCACTGTAAACGGCTGCTGGAATGACAGGATTTGGTAAGTCCAGGAGATAGCGTTTGAAAGCGTCGGCCAAAATGTGCACATCGATCATTTCCAAGTCCACAGAGGCTGTATCTAGGAAACATTTTAAGAAATATTTCAGACATTTATTTTATAGAATACATCAGTTGGGCTAATTTTCTGAACATCTGACTCGTGTGACAAAAAAAAAGGAAGCAATATGAGGATAAATATAAGACACAAAGTATTCGTTAGCTGTACTTCTTGTAGGGGCTGATCCTGGCATTTGGGGTAGAACAGTTTTTCCTGTAGAGGTCTGTCCGACATATTGCAAGCATTTGGGATGCCTGACCCCCTGCCCATGATGCCAGTAGCAGACCTCTGGACTTTGGGGCAACAAAAAATAATACCTTTGTGATGGGCTGAATTGGGCTGCATCTTCAGTGGTTACCTACCCCATCCTCTATCCCACCCCTCTAAGCCCAAACCCCTAGTGCCTCAGAAAGTGACTGCATTTAAGTTAAAATGAGGCCATGAGAGTGGACTCTAATCCAATCTAATTGATATCCTTCTAGGAGGGGAAATGAGGACACAGAGACACACTAGGGATGCACAAGCACAGAGGAAAAAACGCTGTGAGGACACAGTGAGCAGGCAACCACCTGCAAGTCAAGGACAGAAGCCTCAGGAGAAACCAAACATGCCTTTATCTCAGACTTCTAGCCTCCAGAACCACAAGAAGTAAGTTTCTGCTTTTTGAGACGGAGTCTCGTTCTGTCGCCCAGGCCAGAGTGCGTCTCTGGTGTGATCTCAGCTCACTGCAACCTCCACCTCCCGGGTTCAAGCGATTTCCCCTGCCTCAGCCTCCTGAGTACCTGGGATTACAAGTGCGTACCACCACGACTGGCTAATTTTTGTATTTTTACTACAGACGGGGTTTCACCGTGTTGGTCAGGCTGGTCTCGAACTCCTGACCTTGTGATCCACCCACCTCAGCCTCCCAAAGTGCTGGGATTACAGGAGTGAGCCACTGTGCCTGGCCAAGTTTCTGCGTTTTAAGCCAAGCAGTCAGTGGTAACTTGTTATAATTGCCTGAGCAAACGAATATAGAATCCAAACATTTCCTAACACCCTCTGAGGGTGGTTCTGCCCTGACTGAGAAGGGTTCTAACTAGGAATGGTTAGTCATATAGTAAATGTTTCCTAAAACCTCAAATGGAAAATTTGAAAAATGCATATTCCCAGATTTCGTAAGACTTGAGTTGATACATCTCAGAATTCATGTAAATGTCACCAACAGAGTGGCAGATTCAACAGTAAGATACTACAGACTTTTAGCAACCAAGCTCAACAATATCCATGCAAATAATTTCAACATTTTTAGAATATTTCTCCCTAATTCTGGCTGAGTATTACTAATCTAACCTGTGGACATCAGTCTATCTCAGAAAATAAGATGAGCATACCTGTCCAGTAAATGCCGCAGCTGGGAAACAGGTCAAGCGATCCAATAACGGGGGTGATGCTAATCAAAACCACTCTCCAGGCACTCACTATGCATGGCACTCTGAGTACTTGGGTTGGAAAAAGACACAATGCCCAGCAGAAAAAGGAGATGCTAGAAACAAAGATCTGGGGGCAGGGGTGACCATGGGCCTCCAGAAAAGAAGAGGCCTTTGGCTGCTGCTGAAGGACGTACACTAGCAATGTGAAGGGTAACTTGAGGAAAGTGATCTGGAGACTTGTGTACTCAGTGGAGAAAAGGTGGGCTGATGGGCAAGATACTACATTTGTAACAGCTTTACTAATGACAGTGTTAAGAATAAATGGGAAAGGAGTGCTGCTAGAAGTAAAATGACCAGTTTTAGTTCTCTGAATCAAGGTGATGGGGGTCTGAATTCTAATGCAGTTAGAAATGTGCAAGATATTATCAAGACCTCATATAACTCAGTGATTGACTGCACTGGGCTGTGGCCTAGGAGAGAATGAGGAAGTATGAAAGTTTACTGCAAAGTGTTTGAGTGTAAGTGAGTGGGAGAAGGTAGTAGCCTAGATACCCTTCAATGAAGTATGATAGCACAAATCATTCGAGGTTGAGCCTAAGACTGCAAAAATTCCTTGGACATATCGTTACCATAAACCAAACCTGCCCCACTAAGTAGGCTGACGTTCCAAAAGTGAGTCACCCAACCACAGAGCTCTAAGAAAAGTCAGACTGGAATAGGATATGGACAGGTCAACTTGAGGAAAAGAATTACTAAATTTAAAAGGTGAGAGACAAAGTGTTAAATCACTTAAATGTCCTACAAACAACTAACCAGAGACCTATCACATGTTTAACAAATGTGGGAGGGGCAATACCATTGCAGGTCTTTGCCTAAAGGATCTATGTTGAAGGTAATGCAACTGTGAGCATAATTAAATACCGCCAAATAAAATCGTGTGTGTGTGTGTCGCTATAGGAATTCTCTATGGTCACCACTCTTGGCTGTGCTTCTGGTTTCCCATACACTTTGCCCCTGTGTGTTTCATCTAATGTCTCTTTGCCCGGAAAATTAGTATTACTGAATTTGCTTATCCTAAAATACGTGATAAAACATTTGGTGATGCAATATAAACGTTAAGATAATAAATATACACACATCCCTCCCTCAGGCAGGGTCTCCCTCTGTGCTTTTGCAGTGCTAATGAGCCATTGCTCTATCAAGACACTTCCCAAAGAGTATAATCATCATATGGGATTATGTTTCCCCCTACGAGACCAAGGTATGTCAAGGGCAAGGACTGTGGCTGTCATCTGCTCTTCTCGCATCCCTCAGTGTCCAGCACATACAACATGTTCAATGTTTGTGGACTGAACTAGAAGGCTCCTAGAGTGAAGTTAATTTGTCAAAGCCCTTCTCTAACACATGAGGTATATCAAAAGAACTTTTATAGTGTATGAATAAAATTATCTTATGCAGGTCTTTGGGTAACCTTACCTTATGTCAAATTCTACTAGAGTCAGTGACAAAGTCTGTTTTATTTATCTGACTTCTGCTCTCTAAGAATCCTTTTCTGCACTGAAACTGGCCTAACGTGCTCTCCCACTAGCTATTCACACCTGTCATGTGATGACTTTTGAAGAGCTACCTAATCTTTAGGTCTTGGTTGGAGGAGTTTGCATTCTCTCCTACCTCACTTTTCACTGAGTCTACTCATGACAGGTACCCTGTAAACTCTCCAATTCTTCACTCCTCCCTCCCTCCCCCTGGAATGGAGTCCCCTCTTCTTCAGGTCTCTCCGTAGATGTCTGGAGACATTTCTGATTGTCACACCTCGGAGAGAATGCTGCTGGCACCTCGTGGGTAGAGGTTAGGGATGTGGCTAAGCATCCCACAATGCACGGGACAGGCTGCCACTCTTCCAGCAAAGAATTATCCAGCCTAAAATGTCAATAGTACCAAGGCTAAGAAAGCCTGAGTCAGGTTAGAAGAAACCAAAAACTGTCAGGCGAAAATCTGAATCATTAAAACTTGCATGAGACAAAGAAACAATTTATTTTAGGGCAAAATTTAAAAACAGAAAAAATTCAAGGACTTTTGGAGTCATTCAGCTACTGAAAAATGTGAAAGAAATGATTTACCTGAGGGTCAGCTTTCTTTTCTGGTGAGTTAAAGTTACTAGGATGTACATCACAAGGTTAGTGTGTGGATGAAATAACTTAGCAGGTGCTAATAAAAGTGGGCTATTGTCTGCCATGTCTGTCCTTTTCAAACACTGGTAATTCATAAGGTTAGTTAAAAGCCATAATTTTTTTTTTAGGTGTAAGTGACTATTTTGGAGCTTCCTCCAGGATATTATACAATATTTTTATGTATTGAAAAATCTTTGAGTTGGAAACAGACCTGGCAGATCCACTCCCAAGTTTGGACAACATTTATTCATATTTGGTGGGGTGGCACAAAATTCACTTTTTTAGCACAGACTCCAAATGAAACCACTTTTCTATGTGTTTTGATCTCACTGGGGAAGGAAAGCTGTCGGTCAAAATGTACCATTGACGTGAGTCTTGGTTGTTGACTCTATCTTGCGAGTGGTGTGAAGAGTTTTTTTTTTTTTTTTTAACAACTAAACTGCATCATTTTGTGTTGATCACATTACAAACCTAACCACTATTTCTCAAATAACTTCCACTTCATCAGGCTCTGATGTCTGAACTTTTCCTGTGACTAAACATGTTCATAATTTGACCAATTTTCTGACCCAAACATGTGTCTTTATTTCAATTGGCTAAGGACAAAATTCAGCATTTCCTTAATGCCCTGATAAAGCTGTCAGAAATACCAAAAAACAAGCCTTTTCACCTTGAGTGTTCTGCATGTTAACTTCTAATGATCTGCTCTGTGGGAGGTGCAGGAGGCAGAGCAGCAAAGAGGATATGCCCTGTTCGCATGCAACTGATTTCCATGTACAAAGGAAAAATGAAGTTAAACTTTTTTTAACTTTTAAAACATCTGGTCAGAACATTTCAAGTGTAAGAATTTACTGATACTGATAAAGGTCTAGTCTCCTCCTTTTCTCCAAAAAGACCTCTTTTCTAGAAAGTCTCAGAAGCTGCCTCATTTTGAAACTGCCTCACGCTTCAGATTCTCATTTACTATCATGTGGGCATTCTTTGTACAATTATACCTCTGAAGGAGTGCAAAACTGGGTTTCACTCTTTTTGGTTTAAACACCTAAGTTCAGTTAAAATGATGTGAGGCAGTATATAATTTTTTTTAAGTGTTATGAGGGAATGAAGGATCTTGAGAGATTTTAGAAGTCAATATAAGAAGATGACTTGCTGGAATGCTGGCAAGTAAATTGATTTGTAGTTTTTTCTCTATGCCAAAGGAGGAAGTGGGTGTGTGGGGCACTAACGCCCTCTTGGCTAAATTAATTAGTGTCATTTAACCAAACTGTCCTCAATTCTTCCCAATTCCACATCCAGTGACATGTTGGTTAGCTTGAAATAAGCCCCGGTGGGAATATTCATGCCACAAAAATTGGCAGACGCTACAAACCAGGGCCTTTTTCTTCCTAGAGATTTGGTTTATCAGCACACCACTGAACATAACAATATCATGATGTTACTTAATGTACTCAACACAAGAAAAAGCAAGAAAGAAGGCAAGCCAGAAAGAAAGGGAAAGGGAAAAGGAAAATGGAAGGGAACGGTAATAAAAGAAAAAGGATGTCAGAAGAGACATTTCTTAAGTGACACAGGCTTAAAAATATATATATATATATATTTTTTGAGACCGAGTCTTGCTCAGTCGCCCAGGCTGGAGTGCAGTGGCGCGATCTCGGCTCACTGCAAGCTCCGCCTCCCGGGTTCACGCCATTCTCCTGCCTCAGCCTCCCAAGTAGCTGGGACTACAAGCGCTCGCCGCCACGCCCGGCTAATTTTTTTGCATTTTTAGTAGAGACGGGGTTTCACCGTGTTAGCCAGGATGGTCTCGATCTCCTGACCTCGTGATCCACCCATTTCAGCCTCCCAAAGTGCTGGGATTACAGGCTTGAGCCACCGCGCCCAGCTAAAAATATTTTTTAACTGCTTCAGATGAAATAGATGTAGCCAAATTCAGGGTCAAGGAAAGATGGTAGATACACGGAGAGAGAGAAACATCAAGAGGTGGTTTCTCTCCTCTGCAGGACCCAGGGCCTGATGGCTATGATGATGGCCAACATGCCTGAAGGGAGGCATGCACACACTTGCAGCCCAACTCAGGAGAAAAATGTCAAGGGTTTGCACTGTTACCATAACAGGGCAGGGGGAGCTGTGCATGATTTGAGTTCCCTTTAAATTTAGAACATTGCATAGATTAAATTCAATTTTTTGTGTGTGCATTACCTGAAACAGAAAGCCAAGACCTGTCTCTCCCATTTGTATTTCTAGCTCTGTGACACTTACCACAATCAAGAAGCTGTCGTAATTCTGCCAGGTTGCTGGAGCTCTGTGTTCTGTATAGGGTTGAACATTCCAGACCTAGGACACAAAACAGACCACAGACTGTGTATGCAAAACACAGCTCTCTGGAGAACCTGTGAGCCTGCTGCCAGAGACATTCCAGCTTCCATCCAGTATCTGTTCTAGATGCGTACCAAATATTCTTGGAAGTCAACTCCTACCATTAATCTTATCTGGCATGTAGATAATTTTGGCAAAACCATCTGGCCTCTAAGAAGAAAGTTAATCGTATTTATTAAATTATGAAGAATTTAATAGTTTCCATATGGAAACTACATGTTAATCTAGAGTCAGAAATTATAGACCAAGACATTTTCCCCAGTACTTAGCCCTAAACAGTTTGAGTGTCCAGCAGAGTATCTGGACATAGCTGATAGTAGGAAATTTACTTAATGAATGCACAAGAGACAAATAATAACAGCCATGAAATAAGGGTGAACTGATGCCCTCTGGCAGTCTGGTTACCTTTCTTTTCAATGGCTTCCACGAGCTTGATAAGAAGAGGCGGGGCAACGTCAGGAGGGGCAAACTGCTCTGCAAGGTCCGGGAGAGTCAAAGCTGCAAACAACAAAATCCCACCATTGTATTTAATTTGGATAGTTGAATGCATTAGCCCACAATGAAGGACGTACAAAATAATTTAATTACATCTGATCTTAGCAAACTCAGGCCCGAGCAAGAAGAACCCCTGGCTCTGGGCTTTTGCACTGTCCAGGCCAAAGTGATATGCCCACTGCTTCTCACCCAGAGTCTGTTCAGAGTAATGCCCCAAAATTTCCTGCTAAATGGCCTCTTACGGCCTTTCCCCCAGGTCCACCCTCCCCAGGGCAAACCCCCCTGTCTAGGTACACCCCTGGGCCCCAAAGTTGAGGGGAGTGGCAGGATGGATGGGAGTTTGGATGTGCAGGGAGAAGCCAGGGATGAACCAGGATCCAACTCTCTGCATAATACCACACTCTAGGGCAGAACTCTCAGGAGCCCAAGAATCTGAATTCAGATCTCTCCCCCTGGTTATTAGGAAGAAATAACTGCCCAGAAAGGACGGGACAGATTTTATTGAACAGATAATAAAATTTTATTGGACAGATTTTATTGATTTTTTTTGGTTATAAATCATGTTGACATGATTTATAACAAAAATATTTAGGCACGGGTTACTTGGGCCTCTTTTTTGCATTCTTGCCCCATGCCTCACAAATGCCAGGTATGGGCTGAGTCTCAGATCCAGAAGCCAATATGAATGAATACTGCCCACTTGATATCAAATTAAATTTCTGTGTAACTTTGTCAAAGCCTTTGTTTATATATTTTTTGGTCAGTTAGTAGTTTTTAAAATGTGGTGTTTTCATAAACTTTTTCCGTGCGTTTTAACCATTTGTAATGATACCAAAAAATCTAACTGGATGACACTCATAAATAACATTCTTCAACATTACATTTATAACCTTATTCTCAGTCCAAAAAAATAAAACCATTGTAAGCAAAAAAATTCTCAAATTATGCCAGAAGAGGGAGCTAAATATATTCATCTTAAATTTGTGAAACTGTAAAATAAAGGTAAATTAAAGTCATTATGAAAATATATGTACAACCTGTTTATTAGCCTCATCACTTGCAGTCTTTTCTAGGAACAATTTATATAATCTGAGAAAGACTAAATATTTGCAGTTTTGTTTCTGTGAGATTTTACCAGTAGAGCTCTTTATTATAAGCCATATACTATGGTAAACAAATTTCCTTTTTTTTTTTTTTGAGACAGGGTCTCACTCTGTCACCCAGGCTAGAGTGTAGTGGCATGATCATGGCTCGCTGCAGCCTCAACTTCATGGGCTCATATGATCCTCCCACCCCAGCCTCCAGAGTAGCTGCGACTACAGTGTACAGCACCACTCCCAGCTAATTTTTTGTATATTTTTAGTAGAGATGGAGTTTTGTCATATTACCCAGGCTGGTCTCGAACTCCTGAACTCAAGCAATCCGCCCACCTCAATCTCTCAAAAAGCTGGGATTACAGGTGTGGGCCACTGCACCTGACCAACAAATTTTTAATTAAGCCTGTATTTCAAGTACTAAAAGTCAACATAGAACACATTCATGCTACCAAAGTAGTGTTACTAAATTTTGATCTCAGAGAATGAAGTATGATTAAGTCGTTTTGCAAAAACACTCAGACTGCAGTACGCAATGTGCAGTACATAGATAGACACATGATCTTCACCTAATTCTATTTAGCATTGCAACTACCCAGGATAAAAAGAGAAGAGTTACATTATGAAGGAAAATCTTATAGCAGCACTGTCTATTAGAGTTTTCTGTGATGATGGAAATGTTCTACAGCTGTGCTCTCCAATAAAGCAATGCCTTGCCACGGTGACTACTAAGTAAAATGCAGCCACTCCAACTGAAGAACTGAATTTTTTGTTTTAACTGATATAAATGGAAACAACCATATGTGGCTAGTGCCCACGGTATTAGAGAGTATAGTCTTATCTGCCTGCACAAGGGCAAATTTTGTCAATGGCAGATGAAAGATTCCCGAGTCAGCTTTGTGTTACAGACCCCACTCTAAAGCTATCCCTGAAGGCAAGGCATCTTAACATAGAGCTAATCAATATTTGAACTCAAAGCCCTGCAATGTTTACCACTCGATTTCTTGAGTGACTTTGTCCTACTGCAACATCACTGTAACACATCTTAGGTTTCATAAAAGCACGAATGACCAGCCATTAACTTTCCAGTCACTGTGCAGAGGGCTGGGTGGGAACTTCACCATTCTCCAGTGTCTCCCACACCTGCCAGAGCTAAGCACCACCTGGAGAACATGCTAGAAATACTGATTCCCAGGTACCACCCTAAATCTTCAGAATCAGAACATCCAGGAATGGGCTAGTAATCTGTTTGGGGTTAGAAATAAGCTTTAGGACACACTCTTTTGATAAGAAAATTTGTGTGGGTGATCCTATGAAAAAGTTCAGCAATGACATCTCTCAAATCTCTATATGTTAAAATGTAAATATATCTGAAAAGCACTTAAGATACAAATGTCTTAAAAATTTCATAGTCTACTTAAAAGCATTAAAAAATTTAAAAGAAATATTATAAAATGAAAGGGTACACCATTTCATTTTCTCTGATAAATTATAAACCACTTCCCTTTGCCTTAATATCAACTCACAAAAGTATCCTCTCTCACAAACACCTTCTACACTGAACACAATGAAATATCCTATCAGCATATATAATAGAAGGGAAATATACAGGTAGAGAAATGATGTAGAAAAGTGTTATTAAGATCCATTATTGTGTCATTCGTTAGGCCTCTCAAACTAACAAGACTTAGCACACCCCAGATCTCAAAAAGCTAAAGATCACATAGTAAATACATATCCATGCAACTCTCATGCAACCGACATGCCAATTCCTCTTCCCCTTTTCTCATAAATTACACAGGCATTTTTTTAATTAAAAAAAAACTTTAATGTTGGCTCTGAACATAGAATTACTTAATAAAGGTTTGCCTCAATCCAGAGTCTTATCAACACAATCATTTCTGCAGGCAAATATGAAAGTTAAATTAAATGATAATTAAAGATTTCATCTAATTGTGATTGAAATACGCACCCAAAAGTTGTTATATTGCTGGGCTGGCAAATGCTCATACAGAAGGGTTTCCAGCTCTCTCTTTCTTCATTAAGCTTGAAAAAAATTTTTTAAAAAAGCAAAACCTCCTTGTTTTCCTTTGTCTTTTCAATGTTTTTTTTTTTTTGGCAAAAAGTGTTAATTTACCTGCGGTATCCTGAGCTACAAAACATCGTATGTTTTATGCATTACTCATTCAGGTGTTGGATGAAGTTTCTGAAAAGCACTGTGCTACACCAAGTCAGGTGTCCGTGAGAACACTGGAACTTTTCTCAAAATGCACACCGGACTGCTTTAAAAAGAAAAAAACAAAAAAATACACATAGGTACTAGGAAGCATGAGTACTCTTTTGGTAATGTACTGAGTGACTCCCCACTGAATTTTCAATATTGAAAAAAGCTTTATCGCTCAAATGTATGAATCATCATAGCTGGTCAGGATTTTGCAACTGGAGTTTGAAAATGGTAAATTTTACAAGGTTGTTTTTTTAAAATGACAATTCAAAGATTTTCTATTCCTTAGTACAAAATGTCTGTGAGTCAATCCGTTTCCTCTTTAAAATATTTAGACTTGGGGAATGTGAAAGTTCTATCCAAAAAGCTTTAAAGTTTATATCATCTACTTCCAACAATAGGATCAAGTACTATTGAAAGTCTAAAAAGTATTTTAAAACAAAATATTAATTTTTATGACAATCCTAAAATCAACTATGCCTTTAATTTTACTAAATACATAAGGTCAAGAATCACTTTTCCATTAGATTCAATTTTAAGAAATTCCAACAGGAAATGACAATTGCTAGGAATTACCAAATTTGGCAAGTTGTTCTTTGAAAAGTCCACGATAAAGCACCACGTTACAAAGTTTGATGAACCAAAAAATAACAGGACTAAAAACAAAAAGATGCAAATATTATCAATTATATGGGAGGGGTATGGAACAAACACAGATTAACAGAGCACCATCTTCCACCAGTTTACATATAAATTCTCATTACAGTTCAGCTTTTGATTTTTATACCTGAATAAGTAATGGGTTTTGGTTGTGAAGCTTGCTGTAGCACAGTGTATAAGTCTGGAGAACCAACTCCACTCTTCAGAATCAGGGCAAATTTGTTGATTCCTTTACTACAACCCAATCCCAGTTTTTCACTAGCTGAATCATTTTTCATTGAGAAATCAGTATTGCTTAGAAAGAAAAGGATAAATATCAGCAGAAATGTTTAAAAGTAGTGAATCCAAGACATGCATTATTTCAAAAGAAAGGAGGATTCAGCCTTCAATGCTGACCAGAACACCAATGAACTAGGTGTTCCAGGTTGTAGGAAGAATATTTGATGACACATCCGATGCTGCATTTTCCACTAGTTCTGGTTTTCCCCCTTTGCCCTGGTGACAGCCAATCACATGGAATAGAAAAAGAGCCTTCTCTCCAAACTTCAGCCCTTCCCAAACCACTGACATGGACAGGCCTCGACAGTCCTTGGGCACCAGCGGTGTGTGGGAGACAGTGGCATTCTTTGCATTAAGTGGTGCCAACACCGTTATGAAGTGCAAAATGAAACCAGCACACAGCTGCACCTTCGGGAAGCATTCTCCATAAAAAAAGATATTTTCAAGCTAGTGCCTGGCAGGGCAGAGTGGAAAGTTTAAGCTGAAACACTGGGACTCCAGAGGCCGCCCAAGCCAAATATTTCATTACCGATGGAAGCAGTTTGGAAGTGTGTGAAAAACTGCCACTTACTTCTAAAAATGTAATACAAAGAAAAGAAAGTGTATATGCAAAGTGTGGATCAATATTATATCAAGATGTTAGTCTGTCTGCTAACTGCTACTGAGTCAAAGCTATTTCTGTCTGAATCTCTTTCAGGACTTCAAGTGAAAAATGTATATTCTGGCGGGCAAATCTAATCCCAATTCTTTTCTTAAATAAACCTTTTAAGCATATTCATACTTTATGCTTATAATGATTAACACCCTGAACTTTAAACGTATTAAGCTCTACTACTTTTACGCTTAATATGTTTTACTTTAAACGTATTAAGCGACACTACAACAAATGATGGCCGGTGTTCTTTAAGCAAAAACAAAGCAAAAAATCCAACGACGAGTTCCTTAATTTTGGGACACATCTGTTTAATCAGTAGTAAAAAAGTGATTAGAAGCAGAGCTTTAAAGCCAAAGAGGCTTAGGTTTTAATCCTTGCTTTGCCACTTACTGAATTCAGCAATCTTGGGCAAGTTAATTAACTTGAATCCCATTTATTCATCTGTAAAATGGGAATACTTATGTGCAATAATAAGGATTAAATGAATAATATATATATATATAAACATGACAAGGCTCGTGCCCAGTATGTAGAAAGCACAAACTAATAGGTAGTTATTATTGTTAGAATTAGTCATGTAATCTTTATTATTGTTTAGATTATGGAAATACACCGATTGCGACTGCAGGTTTTAAGACCAGAAATTATCATACTTAGAGTCTTCTCAATACTCTTCTAAGGAAGCAAGCTGGAAGCATATTTAGTGAACACTTGCATTTTGCCTTTGTATATATACATAATACTCAAAATCCTCGGAAGTCAAAACCAAAATATTTTCAATTTATCACACTTTTCCCCAAAAGGACCACAATACTAATATATTTGAGTCACTAGACTTCTTCACATTCAGAACACTGAATGTGAAGAAAAAATGAAGTTGGAACGACTGTGTACTAAATTATAATGAGCGTGGTGGAAACAAGAACTTTTTCTTTTTTTTTTGGAGGAAGGAGAAAAAAAGTATGGGCAACTGAAAATGAGAGTACAAAGAGTAGATGTGGAAATAAATCTTCAGCCATAACTATATTATTTTCAGAGAAAACTAGCAGGAGTGAATTAAAAGACTTGCCAACAGATTTAAACTAGACATTTGCAAATCTCCTCAGATACCCTAATTAGTCTTTAATATAGTTAAGTTTATCTTCTCCCATTTATCTCTCCTGCTGCACAGCTAAAAACAAATGAAAGGGATTTGAGATCCTCTGTCCATTCGTTTTATTTCTAGACAACAGACTGGTATAGAAAACAAACAGCAGGCAGAGATCTTATTAAACATAAGCAGACCTAACAGCTTTGTTTCTGATGGCCTTAGCTAAAGCCTCAGAGTTAAGAGGTAACTGAAATGCAAGATTACATTTAATCTTTGACAGGCTAGCCTAATTAATTGTGATCCTTATCACCTAAATTGGAGTTTGATTCTAAGATTACAATTTACAGTGTGTAGCAAATTAAAATGCTAGGCAGGATATAAATGGGGAAGAAAGGGGCTTCCTCCTCTCCTCACCAGAAAAATAATTTATACTTGAGTCCACAGGATTTTTGAAGCCAATGATTTATAAGGAAAGTTGGTCTTTCGGTGTGCTAAGAAACATTTCATACAAAGTGTGACCCAGAAGCCCCCAAAAAGAAAAAAGACAAATCATAGGCCATACCACGCAATGGGCGGTAGGCTGTTTGCTGAATGAATGATTAGTACTGAACATCAACTAGAAGCCACGTTCCCACAGTAAGTATTTTACAGAAATATTTCCATTTATTTTTCATAGCAGTTCAAAGGTATATAGTCTCTATTATCCCCAATTTAAAGGCAAGGAAACTATTTGGCCAATGTCGCAAAGTTCTTAAGTAGTGCCTATGTATTTAGTTTGGGCTTGTCTTCCCTGCGCCACAGTATACAAGTGCCAGTCAAGGAAAGAAGCTTATAGTAAGTTTCCCAACACTTCTCGTAAGCCTCCCTTCTTTAAAAGGTATCTGCAATAAGGGTGTTACGAAACACACAGATATCTGATGGTCAACCCCACAAGGGAATAACTTTAATACTTTCTGATTATGTTCAAGTTAAATGATCTTGATAATAGCAGTTTTTGTACTTCCTCCCCAAATAACAAGTTAATATATTCTCTCTCGTTATGAACTACTTGGAAATGCAGATAATTAACACTGTAAATGGAAAAGCAATAGGAGCCCCTATTAATAACCAGAGAAAGGCAGGGGCATTCCAGATGAACCACACTATCCCTGGCTGAGGGCAAACTTGTAGAGACACTTCTCTCCTACTTATATGTGATGATAAATTTCAGAGTCAAACTTATAAATGTCATGTTAGAAATGCCTAAAAATAATAAAGCAGAGTCTTAAAATGTAACTTGAGAAGCTGCGATGTCACAAGCAATTGAAAGATCCCTTGATTAGTATTAGGACAGGGCAGGGGATGGAGAGGAACTGGACAGAAAGATGCTACTGGCAGACTAGAGACCAGAAAGAAGCTTTGGATACAGGCTGGGACCTCACTGACAGTGCAGAAGCAGGCCACTGGCTGACCAAGGAGAAAGTGAGTGGGAAGAGAGAGAGGAACTGCCAAAAAGGCAAGTTTGTCCAGCCAGACCGAATAAGCACTCTTAAGAAAGCCTGGATGGAAATGAGGAGAAAAAAGCAGCACTAGATTCCTTTCAAATAACTACAGAGAGTAGGGTTTTTTTTCTCTGACATTTTTAAATATCCTGAAAAGTTGAAAGAATTGTTTAGTGAACGCCCACATTATCTTTCACCTAGATTCTACAATTAACATTTTATCATATTTGCTTTATTTACATGTTTATCCGCCAGCACATCTTTTTTTAAAAGACGCATTTTAAAGTCAGATGCGAAGTCAGCTGCTACAGATGAATTGTGTCCCTTCCCCCAGATTCATGTTGATGCCCTGACCCTCAGTGTGATAGTATTTGGAGACAGGGCCTTTGGGAGGCAGCTGAGTTTAGAGGAAGTCCTGAGGGCAAATGCTCTCACCATGGGATTAGTGCCTTTATAAGAAGCAGCACCAGAGACCTTTCTTCCCACCCTTCCCATGTGAGATCACAGTGACAAGGCAGCAGCCTGGAGGCTAGGGAGAGAGCCCTCACCAGAACCCAACCACACTGGCACCCTGTGTGAAATAGATTTCTAAATGTCTATGGTGGTACAGACATAAACACCAGTCTGTGGTGTTTTGTTATGGTAACCCTGACCTAATACATCAGTACACTACACCCAAAGAAAGGAATGGAACCCTGTTTAGAAAATGTCAATGTCAAACACAAATTCTGTAAGTGTTTAGTAAATACCCTCTATGTGTCAGAATATTACCAAGAGCAGTGGTTTGAGGCAGTGGTTTCCCAAATTTAATGTACATATTAACAGCCTGATTCAGGTCGGGGTGGGGTCTGGGATTCTGCATTTCCAGCAGGCTCCCAGGTGATGCCCACAATGTCAGTCCTTGCACCACAACCACACTCTGAGTAGCAAGGATTGAGGCTGACCCCATCTGCCACAAAGAGGAAATCCAGACCACTGTGGGAGACAGAATCCCAATGATTGACCTTCTTACTGATAACTTGTTGCCTACATGCCTGAATTTTACAGGCTGATCTTACGCCAGACCCCAGTTGATGCTTACGGACTGGAGGGTCTAGCTATCATATCAAATTCGGTCTGATACCACAATGAATTAGAATTATCAAAAGAGAGACTAGCAGCTGGGAGCTCTGCTGCCCTGTGCATTGTGTACTGATGAGTGGGGAGGGATTATGTAAGCCACAACTGGCCCAAAGTCCCACAGGAAGTTCAAGCCGAGGACCGAGGCCTCCTGATGCCCATGCTAGAGCCTTTCCCACCTCACCACATTCAAGAGGACTTTGCTCTTTGTATTTCCTGTGGGGTGGGAGGAGTTAGGGAGGGACAGAAAATGTTAGGCTGATGACAAATTACTACTACTGATGATAATTCCCACTTAGTGAACACTTAGTGTAAGAAACTCTGCTCAGCGTTTTATCTCATTGAATCTGTACAACGCTCGAAGGAATTATCATTGTCCCCATTTTACAGGTGAGAAAACTGAGATTAAGAAAAGTTAAACAGCTCTCTTTGGTCCGTACGTCCAAAATGACAAAGAAAAGAAGGAACAACGGTCGTGCCAAAAAGGGCCGCGGCCATGTGCAGCCTATTCGCTGCACTAACTGTGCCCGATGCATGCCCAAGGACAAGGCCATTAAGAAATTCGTCATTTGAAACATAGTGGAGGCCGCAGCGGTCAGGGACATTTCTGAAGCGAGCGTCTTTGATGCCTATGTGCTTCCCAAGCTGTATGTGAAGCTACATTACTGTGTGAGTTGTGCAATTCACAGCAAAGTAGTCAGGAATCGATCTCGTGAAGCCCGCAAGGACCGAACACCCCCTCCCCGATTTAGACCTGCGGGTGCTGCCCCACGTCCCCCACCAAAGCCCATGTAAGGAGCTGAGTCCTTAAAGACTGAGACAGACTATTCTCTGGAGAAAAATAAAATGGAAATTGTACTTAAAAAAAAAAAAAAAGAAAAGTTAAACAAGTTGCCTAAAGTCATACCAGCAGTAAGAAATAAAGCTAGGATTTTAAAGAACGGATGGGACTTCAAAGCCAATTGTAACCCCTCTGAATCTAGGTTGCCTTTTAAGGCAGACACGCTGCGTGACGCCGTATGTGAGGTTAAAAAATCTTTACATGACACTGATGGACAAGCACTTGGCGACAGTTGCAACCCTTAGTGACAAGAGGTGCGTTTTTTCAACTTGAGCTTGGACTAGAAGGCCAGCTTCTCACCATCACCTCTGCTTTATCAGTATTGAAGCCTTGCCAGCCCACTCAGCCAGGCTAAATATTTTCAAGACAGCATTTATTAAATATTTTCTCATAAAGCTAAACAAAGCACATTCTTCCCCAAGGATGTAATGGGTTTTATACAGCTAAATATAGCTGGCTAACTTATCACTTTTAGCAAGGTACAAAAGACTCTTCTAGTTAATCATCAGGTGGACAGAGGGCCCTGCAAATAACTTTTTAAAAATACATATTTTGTAATATATATTTGCAAGCACCCCAAAATGAAATCTTAGTAAAATATGCTTAACACATATATGAAGGGAGTTGAAGCACCCATGATCAAAAAGGGAGAGAAAGGGAAAGCAATGACCTGCATGTGGAATTGCGAAGAAAAATAAAGGCAAGAAAGGCAAGAGGCCTGGAAATATTGTACAGAAAATTCCCTATCAGCTGGTGCGGAAGAAATGCATAAGATAATATTTATTCAGACTTCATTTTAAAAGTTTGAAAAGATCACTGATACAAGACTATATATATTAAAAAGTAACAATTTTGAGATAAAAGTAAACACAATCCTTAATTGTGTAAGGAATCAGAGTTTAATAAAATGAAGCAATATACTTTCACTACCTCAGACAAAAACAGACTGTGATCAGCAGTGAAATGAACAAGAGGCTATTCACCTCTCTGCTAAAGAAATTAATGAGCTTCTTCTGGTTATGGTTTTAGAATTATAACTTGAGATGGGTCAATTTGGGCAGATGTTGGACCCTATCACTACATTCTCAAAAAAGCTCAGGGTAATACATAGTACTACAGTTACTTGTGCCAAACCAAAGCACTTAAAAAAAAACATAAAAAACTGATATACAGAAGACTCTATAGATATAGCAGAACCAAAATATAGAAAATACATATATATATATATCGATTATAGAAAGAAGCCTGGTCATGTTCTCAAAAAGATTCTCAGAAATAAGCCAACAGATACAGAGAGGTGATATTTGAGTAGTGAGTGAATTCTAGTAATTGCTCAAGAGTCAGCAGGGAGAAAGTTATGTCAATATAGACTAGAGCTAACTGGTGAAAGGGGTAAACTAAAAGCTTCACTCAGAGAGGGAACTATTCAATTGGTCATTTTAATTAACACTTTGGATTCCTGATGGAAATACAATGTTAACAATCTGTAGATTGAACACAGCAAAATGCTGGCTTCCTATAATGAAAATCCGTACAATGTTGTTAATGAAAAAGTAGCAGTGACTCAGGCTGGTGGACGGCCCAGAGGTGAAAGCAATCATTTATCACTGCGGGGTATTCCTTTCTGTATTATCTCAGAGTCGCCTCTTCCTTAACAACCATAACAACCTATGTTCCACTTCTCTGTTGCGCCATTTCTGTCTTCTGCTGAAAGGGAAGTGATAGGGCCTGAACCACAGGAGGGAGTTTGTACATTTTGTTCTATTAGATTAGGCCTCAGTAACTTTATGAATTATAAGCTGTCAACTACTTTTTCATCTGCTATAGAATATGCTTCTTAGAAATTGTGGCTATAAATAAAACAACAGATGCTTTTTTTGGCTCTAATAGGAGCTTGAGTAATTTTTTTAAAAGGGCTAGAAGTTAAGCAAATTATCTAAAAGGCTGTTTCAGGTTTCCCCCTGTTGGTCATCTTTTATGTTAGCCTTCTGAAGACATTCATTTTAGCCCATAAATTACTTTTTGGGGCCATTTAATGTAACGTACTGGACAAACTAGAAAGGGGTTTTCAATACGATTGCTTTCTTTCTGTGACTTTTTTTTTTTTTAAGAGTATTGATTAAATCCCCTACCTATTTATGATTGTCACTATATCATATAAAAAGCAATTGAAAAGGCACTGTGCTAGTAGAAAAAAATCAGACAATGGATGAGGCCATATGTTCCAGATTTTTCTGCCAACAACATGTTGGTAACTTTGGGCAAAACATTTAATGTCTCCGGGCCTCACTGTCATAACAGTGAAGTGGTAGAGGTTTAACTAGATGTTCTAAGATCATTTATAGTTCTTAAATTCTGTGTTTTGGAGAAAATGTCAAGGAGATCACATGTCCCAACATAAAATTACTAAATTTACATTTAATCACAAATTACTTAAAAAATAATTCTATATTATCTTTAGCCACTATGTGTTGAAAATCTGGAAGAAATCACAGGCATCTGGAGAATGACTGGAGTTGGCACCAAGTGAAAATTACTTCAAATATGGAGCGAAGGAAGTTAAATAAATGGGAGAATGGCAACATTTAATTATACTTCACTGGGCTACACTAACTTATAATTTTTAACCCAGAGGATAGGTGGTTTAAAATAGTGTTTTGGTATAAATTTTCACTTTGCCAGAATGAACAGTAAAATTCAAAATGATGAAAACATTTCTGTGACTTCTGTATGTGGATCTAACAAAAGACACCAATTCCATGTTCTTAAATGTATTCCAAAGTTACAGCAGCTATAAATCAGAGAATGTAACTTGGCTTCTATAAGTCATGGGGTTGCGGGAGGAGGAGATCATGAAACTGAGAGCAACACGAAGAGAGAGAGGTGAACTGTCACTACCCTAGTCATTTAGGTTATTTCCTTGAGTCATGATAACAGCCTTGTGAAATACATCAACCTCATTTTGTATGTGGGAAAGAGACTCAGAGGTTTGGTGACTACACCAAGATCACTTAACTAATGTTTGGCAGAGCAGGTATTACAACCCCTGTCTGGCTGTATCCAAGGGTCCTTCTCTTGCCACTTCATCTTTGATTTTTTTTTTTTCTCCTCTTCTCCCTCTTTGAGTTTCAGCATTAAATTGCTAATAAATGCAATTCATTTGGATAGTTTGAGATTTTTAACTAATGCATGCACAGCACTGCTGAGCTCTAAGAGATGATGGGAGGGGAGAGTCCATGCAAAATTAGCTCATGATCTACACAGTGAGTACAAATGTCAGGGATAAAACAGATAAAGGGGCTTAATTAGAAGTCATGAAACTTAGAGGAAACAGCTCCATTTCCAAAACCTCTGTGGGTTTATCCATTCCCCTCTGAGAGTCATTTAATTCTTTGGAAAAGAATACATTCTTAAAAATGTGGTATTTCTGATTACACAAGATCAGAAATAATACACTAAAAACTGCCCTTAGTATCTGAGGCTCTCATTACCAAGAAGCCAATAATAATCATGGCCAACATACACAACATACTTAGCATGTATCAGGCTCTATGCTAAGTTGCTTTACCAAAATTATCTCAGAAAATATAATCTTTCACAACATTATAAGAAAGGTTCTATCATCATTTTCATTGTACAGAGAAGAAAAACAGGCTCAGACGTGATTTGTCCAGGCTCACACAGCTGTACTAGTCAGCACCAGGATTTAACTGATAAGAGATGACCTGGTTTAGAGGACATAAAGGCAGCTCCCTTCCAAGAGATCCTTATGTACTAAATGTCATCCCATGAGGTCCCACAGGGCATATGGTTTCCTTACAAACTACCCCTTTTGGGGGGCAGCTCAGTGCACTACTTTGGACGTTAACTGCCAAAAGCCAGGAAACAAAGTTAGAAAAAGAGTTCTCTAGCCAAAAAGACCTGGAAAGTAGAGAGTTCAAGAATAGCCACTCTTTGATCTATTTCTCTACTTAACTGCAATTGTCTTTTTCTAAGATATTCTATGGGATGTTTAGCGTATCTGGTCTATGTTTACCAAATGAGAACAGAACCCTTCCCCTTCATGGTGACAGCCAAACTTCCTCACTCTTGAAAAATCACAGTAGGAGATAAAGTGTTTCCATAGTCACGCCTTCTAGCAACTTCATTTTGGAAGAAAAGGTGCAGAAACACAACATAGTCAATGAGTAGAGTTTAGATAAGGAATTAAGGGGAAGAATGACTTTCAGTGCTCTGTAAATAGTGGGGTCTTGCTGTAAGCCACACATGTAATTTTACATTTTCTAGTAGCCACATCGCCAGCAAACACAACAGGCGAAATTTAATCTCTTATTTAGCCCCATATATCCAAAATATAATCATTTCAACATACAATCAATATAAAAATTATTAAGCAGGTATGTTAGTCTTTATTTCTCTCTTGTTTTCCGCTCACAGCACATCTCAATTTACAGCAACCACCTTCCAGTGGCTCAGTGTGGCTTTGACATGTGGCTGGTGGCTCCTACACTGAGCAGCCTGGCTCTAGAGGATGGCCTTCAATTTTTCTTTAGTGCGAACTTGGTTACTTGAAGAATGTGTTAGCTTTGAATTCAAAGGTAAGTATAAAGAAAAAAAGTACCATATTCCTTAGATGTTAAGAGGGTCAAATAAGAGTTCTGTGTCCTTTTACTGTTAGCATGTATTAAATTAAAACAGTTTAACTCTATTGGAAGGCATTTAGTCAAAGTTGACAGGGGAGCTGGGGGCACTGATAGTGTTTGTTATATACTAAGAACCTGCTGGAATACTAGGAACTTGGCATCCTGGCGTTTGTCACAAGGCAGGCTGTGGACTCAGAACATCTTCAGAAATGGCGTGATTAATAACAGTTTCATCTGATGGCTCTCCATCTGCCACTGGCTTCCCTTGAAATAAGCACCAAAAGTATCTGTGCACCTCTCATTAGAGACAGTCTGCTGACAGCAGAAGACAGAAGGTTCCACGATCAGGGAAAGACTTGTATGGTTCAGCTATTAAGTCAGAAAACCGAAGGCCTGCTTAGGTTCACATCTTGACATTATGAGCTGCAATAATTTCATTTATAAAGTTAGTGGTCATTAACATGTCCGATACTGGCTACAAGACAAATGAAAAGAATTTAAAGAGGGCAGAGGTCGAAACATGTACCTAGTATTAGAGGCAGGGGCAGGCACCTTAAGGAGCTGCTTTTCTTCCTAAGATGGCTCAGAGATGTATATAACACAGGAGCCTCAAATTCAAAGTCTCTAATACATCCTTTTGCCAGAACATGCAGTTTAATGAATCCATCCCTATAGAACATGGAACCTATTTTTCAATTGTGTTGGTTACAATGTTAAGTGCATCCTGGGCTTCAAACTCCTGCTAAAAAGGTAGCATCCCAACGAGCTGTGGAGGATTTTGAAGCAATTTAGCACCTCGTGCTGTCAGATGTTTTCTTACAACAGGTGCCCACAGTGCTTGCTCTAGTCCTAAAACCTGACTCTAAGTGCATAGACTGTGAAGCTTCAACCCAGCTCCTAATTGACTCTTCTAAGAAAAAATGTGCTTCACAGCTCAAATATATGCTTCCAGTTTGGATTCCCAAGAAAAAACTATGTCTTCTAAAAATTCGGGATGCTATTGTTTTCCCTAAGTATCAAATGCGTTTTGGGTGTCAGAAACTGGAAGTGGCAAGCAGTTCCCAAACTCAGATTATATGATAACATTATAAATAGCTAAAAGGTACTGAATCAAAAATTATTATTCAGGAGAGGCAACAAGAAGAGAACAGGGAACTATAGGCAAGGGAGTTTCCTTTGGAAATGTTAGTTCCTGGGGAACAGAGGCTATCTACAGTGGATGTCTGAAAAAGGCAATGAGGAGAGGACAGGAAATTAATATTATAGACACGGAGTCTTCTTTGGAAATGACAGTTCCTGGATTTTAAAAGTGCTATATATAGTGAATGTTTGAAAATGTTAAACTACTCTGCAAAAATTGTCTAACAAAGGAAGGAAAACATAACTTTCCAGCATAGGAGTAAAAGTATTAGCAGAACATAATAAATTCAAAGTGTAGTACAGCCCATCTCTCCCAACCCCAACTGGCTGTCACAAATACATTACTTCCCTGCAGGGCCTGTCTTTGCACAGCCAGCCAGCCAAAGGGGTAAAAAGAACAACATTAAATTATAATTACCAGCCCTTTGTTCACGGGTTACTCCTCCATGGCTATGTCTGCATTTCCACAGGATTTCTGGTAGACAAGACGGGGTGAAATGTGTGGGTAGGGGAACTTCATGGCTCTTCCTCGGGATGCAGCAGCTATCAGCCACCTGTTCAGATTGCCTTGTGTTATGTATACTTTTACTTGCTCCCATAATTTAAAATGCTGAAGGGAAAAAAGCCGTAAGATTTTAGGGTAATCTGGGCTTGGCCGGGCCAGACAGCTCTTGCTTCTGTGGTGCTCCCACCTCACACTGGACCATGAAAGGTCCGGGGATCCTGGTGGCACATATCACAGTGATGGCTGAGTAGGCCCCATAAAGCACGTGTTCCCTCTCCCTGGAGTGGCCACACCCTGAGAAGCATGCCCTGTACCATAGGACAAGTACTAATATACTGTGTCCCTGCCACTTGCCAGGTAACCAAGTTAGCTACAACTGGCCAGGTGAATGTACTAACCTTCTTCAACAGGGCTAGGGCTAGGGCTAGGCCAAACTGAAAAATAGGAGGCTTGTCTTGAGCACCTGTTTTTTCTTTCCCAAACCTTTTTTTTTTTTTTTTTTAACCCAGCTTGGCATTATTTTTCGTTCTCCATTATCTCACACTCTTGCTAATCACGCCTCTCAATCCATGAGACTGCATAGTGCCTTATGGTCTTCTCTAGTCTTGTCCCACTCAAAAGCTAGCCTCTTAGAGAAGAGTCTATTAAACTCAATCACACTGAAATGAAAAAACAAAAATGAAATGGAAAAATGACCAATGAAGCTTTATGTGTTATATTACAGAGATGTTGCTGATTTTAACAGGGCCTCAAGCCAAATTCTAATTGTAGAATTTCAGGCACAATCTTTCTTGAAAACATAGCTCTTTAGTACTTTACTGTGAATAAATCACTGAAATAGCTCTAATTAATATCATTAAAATGCCCCCCTCAATAGTGAATTTTGTTGTTTTTGCTGTTGTTGTTTTTTATTTTTTTGAGACAGGGTCTTGCTCTGTCACGCAGGCTGGAGTGCAGTGGTGAGATCATGGCTCACTGTAGCCTCGACTTCCTGTGCTCAAGTGATCCTCCCACCTCAACCTCCCAAGTAGCTGAGACTACAGGCACATGCCACCATACCCAGCTACTTTTTGTAGAGACGGAATTTCACCATGTTGTCCAGGCTGGTCTCAAACTCCTGAGCTCAAGTGATCTGCCTGCCTCAGCCTCCCAAAGTGCTGGGATTACAGGCATGAGCTGCTGTGCCCAGCATGAATAGTGGATTTTGCACAGCTGAGACTAGATGGTCACTCTGGATACCCATGCATGCATACTGTTGGTGCTTCAACAACAATCAACTTCGTAAGGTAACAGAAAAGAAGTATAGCAATAATACCTTGAATTTATGTAGCACTTTAAAAAATTACAAAATGTTGCTGGGCACGGTAGCTCACGCCTGTAATCCCAGCACTTTGGGAGGCCGAGGTGGGTGGATCATGAGGTCAGGAGATCGAGACTATACTGGCTAACACGGTGAAACCCCGTCTCTACTAAGAATACAAAAAGACTAGCCGGGCATGGTGGCAGGCGCCTGTAGTCCCAGCTACTGGAGAGGCTGAGGCAGGAGAATGGCGTGAACCCGGGAGGCGGAGCTTGCAGTGAGCTGAGATGGCGCCACTGCACTCCAGCCTGGGTGACAGAGTGAGACTCTGTCTCAAAATAAATAAATAAATAAATAAGTACAAAATGTTTTTATACTTTTTTTTGATACTCAAAGAGAAAAGCAGAGTGGGGTGGTCATAATGGAGAAAGACCCAAATTAATAACCACGTTCAGGCTGTTTTCATTAAAGAACATAAAAACATCTAGTTTAAGGAATCAAGGTTGCTTTGAACTATGCACTATTTTGAATAAACAGATACTTGGTGTTAAAGATTTTTGTGAACACGCCCCTATGAATTCAGCATCCCACTCCTTTCAACCAGGTGCTTCAGTAGAAAGAATAAAACCACACCACAAAGGCAGTCAGTTACCAAGCCTGCAAGGCCCATGGCTCTGTGGTTTTTGAAGATATTATCAGCATTTTAATGTGAACCGTCTTGCAGACCCGAAGCCCCAAATAATCACCACTTTTTGGGAATTTGTAATTTTCCAAATGACAACAAGAGCATTTATGACTCTGTACATTAGAATCTGTTGATTACAAGAGCTATTAATGACAAGAGAATTCCAGTGCTATAGGGAGCAGCTTTTTCACACTGACAGCCAGTATGTTTCACTTTCGCCATCTGATTTCCTTCCAAGTTAGAAAAAACAGTGGAGACAATGAAATAGGCTAAGAAGTAAAATGAAGCTAGAGCTCAGAAAAGCAAACACGTGTTTTCCTCAACTCCCATTATCTTCATAAAATCACTAACTCATTTCCCCACAAGCACTACTTTTGGGGGCAGGGCTTCAAGTTAATGCATAGTCTATAAAGGTCACGAAGAAGCAGCTAACAAGTGACATTTGTTTTACCCCACTGCTGAAGCACAGGATGAGGTTGAATCAGAGGCTGACCCAGATAATGATGGTATTGGGATATAGCTTAATGGAGAATGAATACTTCCAAAGACTCCCAAGAGCCCCAAATCACCATGTATTCCTTTACAACACTAACTTCCCTTTATCAGTAAGAGTGGGTTATTTCTTATATTCATGGCATGGAAAAATCTTTATCTGACAAAAATTTTGAGAGGACCAAAAAGTGAGTACTTTGCAAATCAGGGACTGAAACAATTCTCCTTTGGTCACTTTAGAAAATCAGATGCTGTTAAATTTCATCACCTACTTAGAAATCTCAGAAGCTCTAATAAAGCTCTGGAGCAACCCAACGACAAATGTCCCAGGCCATTCTAGATTCATTTCCCTTGAAGGATCTCTCACCAGTAAGTGCAGCCTCTGAGCAGCAGCTCGTCCATTTGCAGGGAAAAAAAATTGTGGCCTGACTTGTGTCAACTAGGGACAAAGGCAGGAGAGGAATTTGGAGGTTACTCAGTGGAAAATTTAGGAATGAGAATCTGGAACCTTAAGAAACCTTGATTTAATTTAAGATACTGCTTTGTTTGCATCACAAAAAAAAAAAAAAGAAAGAAAGAAAAGAAAAAGACTGTACTGATGCAATCTACTCCCCTGTATTATATAAAATTTTAAGACCTAAAAGAAACATGATTATGGGTATGAACAATAACTAAGCATTTCCAAGAGTGTCTTCCCTTAAATCACATTAAAATTGTAAAAGTAAGTTACAACTGGTGACGGGCCACTTATCAGTCCATTCAGACCAGCTCCAAGATAACAATGACTTAAATATCAAACCAATATTCCGTAACCCTCTCTTTAGAATTCTTGACATGAGGTCACTTTTTATTGAAGGCTTCACTAAAATAAAGTCTTTGTAAAGATACCCTTGGGGTTAGAGGCCTAAGATGAAAATACCTTAATAAGATTTCTCCTTTATAGAGAGATTCCAGTGTCCCAGCAATGGATCATTCATTCTTTGGGGGGTTTCATTTTTTATTTTTTGGCAAGTTTGTAGTAGATGATCCCTCTGGTCTTTTTCAAATCTAAAATCCCACAATTCGAAACTCTTTTCAGTAAACTTCCAATTTCCATACTAATTGATGAAGAGAGAGAACAAGAGAAGGGGCTTGACCATACAAAAAAATGAAACATCTCAACAGTTTATATGTAAGTTAAGGATGCAGAATAATTCTTTTCTTGGGAATAAGTCTCTCCTGGTTTATCTTTGTATTTGGTGACTGTGCCAGAGAACAGGGAGTTCATAGAGCAATCCTGAGAAGTTTTCTCCAACACTGACTGGTCAACTGATTTATACAACATTCGAGTGTGCAGACTCACACTTACTTGCTGTATTTATGACCAAAGGGCAAACATTTAAAAATCACTCAAGATTCTGGAAAGGTCATAAAAAGGACCCCCAAAAAAATGGGGTCCACAGGAAAATAAAAAACATGACATTTATTAGCTCTTTCTTGGAGTAGATATAGATGCGTTTATAGTTCACTGTTTTCAGTCATCCTCTGACTAAATAAACTTTCCACCTGCTTAGTCAAGTGCTGAGAGAATATGACTACACCAAAGGATGTATGAAGCATGCATTTAATTTATTATAAAGAACTGTAATAAGGCAAATGTGTGCAGCTGGAACTAACTTGTACCAGATTTCACCAGTCCCCAAGCTCACGGTAGATACTTGCAAACACCTCCGGAAGTTCCGGCTGTTTTTAGTTAATAGCTCATGTTGGGGGCATCTTGCCTGTGCCTGACTTACTAGAATGTCATTTTATTTAAAATAGGGTTCTGAACCTTAAAAAGATAGATAGATAGATAGATAGATAGATAGATAGATCCCTTTATTTTCAAGTCAAATAAATGACCCAAATAGAAATTTAAGTTTGGCTCTTTTAAAGGCAGCAATATTTCACATTGAATGTGCTCCTGAGGCCAGAGGAAATGTTCTTTCCTTTCCTAAAATTTCTAGCCAAGTACTCACAAACCCAGTTTCTTCCCAAGAATATTTGTTTTTTCATTTCTCAGAGCCTAGTTTAAAAAGGCTGGAACCTTTCATAAGTCAGAATAATTCCATTTGCTAGCTGGCTCTTTCTCCAAGTCCAGCTTGAATCCTATGGGACACATAAATCCTTGTCTGAAATGTAGGATAAGTGTCATGAAACATGCTAGGAAATTGGTAAACCACAGCTCAAAGCATAACTACAAAGATATAAGCGAAATCTACTCTAAAGTAAAACCATGACAAGCAGAAATACCACCAAGCATTAATTCTTTAGCTAAGGTAATAAAAATATTCAAGGAAAAAGTATGTGTTTTATGACAAATCAGGGGAGAAAATAAAAACACAATGCAGATAAAAATTAGTATTGCTAGAAAAGACAAGGTAAAGAAATGCACATTTGCCCTGAATTACTTAAGCCAGACATAAACTTGATTTTTCCTGTCAAGTACAGTGTCAGGTGCCATCTGGGAAAAAAACAAAACTGGGAGCATCTGAGAAAGGTGGAATCTGAGGGAGAAAAGGCAGAAAAGGGCCTATTTTATAGCTACCATGCCGTATAGCCAATTGCCACTGGATGGCAGCGGGGTTTTACTTAGCAAAGTTGCTAAGAGCATTAGGATTGGTCATTCAGTATCTGCCCTACATGTTCGGCCCCAATAACTCAAAGGTTTCAGGGAAATATAAAGTGCTCCTTCCCGCCCCCAAAATTGGGGATCTGTCCTAGAAATTGCAAACCTTTGTTCTGATTATCAGTAAATCCCTTGAAAATTACTAATTTACTATCAGAGTACATTAAATTGGGAACTAAAATTAGAACTTCTAATAACTTCTAGGATTTTGAATTCAGAAAGAAAGCACACATGTGCTCACATTTGCACGCACACATCCCTCCAGTTTACTATTGCAATATTATCATCTTGAGCCCAGTACAACAAATTGAAACCACATTTTATTCTACTTTTTCTTGTTAACTTGATGGCTTCACCACACTTTTAAATGCTACACACTTCCCTCCCTCTCCCTTGGCATCTGATCCCTTTTTTTTTTTTTTTTTTTGGAAATTCAGTAATCTCACCAGCAACAAGCTTTGCTTTCAATAAGTATATCTGCCAACTTAAACAGCATCTCCTAAGGCAATGGAATAATGAAAGACACATGTAGGGACTTGCCTGTCATCAGATGCAAGCTCACGTCTGCCTGAAATTGGGCCTGTAATTCTGCTGATCCTCGGGTTCAGGACAGCGTGGCTGAGAGTGGTCTAGAATGTGGCCCTTAGTCTAAACAGCAGATGAAGGATGCAAGGGGCCAACCTTTTTCATCCCTTCTGGGCTCTTGACCAGTCGTTGCTCTTTAGTTCAAGGGGGAGATGTGAGGGATTGCTCAAACACTTGGCAGACAGAAAGGTCTTAAGACAGCAAGTAGTGAATTCTGCCTCATTCCTGCTGATGAACTTGAGGCAGTGCTTTCCAACCAAGCCCAAACTCATGATCCAACCAGAATATCTCCAAGAACAGTCACTCCTGCACACAGCCAAGGCTCCACCACCCCCAATCGGGCAAGGGTCCTACACAACTCCTGATCTGAGCCCCTCCTCAGATGAGACAGAGTTTGCTCCTTTCCCTCTCATAAGGCAGTCAACTATGTGCTTTCCTTTGAGGAAATACAAAGATTTTGTTTAAAAACTTGCAAAGTCTGAAGAATGGAAAAGTGTGAAAAGGCTGAAAAACTTGAAAGAAAGGAGTTGCAGTTCTGTCCATAAAAAATGCTTCCTCCTTTTTTGCAGCTGGGGTTACCATCAGAAATCAGTGTCTGATTCATCCAGGCCTACAGGAATCCCCTCTTTCCACCCTGCCCCCACCACCTACAGACTGACTTGAGCACCCTTTTATGCCCTTCCTGTAAGTGTTAGTGAGCGGCTTACAAACGTCCAGTGCCCTTAGTAAAAGGGCAAACAAGTAAAAACTTCAAGGGCTGTGAGGGCTCACAAAGACATACTCATTATAAAAATTATTATTTTTTTAAAGAAGGAACCTAACAGGGTACACTGAAAAACCAACTCATCAACACAGTTTACATCTTCCACCTTCTGAACTGGCAGCCTAAAAGTCATCTCAAGCACAGGGCTACCAGAGATGCGTTGCCAAGTGTTTTTTTAAGAGGTTTCCACCAGACATTATTAAATTACTATTTTAAAATTAAATCTAGGATCCAGGAATTTTACCTTCCATAAAAACAAGGGTGACAGTAATATAACCACTGTATCCTCCACCTTGAAGAATCTCTTCAGATAGTTGAAGCAGGATCCTTATCAGAAAGCGGTGGCAGTAACCCATTGTATGCTGACTGGTTTTTATCCTATCTGGAAATCAATCATTGCCCTCCCTTCCCTTCTCCCTTGGGGAGTCACAAAACAGGCACTGAGCACTAGATTAACTTTCCTATGTTCACAAAAGGAAAACACACACACTCTCTTGATTTAAAAGAATCTTCTTAAGGATATGAATTAGGTCTCCTTGAGCTCAGTACTGCTGGTAAACAGGTTCTGAAGTCTCATAACTAATCTAAAGAACTCCAAGAGCACCAATTCAAGCTCCTCAAGTAGTGTTGGTTTTAGGAACTTAGGGCTGAGGACACACAGGCCTGATAACAAAGCAAGGGCCCTCCTCACAGGGTTGAATGCTAATAATAGGAAGTCTCCAACTTACATGTGGATTGTGTTCCCAAAGCTCATTTGTAAGTTGGCTGTGCAAAATCCAGAACACATTTTCCCCAAAAAAACGTTATAAATGGTGATTAGGTCCCCAGATTGGACCCCTGAGGTCTGTTTCACTCAAGTGATTTTGCATGACTACAATGGCGATAACTGCAAATGGGCATGTTTTGGTGACATAAAGGGTGATGTAAACTTCAGCAAACAAACATGGAAACCTAACTCACTTATTATAGCTTCTATTATATGTCTAAGTCTATCAAGGCCAATGGAAATAATCTAATCCCCCCATCCCAGACTTTCATCATTGATGTCAGAGGCAAGGAGCTGACAGAGCTGGGGAAATGCAAAGGGCTGGGAGGCAGGTGGCAGAAGAGGTGTGGCAATGCCAGAGAGCAATGCATGGGTTTCCACCGACTTCCCATGCCGGGGCCTGTCTCTAGGGACCCCATTGTCCTGTGGCAGGCACCCACTCCCTGCTTCTGCTCCAACAATCTGAGGAGCAGGCAGTGAAGCCTAAGCTCCTTAGACCCCAGAGAGAAAAGAAACATAGTGAACTGGAGAGGAGCAAGTGTTAAGGGCGAAGGAAGACACACATCACTGGGTGTCTCCCGGCTGTTCCCAAGTTGTGCTGCTCACCCAGCTGGGTGGCACACTCACTCATGCTCTCAGCTTCCCTCCATTAAGTTTTTAGCTACCCCCAAGGCAGTGAAGATTTTCTCTTCCCTTTGGTGACCCCAGAATCCAGCCCAACATTTGGCATACAGTAAGCACATAATAGATGACTGTGAACAGTGGTGGCCAGGGAATTATCTTCAGTTCTTTAGGGGTTCCCAGATGGGTATTCATCCAGTTATTCATTTGCCCAAATAGTCTAGGAACTGTCTTCTACATGAAAAAATTCAATGGCTACTTGACTGAGAAAGTATCTACGTTAACGCCCCCCACCCCACCACAAGCAGTCTCCTTTCAAAGAGTACCTGGTAATTGAAATACCTGGTAATTGGTGACTATAAACACCTATTAAAATGCAGCTTTATGGGAAGCTAAGTCATTACCATAGTAGCATAGTAGTAGAAGCTACTGGGTTAACAGAATTCCTACAATGGCTTGTTGAATTAACCAATGTCATTTAAGAAAAGAAATACTTTAGTTAAGAAGTCCAATGCCCAATATGATGTTATTTAAAAATGAAACAATTTAAATACTTCAGTGAGTGTTTAACTGGATTTTGTGTGACAGGACCACTTAGTGCCAGGGTAGATAATATATCCAAGCAGTATTTTAACAACCCCGTACTTCGGGTTTTATGGAAATACAATACACAAAGACCAAGGAGAGATACCATGATACAGAACTGATGGTTGAGAGAGTAAAAATTAAGAAGCGATAAAAGTTGATTGAGTAGAAAAAGCAGAAATAAAAGTTTCACATGCACCTAATTGTACTCTTCTTTGGTGGTTCTAGGAACAAAACCAACTGCAACAGGAAAATGACTCTGAATTTTAAATAATGAGTAAGCATATATTCCTTTTCCTAAAGGAAGAGACAAAAATAGAAGAGAAAGAAGGTATCATTACTGGTAAATGGGCAGGTCTTGACAGAAGGAAATTACACAGCCTGATTATAACAATGCATTTCAACCTCCCTACATAAAATGCTCATGTCTTAAATTCATTGGTAATATTTACGAAGCTATCTTATTTCCCCTCTATCTCACCTTTCTGAATCATGCTGCAATACTATGTATGAGCCTAATGCTGACATCCATAGCAGTATGCTGGAAAATACAAACATGTTCATTTCCTTCAGAAAATATCTCTTGGTTTATTATGGCCTCACTCCAACCACTCTTCTGTTCGGTTTTTGCTTTTATTATGCTCTACTCATTTAAATTCATCAATATGTTGCTTTGTAACAGTTTACATTTTTTTGCACACATATATAGGTATACTACACAAAAACTGAAACAAATAACATATGGGTCTTCCAATTTCCCTCGTATGACCTCTTGCTTTAGCTGTCACAGTGCTTAGTTCCCAGTGGCGGATAAATAATTTTTGCCAAAATAATTGACCAAAATAATTGACCAAACATGTAATGCCAACAAAGGGTATCAAATGATTATTTGGGTAGTGCCTCATATAAAAAAGCTTAGATTCCAAATATGAACAGACGTAAAGAAAAAATAAGGGCACTATACAAAAGAGTATTGGCTTTACTCATAAATTTGTTAGGGTGTCTACCAACACACACTATCACAAATAGAATACTGATCTATGGAAATCGTAATTTTCTCAAGAACTGAAGGGTGTTTAGATACAGGGGACAATGAGGGGAGGTGGATTTAAGAATCAAAATCTGCTACGCTGGTGTTTTATATTTAAATCTAAGTCATCTTAGTAACTGAATTTACATATCCATCCAAATAGTGGGGAAAACACCATTGAAAAGAACATCTTTGGCCATGCGTGGTAGCTCATGCCTGTAATCCCAGTGCTCTGGGAGGCTAAGGCAGGCGGGTCACTCTTGAGGTGAAGAGTTCAAGAGCAGTCTGGCCAACATGGCAAACCCCAGCTCTACTAAAAATACAAAAATTAGCCAGGCTTACTGGCACATGCCGGTGGTCCCAGCTGAGGCAGGAGAATTGCTTCAACCCAGGAGGCAGAGGTTGTAATATATCGAGATCCTGCCACTGCACTCCAGCCTGGGCAACAGAGCAAGACCCTGTCAAAAAAAAAAAAAAAAAAGAACATTTTCCCAGTATGGAAATACTTGAGAATTTTCAAAACAAAAAACTTTTTTTGTTTTATCAAACACACCTTAAGGACATTCAATGACTCTGGGGAAATGATGCCGTTTAGGGCAGTCGTCTTTGCATGGTGCCCATGATTTGGAAAAACAGGCCCTGGGACCAAAGGCCAATGTCACCACTGGCCTGTCCCATTTCAGTTGGGCAGGAAATAATGGATTTCAGAGGCTGGAATGAAGGAAAGCCCAAACAAACAACAGAGTTAGAAAAATGTTTTCAGCCTGTAGTCCCAGCTACACCAGAGGCTGAGGTAGGAGGATCACTTGACCCCAGGATGTCAAGGCTACAGTGAGCCATGTTCACACCACTATACTCCAGCCTGGGTGACAGAGCAAGACCCTGTCTCAAGAAAAAACAAGGCCATGTGCAGTGGCTCACACATATAATCTTAGCACTTTAGGAGGCTGAGGTGGACAGATCACTTGAGACCAGCCTGGGCAACATGGTGAAACCCCATCTCTACAGAAAAATCAGCCAGGCATGGTGGTGCATGCCTATAGTCCCAGCTACTCAAGAGGCTGAGGCGGGAGGATCAACTGAGCCCAGGAGGTTCAGACTGCAGTGAGCTGTGGTGGAAAGAAAGGCAGAAGGACAGGAAGAAAGAAAAAGGAAAAATGTTTTCAAAATCAATCATCAAGCCTCTAAAATGTGTCCAATTAAAATCCACTTATCCATTAAAATGGAATTCTATCTCAAAAATATAATTTTAAGACAGACTATGAGAGCAGCCTACCTCCTCTACTCAAAAAACTATTATGACTTAGAGATGAGCCATGACAAATTCAAAACAGAGGGAAAAGTTCCTTATCAAATCACAGATTTCCAAGTCCCTTATCCAAGAGCACCACTGAAAGAATTCTATTTCGATCACACTAAAACTACCTGTAAGAACGGCAAACACCTTTGAGTTTTAGTTCTTCTTTTTACCAATAGGTGGCAATCTTTATTGCTAAGGATTTAGGCAAAGGCTTCAGCTTCAGAAAGACTGCTTTTCCTCTCCCCTCTTAAGGCTCAGCATTTTTTCTCTTACTAATGAGCTATTTGACAGTTAGTAAGCATATAACCAAGATACTTGTTATTTATTAAGCTAATGCAATTCTGGACTTATAAAGGAAAAAGAAGTCCCAGAAATCTTTTTAAAAAGACATACATGGCCAGACGCGGTAGCTCACACCTGTAATCCCAGCACTTTGGGAGGCTGAAGCAGATGGATCATTTGAGGTCAGGCGTTCCTGACCAGGAGGGCCAACATGGTGAAACCCTTTCTCTAAATTAGCTAGGCATGGTGGCAGGCACCTTTAATCTCAGCTACTTGGCAACCTGAGGCAGGAGAATCGCCTGAGCCCAGGAGGCAGAAGTTGCAGTGAGCCAAGATCGCGCCACTGCACTCCGGCCTGGGCGAGGAGTAAAACTCTGTCTCAAAAAAAA
>NW_012118376.1:10212187-10239026 GCF_000951035.1 Colobus angolensis palliatus
GAGCAAGACCCTGTCAAAAAAAAAAAAAAAAAAAATACACACCAAGTAGACAAAGCAAAAGAGACTTTGCAGGGGAGGGGATGGCTAGGCATGGTTTTGACATTATTATGACTTCCAAATAAGGCATAAAGTATAGAATACACCCATACAGCATACTAAAGACTCTGGAATGGCTCACAACCAACTTGTACAGGTAATGAAGACATATAATGTAAAAAGAATAAAGGTGTTTACCAGAAAACATCCTTCAAGGGACAAGACTTATAAATGCAATGGAAACTCTGTCTCAAAACAAAACTTTATTCCAGTGGTCTCTTTGGGGAAACATGTACACAGGTGTTCAGCAAATTCACTGTCACTTTCATTGCAACTGAAGAGAATACTCAATTATGTGTCTTCAAAAGAACTGGTCAGTTCATGCTCACTAACTTATGTAAGTCTCCAATAATTTAACTTCATTTCTTCTTTGGACAGCTTCAAAGAAGGTGAAGAAGAGTTCATTACTACTCTCCATAAAACACTACTTCATATAATTTTCAACTGTTTAAATTGGTCCTTGGTCTTTGTTTTCTGTGGCTAAACAATTTCAATTCCTTTCGTTTTCTTCAGGTTTAAATGCATCGCTTCAGTCTAAAAAGTAATTTTTTTCATGTTTATCCCAAATGTATTTTTGTTTTTAATTTTTATTTTTGAGGGCCTCACCGAAATCCTTGGCTTGGTAGAGGTCATCAATTCTATTTTACAGATGAGAAAACCAAGGTTAAGTATGCTACCGTCTTTAGGTCACACAGCACATTAGTCACAGCAATTAGGACTAACGGTTAGCCAAGGGCATTGTTCAGAACTCTGAGATGTCCAGCCTGTCTGCAAGTGCTCCACGTAAGCAAGAACAATGAATGGAAAAGAACAAAAGTGCAATGCTGCGTTGGTGATTCTATAACATCAGTAACAAACTCTTTCTCCTATGTATCTCCCACATGCTCATAAGGACCAAAACAGCATATTCAAAACTCAACCAGCTTTGTTTTAAAAAAAGTATATTTGTCTAAATTCTTAAACTTTCCAAGATGTACAACCACTGCTAAATATATTCACGTATAATGCAATAAAGAATTATAAAATATAACGAAGATTTGCTGATATACGTATGTAGTTCAAGCTTTTCCTCCAACTAGGAGGCTCTTTGGATTAGAAAATAAGAGATAGCTAATAAGACCCATCATATATTCCACACTGTATTCTTTTCCAATGTTGAAATCTATTTCTTCCTTTTGAAGTCAGCAGCTGAGTCTCAGAGAATCAACCCAAAGCAGAGTGACTTGGATGCCTGACTTAATCTGGCAACTAACTGTATGAGTCCCTTTACCCCTCTGTTTTGCCCCCTCAATAACAGAAAAATTACTCCTTGTGCCAAGGGAGGCAGAGAGGTTGATAAAACTGCATGCTACTTTCTTAGAAATTGTCCATGAAACTCATGGAACATGTTATGAGATGGAATATCATAGATGATGTTCAGTTAAACATATGGTTTCTTAACGTCTAGTCCCACAGAGTCACATTACATCTGACAAGTTCAAACAAGTGCATTTTTTCTAAAATATTTGTTGCCTTGTAACTATTATTCCAAAACAAAGGAAGAAAACTTCAAATTAACAAGGGATATGACCAGTTAACTATTCAGTGAACAGCAGCATTCATATATTCAGCACGAATTACAATGTGGTTACAGCTAAAACTCATTTTTTTTTTGAGGTTCGGAGCAGAAGTTTAATAGGCGAAAGAAAGAGAAAAGCTCTCTGAAGCAGATGGGGGTCCCGGAGAAATGAACGGCCCTAAAACTCATCTTCATACTCACAACAATTTTATTACTTGACATAAAATAGGCAGTGAGAGAAAAGTTTTCACAAGGACCACTGAGTAAACTTAATGTTTCTAATTAAAATACCCATAAATAAATCCCAAAGTCTTTAATTATGACCCATTTTGTCAAGAGACTTTCAACACATGATTTTTGCTAAATCCCACTGGGGAAAAAAAAAAGAATTTTCTGTCACTCAAGTCCTGTACCTATGAAAATACACTCCATACAACTGTTTTCTGCATCCAATTCATTTTTCTTCTACCTACCTGGGGGAAAATCAAGTTAAATTATTTCAATTTAAAAAGGTCTTTATATATAAATAAAAAGTCACCAAGGATGGCTAGTTAACGGAATTTTGGTTTGCCCTGGATAAACATATATTGCTGCTTATATCCATCTGCAATTTAATCTTAGTAGAAAATATAATTAATGCAGCCACAGAACACTCTAGATTAATGCTTTAAACTATAGCTGTTTAATCTTCTCATTGTAAGAGACCAGAATACCTAACACTTGACTCTAGAAGAGCAGGAAGTAAACAAGAGTGGACAGGAAACTGAAGTTACTCAATTGTCCATGAAGCTTAAGGAGCCATTTTACATAGTTCCAATTAAGTAGCCCCTCATCACTCTCATTCATTTAATCGTTTCATGGCATACTATTCAGAATCTGCATCCCAAAGGTAACTTGTTTCTGCCCCTGATCCACCAAAATTAATTGAGCAGCTGCTTTATGCTGAAGCCGTGGGCTGGGAGTTAGTCTTGATGGTACAGTAGCTTCTTTTGGTTAACTAATTGAACTGTCACTAAAGGAAAAGAAAAAGCTGCAACAGATAATACTTGTTTGCAGTTGGTTTACACATTTTCTCCAGTGACCATTCTGGGAAAGAAAGGTGCAACTATTAGCACAAATTTGGTAGAACAGAACTTTCTGACTCCAACCTCTTTTAATTCATTGCAACTTCCCTTGAAGAATTTTCTAGGTTATGACCTCCATAGATGGTTCTTCCCAGGGCTGAATTTTCTCTGAGGAAAATCCTCTCATCTAGTTAGAGTTCATAGGAGAGGACACACTTTTTTAAAACAGGAAACAGAACATCAAAACTTTTCAAAGTTTTATGTGTCTAATCAAAGCGGTGGAACACATCTTTTCTTAATCAAAATTATACTTTAACAGTCAGAGAGCCTAGTAGATTTTACATGTTCAAAAACTAACAATTCTGATACCAAGAACAGAAATACAAGTTATGTTTCACATAATACAGAAGCAAACGGCTCAAAATGGGCCTTACTCTTTCATCGTGGCCTTTTGTAAAAATTGCGACAGTGGACCAGTGGGATTTCTGGCAGGAAAGAAGTCCCATCAGAGGCTGGCCTTTGTGTGTGTGTGTGTGTGTGTGTGTGTGTGTGTGTGTTTTAAGGACTTGCTTATGCAGAAAATTCTTGCTTTTTCCATTATGTGGTGTCTGGGGGAGGGTGGGAAGAGGAAGGCTTCTTTCTATACTTGTAGAGCACTGTAATTTAAAATGAGTCATGCAAAACACAAATGAAAATGTTAACCTCTGAGATGGGGGTCAGCAAATTTTATTCCCGCTTAGATCCAGTTTTCTCTGGCCAACTTGACTAAATACAAACCAGGGGCTTTCCCTGGATAGTCACGCTCCAACTTACCCAGACACTGAGGGCCAAGTTCAAAAGAAGGCAAGCTCAAGAAGGAGGCCTCTAGAATTAAGAAATCCTTGGCCGTGGCTCAGCTCATGGACAGGCCTTGGGCTATCCCGTTCAACCCAGCATACCTCCCATTTCACAGGTGTGAATTTCTACCTCCCATCATAGCTCCTGGGGATACCCTAACTCCTTAGACAGAGAGGGAGAATGATCTGTCCTGGTGGTAAGCCGTATCACAGTCCCTGACACGGTCTCCTGGGTCCAGTCTGGGAAAGCATTTGAGTTCCTATCTACCCATGGAAGACCTCTCTTCTGGGGCCTGCTGCCTTGCCTCACTGGAAGTCATGCTTCCAATAAAATCATTAAACCTACGTTCATGATTTAATGGAACCACCCAGCAACTAAACTAGGACTTTTCTTTTGGCTTCATACATCATGACTATGATGTCAAGTTTGACCACCATGTATTTTCTGAGCAAGATTCAACTTGAGGCCACGTGAAAAACTTCAGACACTTGATCCATGTTCTAGCCTCAAGTCTTCTAAGTCAGAGCTGTTTCTTTCCTCTATGCCAAGATTAATTTTTTTGCCTAACCCATCAGTTAAAACACAAATCTTTTTCTAGGTTGGAATTGCTATAAGGAGTACAATTCCATATTCTCAAACTAACAATATTCAAATATCACAATACTTTTGCCTAAATGGAATGAGGACATTGCTTTAATCTGTGATACTTCATATTCTGCCCTTTTTATTTCAAGTAAACTTTGAGAGAAGTTGATGCATTTTGTCCAAATGTGTGTGCAAATTGTCACAAATAAGTCTCTGATTTGACACATGCTTCTAGTACCTGATTTTCACAGAAATAAGACTGGCCAATCAAGCATTTTTAATATCTATAAGATTCTTAAATTAGTTTGAAGGTAACTGGTGTCTGGATAAAGATCACAGAAATGTGAGATTGTATTTAAAAGTCTACAATTTACAGGCAACTACTTGCTAAGATTTAGTTAATACCGCCAGAGGTTCCTTTCCTCCTGTAACTCGTCTTGAGGGTGGTACAGTGTGGTGCCGGGAGGAACCCATCCTGAAGCGAGAAAAGCTAATGCAAAGACCTGCTCTTTACCAGCTACTAGTGTTGGACTCTGGGCAAGTTTCTTTTTCTTTCTAAGCCTCAACCTGCAAACAGGACTAAGTGGACTAAGTGAGATTAGGTAGGTAGAGCACACAGCACGCGGTGCCTGGCACAAAGCAAACGTTCAACGCGTGCTTGCAATCGTGTTAGTAAGGAATCACATTAAAGAAATTTCAAATTTTTCATCTCAGAGGTAAAACATTTTATCTTGCTTGTATTTAAGAAAAGGAAAATGTAGCATCTAGATGTAATGAACTAAAAACAGTAACGTAAAACAAAAAAAAAATTGCAATTACCACCTTTTCAGCAAGTCAAAAATTCAGGTAATTATTCAACTACATGTCCAGAATAAAGTAACAAAATTAACCAAACATGCACTGGGATTTTACTAAAAATATTAAGTATCAACTCTTCTTTTTAACCCTTATAAACAAAAGACTTTTTTTCCTCTCATTTTAGGAGGCTTTAATTACTCTTAATTAGTAGTCATCAGTATTATTAATAGTTACTATAACTATTAACCCCTACTAGGACCATTTCCTTCTCTTAGGAAATTATACATTAAATGTGAGACAATATAATCTGAAGATTACTACTTACAATTGCTAAGTTATAATTTAAAACATTTAAATATGTGAACGAAACAGCATTTAGTGCTGGTGAAAGATGGTCCCTTAGGAGTCCACTGAATCAAGAGACTCGTCATCATCTAAGCAAACCCCCAACTATATTTTAAATGTGTTCTAGAAAATAGAATGAGTGGGGTTGCCTGGGAGGTAGAGAGTGACAGTGGTTTTGCATTTTGGAAAAAGATCACTGTGAAACTCACTCCATCATTCTCTTCTAGAATATATGAAGGGCAACTGGTGTCACAGCTAGACTATAACAAAACGAGGAAGGAAAGAAGAAAGGAAGGAAGGAAAAAATATTTTCATTTTTGAAGAACATAATTACCCAAAATATTAAAGGGATGTAACAACTAGGTTGGAATTCACTGAAAGCAGTTATGGGAATAAAAAACAGTTACAGTGACAATTCACTTAGTTGAATTTGACAATTCACTTATTTGGGGGTAGGCAAAGAGGTCTCAGAGTCTGCTGCACAGACTCAGGTTCCTGGCAAAGAAAACAAGAGTAAACATTTTTTTGCATCTTGTCAAATTTTTCCTTAGTGAGGGCCAAAGTTAGATGATTCCAATCACAGAAGGGCTGCAGAGATGTGGTCTGACAAGAACTGGAGTTTCGGTTAAACAACTGTGAATGTTATGGTCCAATATGTTTAAACTTCCTCTAAATGTTAAAGCTCACCAGGTTTCTCAAGTTTCCCCTAAGGGGAAGATTAGACCACAAGTGACAGTTACAATACAACTGTGCATGTAACGCCAATCCAAACAATGAAGGCTAGTGAAGTAGCAAGTTAGAGCTAGCTTTCAGTCCTTTCTCTAAAGCTGCTTTTAGTGAAACAGCATACTCAATTATAAAGGCAGATTTGTACCGTGTACCCAATAATGGCTTTTCCATATGATGGTTTAAATATAACATTTACTATATATCATCATATATAAATACATATTATATACAAATATATATTTATACATAAACATTTATATATAATATATATAAAAGTTGAATATTATATAAATCTATAATGTTATCTACAACATTAAGAAGTACAAGCCAAGTGAGGGCCACACTGAAGGTTAAAATTTTAGCCAGTTAAGAGCCACAGGTTCCAACATGCAAAAGGAATGAACTGCCCTTTAAAAGTAATCACCTCTTTCCAGCCTGTGGTTCTGATGAGGTTCTTTTGCTGTAAGGACAGTAACTCACACATCTGCTTTATTCTTTTTAGTTATTCTTGGGTGTGTTTCCTGAGAGGAAAAATCTGCTTGCTTAACTCACTTTGTCATATCAGACTGCATCATACGTCACTGGCAAGCCAGGGAGTCATCTGCCTTTGGCTCCAGGGTGCCCTGTGGCTGGTCAGAAGTCAGCAGCATGAAGCAGTGTGAACATTAACCCCCGCCGGCTCTTTCGCTGTATTGCACAGTTGCTTAAGAGCATTGGGTCAACAGTCGGACTGTTTGGGGTGAAATCCCAGCTCCTCCACTAGCTGTGTGACCTTGGGCCATCATCTAAGTACACTTGTTTATCTTTAAAACAGGTATAATAAGGCCAGTGTCATAGAGTTCTTAGGAAAAGTAACAAGTCAATGGAATAAAAGGTTAGTGCAGTACCTGAAAAATAATGTGTGTGTTGAACACATAAATACATGTATATGGTCAATTTTATATGTATATATGTGTATATATGTACATACATATGTTTATGTCTGTATTTCTTTAAAATATTCATATACAGTAAACATTTTCCCTGTAATATTTTTATTCTTTGTTGCCTATCTTTTGGAATATATATTTCTATGTGTTTAGAAGATATATACTTTATAGTTTTATTTTGATGATTACTTTTTAAGTTAACCAAAATGAATTACTTTTAAATTTATACCTTTTTAAATTATAAAGCTTAACAATAAAAAGGCAACCTTTAGGTCCTCCCACATGAACAAGAGGTATAAATTTAAAAGTAATTCATTTTGTAACCTCCTACTGATTAGAAAGGCTTTGTCGGAGAGGACAAGGAAGAGGGGGGAAGAGCATTCCTGAGGACAGTTCCCTGCGCCCTTTCTGAATTATGGACAGAATTAGGGAGGGGATGGGTCTGCCCTGCTATTTTTAGGTAGTCAAAACTTACCCTAAATTTTTTAACCCTGGTTCTGTTGAGTTTACACTATGCATTTCTCCCCACTAATTCTAGTTTTATGTATTTAGAATAATTTTTTTTTTCTTCCTATCTTCTTCAGACTGTAGTGAGAAGAGGCTCTCTTGGAGACTCTCAAGAAGCTGTCTCAGGACTACCAGCCAGAGGCCTTTTTAACTCAGAAACCATTTTTTAAAGGTTTTTTTAATTCAATGGGAAAATAAGTAAATAAGCAAAAATAAATGCATTCAGGAAGTTCTGCTGGCACTCACTACCTTTGGGAGACGATCTCTGGGCAATGTCACACTGTCCTATTAGACACCTGAAAAGAAAATTCACCTGTGCCTTTCACTTACCCCCTCATCCACCCCTCTGCCCTTGGAATTTAGGTAACAGAAACACAAATGTTATAAATTTGGTAGTGGCCGACTTTCCTGAGAAATACGGTTTGGCATTCAAAGGAATTTGGCAATTTGTGCTCAGTCTTTTTAAATGGCATTTACTGCTAACCTTGACATAATTCAGGTACAAGACTTCAGATTTATCTGAGTCAACTTCAAGTTTCTTGTTTTTACCGATTTCAAGCAGCTGCTATCCACAGGCCAAAACACACAATTCTTATGCTGGATACCCTCAAGTTTTTGGCTTTTAAGCAAGTATAACTCCAGTCTGTGCTTCATTTTAATCAAAATGATATAATTATGAGTCTGAAATAAGAAAACTTGAAATGCAGGAAACATTTAAAGCAGACATTTAACTTCTTCAAAAACAACAGAAATGAAGGTAAATCTATTTATCAAGGTTATAAAACTTTTGAGTTATCTGATCATGGTGTATTTCTTCCTGAGAAAAATTGCATTTACATGCATATACCCAAAACTTTGTCTTAGCTTCATGGCCTTATCCGTCTCTTTGTAATTCAATCCTTTCAAATACTTACCAGACATAAGAAATTGTTGTAAGTCACATATAAATTGGAGGTAAATTTCTGGAGTTGTATGAATGTAATAGCTAGTGAAACTTAACAGATAGATCAGACATAATTGAAGACCACCCAAAAAGCAGAATTCAATTACCGATAACTTCACAAGGGACTGCTTAAGGTGATCCCCACGACTGTCTGACTTGCCCAAAATGTTCTTGAATCTTGTGAATGCAGCGTCACTATGAAGTCCCCTTTCTTTTTAAATATTTACACAATCACATGACCTTCAGTTTTTAAATCTCAAAAATGGTGATAATATGCCATCTTTGCAGGGTGGTTGTGAGGGTCAGATGAAAAATATCTATAAAATGTCTGGCAGGGCCAGCGTGGTGGCTCGCACTGGTAATCCCAGCACTCTGGGAGGCCGAGGCGGGTGGATCTCCTGAGGTTAGGAGTTCGAGACCAGCCTGACCAATATGGTGACACTCCGTCTCTACTAAAAATACAAAAATTAGCCAGGTGTGGTGGTGGGCCCAGCTACTCAGGAGGCTGAGGCTGGCGAACTGCTTGAACCCAGGAGGCAGAGGTTACAGTCAGCTGAGATTGAGCCACTGCACTCCAGCCTGTGCGACAGAGCAAGACTCTCAAAAAAAAAAAAAAAAAAGCCTGGCAGAATAATTAGCAAAGACTAAATTTGCAAATGTTTAAGGTTCATTTTGAAGAAGACATTTTCAACAGTTAAACAGATCCACAGGGAAGTGTGAGACAAAAACTATAATATGTACTTTGATATACTCTAACCAAATTCATTATATCTCATTCCTTGGTACTCCACAGATATTCCTTATTATTTAGCAATAAAATCATCTTGTTTTAACTTCTTCAAATACTTCTGAATAAATAATAAACAAACTTACTTTTTGCTACCTGAAAGAACATGGTAAGATTTAAGTTAACAATGTGTAAAATGCTTTGAAATTATGCATTAATGATGCCACAAATATTCAGCTATATTTCTATAGTTGGGACACAAGAATGCAAAAAAAAAATTTTTTTCAAATGAACTGTTTACTGACAAAAAAAATTCTTAAGCATTGAAAATTATTTTTATTATTTATTTATGTATTTATTTAGAGACAGTCTCACTCTGTTGCCCAGACTGAAGTGTAATGGCACAACCTCGGCTCACTGTAACCTCCGCCTCCCAAATTCAAGTGATTCTCCTGCCTCAGCCTCCCTAGTAGCTGGGATTACAGGCATGCACCATCACACCCAGCTAATTTTTGTATTTTTAGTAGAGACGGGGTTTTACCATATTGGCCAAGCTGGTTTTGATCTCCTGACCTCAAGTGAGCTGCCCACCTTGGCCTCCCAAAATGCTGGGATTATAGGTGTGAGCCACTGCAACTGGCCTCAAAAATTATTCTTTTAAATGGAATAAAAATAAAACCATCAGTGTTTAAGACTAACAATAGCTAAAAAGTTAACATACTATATCTAATATCATAAAAATTAATCTTATTAATGCCCTTGAGTAATTCTGAAAACTGCATTTTACCAAAAAACCAGTAGCAGGCTGGAACCAGTGCTTGCTGTGGCACTGGTCTCATGTGCTGAGTCTGACAGCATTATGTCAATTTTCTTCTTTAGGAGAAAGCTTGGAAGATGACAATGACAACTCCAGACAGTCACTCTGACTTCACAATGCAGCCTTGTCTAATGCTTATGCTAACATGTTACCTCTTAGGTAGATTTAGAGGGGTCTGAATAAACAAAATGTTATAACCATCACTCTCTACTTACCTTGCAAAATTTAACAAATATGTATGAAACAAATCTGGAGGAACTCTGAGCACAGATCGTGTCAACGAGTTTAGCTCTACTGCATAGATGCCGTTCAAAGGAGGCAGTAAGTCTCACACCAGTTTAGATACCAGCAATTGCTAACTGCCCACCAACAGAGGTAGAGCCTAAATATTCACACTGGTGAAACATATCTTAAAACCATACACCACATGCATTTGCAAAAACTTGGAACCAGGTAGGAACTTTCATAAGCAATAATCCCATACAATCCATGGATCAGTCTCCAATCAGATCGTGCAATGAGATCAAGTAAATACATCTTTCCGACCATCATAGGCTGCTTCTCTGCATAAATCCTCACTGCATTCCCTTATTCTCATATACAGGGCTTCTGGGTTGCATTATTGGGGAAACACTACTAGTGAGAACCAATTTTTCTGGGTCTTATTTCTCCAACAATTCTTCTGATTAGGAAGAGAAGGATTAAAACAAAAACTCTGCCAAAACTCAAAAGAGACAGCATTTAGCTTTTCATCTTACAATTAGAGAACACTGGAACTAGAAGGTTAAGAAATTTATAGAAAGCAAAGCAATGTGGAATTTCTGATTCAAATAATATGTCACAGATTTATATTTCACTTATGTCTATATTCTTTACTCTCTTGGATATCAGATTTGATCATCAAATTATGTCTCCTGCAATATGCTATAATAAATTCACAGTTATAACTTCAATATGAATCAAACTGTGACAGGACAGAATAATCTATAGGCATTACATAATCTACCAACTGAGAATAGAGAGATAGATGAATACAAACACATTGCAAACACCTCCAAGCAAGAAACAGTCCAGAGAGTGTATTCCTGAAAATCACAGCCATGCTTTAGGTGGTATAAAGTCTTTGGGAGAAAGTTCTGCATACATAATTAAACAAAGATTTGCAGCTAATTTGTGTTGTTTTAAACTGCAAGGATATATTTTAACAATGTATACACTACGTTATCCATTATATAACAATGTATACCATGTTTTGTTTTTAATTCAAAGTTGTATTTTAACAATGTTTCTACTACAATAATTCTACTCACTGTATACTGCATGGAATTTTCATAGTAAAAATAAAATATCGTGGTCCTTTACATAAATTGGTAAGAAGGAATAACACATTTATAAAGTAGTCTGATATTCTGTTAAACAACTTGACATTTTAGGTACACTATACCCAAGTAATTGAAATAAAGCCCATTTCTAGTTCCCTTCATCCCCCTCCACGTGTCCTCCTCTATTGAAAGCCTAAGGACTTCTTTGACATTGAATGATGTAAACTCAAGACCTCAAAACATTCAGATATAATCCATCATGCAATTATGCTTCTCATTTCAAGCTATTACACCACGTTATTTTCTCCTGTCTGAACCCCCAGACCAATGTTACATCCTTCCCCATGGAAATTTGTTAGCAACAAACATACACATATAGGCAAGAGCCAGCTGTACTAACATCTGTTTGGTTTTTACTAATCAAAACATGGATATGCAAATAATGTCATATTTGGCACTCTTATTTGCCATAGGTGAAAAATTCTCCCCTTTTTGGGTGCTACTTAGCAGATGTAAGTGACCATTTGTTGTTGAATTTCAGAATTTCTAATTTTTTCTCACTCAGAGAAGAAATTCTTACTAATCAAAATGTCTCTTCTTGCAGACAAAGATGCATTCATCTAGAAACCAGAGAAGACTGACATCAAATTTATCAAAGAATCTATTGACAAGTTAAATAGAGAGTTCCATATTTATAACAAAGAAAATTGTATTCGAATATCAACATTAACTTAGTTGCCAAAAAACAAAATACGCTCCCTCTAGTTACATAACTCCTATTTGAATCAGAGGTGTGTGAGGGCTTCACTTAGGATGTACATATAAGGACACTGGACCCTTTCACCATTTTTGAAAAAAGAACACAGGAAGAAGTGTATAGAGCCAGAAGCCTTAACAAAAGCATCTGAACAAACATTCTAAAGGACGGAGGCAGAAACGGACACCTGGCAGAAAGCTTCCCCTCAAATAATGTCTTATTCTGCAAGCCTGGACCTAACTGTCACCAAAGCTCTAGGAGAGAAGTTCAAGTAATTCCCTTCAAATAACAGACTGGGAGAAGGAGGGAGAAATGCCTTCCTCTCCTCTCTAGGCGAGAGAGCCTCCCTACTCACGGCCCCTCAGAGCGTGCCTGTGAATTCCTCAAATGGCCAGGCCAGCTCAGGATCAGAACCCTCCTGCTAAAAAGCAATAAAGGTGAGAATCCTCTTTTTGTCAATTTCGTTTTCAAAAAACCATGGATACACAAATTGTTAATTAGGGCTACTTTCCTTTCTCTTACACATTTTTAGGGAAACAAAATAACTAAAATTAACAGAAAACATGTTTTTAAAAAATCAAAAATGTAATGAGAATATAAATAAATGCTCATGAGAGGGTGAGCTGTGTTGCAATACGTAATTTAATATGCAAATGACATATTCTCTGACCCTAAGATAAGTGGTTAGGCTAATTTGATTTTATTCAAAATAATTAGCACGTTTGTTTTTTCCAGACACACTCTTTAATCAATTATATTCATTACATCTTTTAGAAATATATTTCATTTCCTACTGAAATACAGAGGGCTAACACTTAAATTTTTGTGCCTGGGTAGAAATCTCCATAATGTCCTGATGAACTTTTCTGGTTGGTCAGAAGTTAGAGACAGAGCTCAAAGGCCCTTATCTTCTGAGATCCTGTAACTGACCCAACTTCCTTGCAAAAACAAAGTGGTTGATAGATGCAGAACGTGCAGTCAGCACCATAAATTGGGTGATTTTCCCCATCACTTGGGCTTAACAAGACAAACCTCCAAGTTCACAGCAAAGGCTTATTTAAGTAGGAAGGAAGGTGAAGAATGTTATGAGAAAGTATATTCTGAAAGAAAACAGAATTCATAAAGGCAGGAATTTGTGAAGCAAAGCAAATAACTTGCACAAGCACTATTTGCCTGAAGGAGACAGCAGTAGGTTATGACCAATGGGCTCAGCAGAGGTGTGTAATTTTGGATCAGGTCACTATTTTCTGTGACCTCTGTACAGTGTATCAACGTTTGTGATTTATTGCAGCCCTGCTTTCTGGACAGGGAACAACAACCATGAAGGGACACTCAAATGCTGAATGTGAAAAATGTAACAATAACATGCCTCGGGAAACCATGAAAACCAACGCCAATGGCGGCCTTTTTTTTTCTGTTTAAAAGGGATTTTGATCAAAATTTACCATAAGCCATGCCAAATGCACGCTTTATGTCTTACGTTTGAAACCAGCTGAAATCCACTGTCAGAGTCTGCAGGAGGAGCCAGGGAGGGTTGTGTAGGTCAGGATGGAGGTGGAGATGCAGTAAGTAATCTCTTATATTAGCAGGTTTCAGTGCACTCCACAAACTAACATGGGCATAGATTCACTCGTCTAAATGTTCTGCATTAGTATGACTTTAATTAAAGGATCTCAAAGTATGAGTTAAAACCACTGTCCTGAGAAATAGCCTCACTGGTATGGCTTACATATGACAGAGGAATATATTTTTATTCCCATATCCCTATATCCCCACTTTCAATCAACTCATTTCCTTGTGTACAATAGAAAATATAGGACCCTGGCTGAACGGGGTTGTGTGTAGCGGGACGGGATGCCAGGATCTGAGCAGCCTAAGCCAGAAGATTGCCTTTCAATAGCTGCCTCACCCAAGAGCATGTAACACCCACCTTGCACACCCAGCACACTCTTTATCCAAACAAAATATGGAAGAGGTTCTCTCCAAAGAACATAACATAGGGCTCTACTGGTTTGTAGAAAAATGAAATGTCATCGTCATATTGGCAATTTTAGCCCCCATGCAAAGGGAAGGAGATAAAAGGATGGGAGAAAGGGCACAGAATTTGCTCTGAGGATACTCGCTGGCCATGACAGACCCTCTACGCACTTGACTTAAGTGACTGAAGGCACTATCAGCTTAACCCACTTTCCCACCAGCAGAACTACCTGTCCTAGGCCCTGGGAAGAAAATGAAGAGTTCTGGAGACATACCAGGCAATGGTGAAGGCCAAGGCAGAATGCCTCAGATGTGGAGGATGTGGATAATAAATAAGCTGTTATTTTCTAAAACAAGATGGGCCATTAAGCTTTGTATGATTGCACATGACATTCAGAGCACGTGGTCAATTTCAAAAGCAATGCAGAAAGTGAAATAGTTAGAAGATGAGCTGCAGCAGCCCATGTTTACCAGCATGCTGGGAACCTACCACACTGTCCTAGATACTTAGGATAATGGAGGACCACAAAGGTCCCTCCCCTTACGGAGCTTAAAAATCTAACAGAGGGAACAGTCAATGAACAATAAACATAATAAGTAAATGATATCACGGGTTAAATAATCAATGATTTGCAAAAGCAGAGAGGTAGGTCCCAGCATGGAATATCGTGAGTAGAGTCAGACTCCATGAGAAGAAAGATTTGAGCAGAGAAGTGAGAGTGGGTCAGTCTCAGATGTCTAGGGGAAGAGCTGTCCAAGCAGAGGGGACAAAGCACAGCTCTAAGGTGGAAGAGAGGCATGAGAGAGTATCTCAGGGCACGCTGGTTCTTGAGTCTTGATTTCATCTTTTATCTTTGCTTTCTAGCGCAAAATAAGGACTCGGGCCATGCTTACTAAATGTATTTAAGTCCCAAAACATCCAAGATTATCCAATTAAAACAATTCATTCAATCTATATGCCAGGGCTTCCTAAAAAACTGCATGCAAAATGTATTGGAAGAAAGTACAGCGCTGTATATAAGATTTCCTAAGGGTTTCTGACTCTTTCTGTCAAAAAGTAAAATGTCACAGCTTTATTTCCAAGAACATACAAGCAAAGTAGAAAAGTAAGACTCTATCATACAGGGAGGAATCTCTCACAGAATGTACTTTTGGCCAGACTCTAATGACAACTTCCTTTCAAAAACAGAGAAGGTAGCAAGGCTCAGCAGGACACAGACACACGATCGGTATATGCAGGCTGTCCTCACACCCTCTATCTACCCTGCTGCCCATTAATGAGGTGTGCCAAGTCCACAAAACAAATCCTAGACCTGCGGTGGAGGGTTGGTGAGGAATAACCTTCTAAATGCAATAAACACAGCATAACATGAAAAACTGGCTAAGTCAGGTGGAGGTGTAGGGTGTTAAAAGGAAAAAAAAAAAAGAACTAAAGAATTCAATTACAGTAAGAACAGAACAGAACTATCATTTCTTGCCTTCATACAATTTGTCACTGCAAAATCTTTTCAAAGAAATACAAATGGAGGCAAAAGAAACCAGTCTCATAGGTTCCAACATATAAAATTTATCCTTATAACTACTTTCCATATCAATTCAACAAGCAACTCATAGGGGCTATTGAATTCTCACTTCGTAGGAATATTTAAATGAGAATACAAGACCAACATTTCTAGAAAATTGAATGTTTAGTATTATACTCCCCACATGACCCCCCCCCCACTTTCTTTTCAACCTTTCAGTTATTCCTAATTTCTCATTTATATTCAGGCTCTAATACTTTTATGCCATTATCATGGGTCTCTTTCTTGAATTCTGCTAAAAATTTTCATTTCACTCCACCTTTCCATGTATTAAAGAAAAATGGAAAAGCTGCTAAAAATCTCAATTGTCATCACATTACATGAGAAAGCAAGCATTATAAAATAGTTTAGGATATAAAAAGAAAAAATGACTTTTTCTATAAGGAAAGACTTGCTTTTCTGTACACCATATCCAAAGAAACTTACACCTGATAGCAATTATCAAATGCAATTTTGTTGAGAAACTGCTTTTATAAAACTGTTTTGGAACTATTCTTGACAAGGTGCCCTTATTCCACCTTGTAAATAATCTTCTCTAATTCAACTGAGATATTTTTATGATTCTGTAAAGCTCTGTATTCTGGGAAAAATTAAATCACTTTTCCTTTTGAATTAGCCTACTGAAGAAAATGTTTTTAACTTAAAAAAATAAAAGGTGAAAAATATATAACTTGGTGGAGAAAAACGATTATACATATGTATCTTCAATCTGCTAAGTGCTGCAATGGTTGACAAAATCACTTATGTATGTGTGGAGAGTCATGGTTTTTTGATTCATCTGCAAAGAAAAATTAACTTTGGCTTTTGAACAATATAATAAAAGATGTTATTTGAACATTATAAAGTGTAACATTTATGAAATAAGTATCCCCTTTGGGCTGGGTGTGGGAAAGAAAAGGGCTTCTCTTCAGGTATCATTAGTAAATTCCTTGACTTTAACACAATATTCCCAATCTATTATTACTCAGTACTGAAAGGCAGCTCTTACCCTTGCATTCTGTTTCTCTGTTCTCATTGTCTTATTCACTTGTGTTAGAATAAGGCAACATTAAAGAAGTCATAACAGCTTACTAATGGTACCAGAATCTCTTCCAGAAATATCCTGTGATGCCAGTCAGGTCTCCTCAATATATAACTACTGCAGTTAGGCCCACCCATCTTAAACATTCCTTCCCATTCCCTTCTTAGATCCTAACAAAAAAGACTACAAGAGAAAAAAGAAAAATGCATGTGATTTACTAGTGAGGAAACCAGTATTTGACAAAGCTGATAACACTAAAGCTGAGCATAAGGCTTGTCTCTGTGTGAAACCGAACATAAGATAAACCTTAAAGACACAGTTGTGCCCAAAGCGCAAGTATGGACCATCTCCAATAAGCAGTAAGTGGTTTTTGAATGAAGGTGGTTTCCATATAAGAAAAGTATTCAGTGAATGCTTTTTCCCCTCATGAAGGTGAACCAGACTATAGGCATTAATGCTACAAATGACACTACCCACAAAGGAAGTGAAATCCCTTTACTTTTATACTAACTATAGGATTGGGTTTCAGCTTTGGCCACAGTGATCCTGGAGAGGAAACCAAGAGGTAGATATCGGGTTATAAAAACAATGGTTTCTTCTCAGCTGAGTTCTGTGGTCATTTTATTACTCTCTACATTTTTCCATACAAATTATGTTAAACATACTTATATTAGACTTACCCTCCACTTTCCCAAAATTATTATTAGATATACACAGGTTGAGTATTCCTTATCTGAAATGCCTTGAACCAGAAGTGTTGGAGATATCATGTTGTTCTGGATTTTGGAATATTTGCATTATACCCCTTGACCACTCTTAATCTGAAAATCTGAATTCTAAAATGCTGTAATGAGAATTTCCTTTGGGTGTCAAAAACACAAATTTCTAGCTGTGTAATGACTGACCAAGCTTTTTTGCACCACACATCAATTCAGGTACAGTTGCCAAGATGACTTCTGCCCAGAACGTAACAACTCAACCCAAACTTAAGACTTTTCCTTAAAAAGAAAAAGAAAGGGAGTCATTAAGCAACCACTTATCAATACTGACCTTGTTGTTCAACATCTGCTTCAGTTTTTGAAGAACCTGGTGCAACAGGAAGAGGCCGAGGCGGCCGGGGCTTTGGCGTGGGAGGCGAGATTTTTTTCCTTCCAATATATTCTACATAAGTTCCCGGAAAGTCCCCCCTTTCCCCTGTGGTTTCATTATAGCCATTTAACCAGCCAATTTCTTCAGGCCTGGCTTCCTGTCCATCACTGAATCCAAGAGCTACTAAGGACCCTTTATTCACAGTCAATATGTCACCCAAGTGCAAGTCAATATCTTCTTCTCTTTCCTTTTTATAATCATACAGCGCTCTGTACTGGTACCCCTCAGCACTCATGTTTGCAAATCTGCTACCATGCAACAGTTGAGCCTGGCTGTACAGAGCAGTCTGATTTTACGTTTTTATGAAGAGTGAATTCAGACAGTGTGTTAGAATTCCTATTATGTGTCCAGCAGAGGACAAAGGACCACTCTCCAAAGGTTTAAGAGGAGAGGCGACTGGCCATACGGCTGTCCATCTGTCCTCCATCAATGGTGTGACCAAAGACAGGGCTCCACTTCCTCTGCGTGCCACAGTCCTCCCACTGGCTTCCTTTTCAGCAACTTGTCAACACTTTGAATCCAGGCTGACTCTCACAGCGAGGCCCAATCCTTTCTGACACTTTTGTCACACTGTCCATCTGTCGTCTGATTGTACCGTGGCACTCCACACATGAGCTTCACCTAGGAATGAAAAAACGAGACTTAAGAATGAACACCACACTTTGCCATCTGTATTAATTGGAATTTCTACTTCCATTCAACAAGTACTTAATCGATTTGGCAGACAGACACAGGCCAGTGTGCTATTGCTTGACACAATATACACAACAAAGATTAGTAAGGCAGTCGCTGCCTTCTAAGAACACAGGGCGGGGGCAGAGGGGAGGAGTGTCGGCATGAGGCAATGTCTCAGTGATAAGACTAGTACACAAAGAGCCGCAACACTAGTACATGTCATAAGAGAGGCAGAAACTAAACATTACAGGGTTCAAATGAGGGAGAAAGCACACTAACTGCAGGAATCTGAAGACAGAACGGAATGTGTGGTGGGATGTTAGTTACAGAAGTGACTAAGAAAATGTCATATTCTGAGAAGAGCTAGAACAGGCAGTCTGCAGCCAAAGAGGGAGCAGTGGGATTGGGGTTAGGGATTTAGGTAGGGGCTGTAGGACATCACGCATGCCCATGCTGAGTTTGTGAGTGATTCAGTCCACCATGTGGAACAGTGAAAGGGCTTGGTGAAAAGTGAGCAATAGGATCAGAGCTGCACTTGAGGAATATCAGTCTAACCACAATGTGTGAGAAAGGTATGTTGCAGAGGTCTGGCCAAGAGGCAGTGAGGACACAAACCGAGGTGGCAGCAGGTGTGGAAAGGGGAGGAGTGAAATAAACACTGCAGAGAAAGAACACGTGGGATGTGGCAAATGCTTAAATGTAGGGCGAGAACGAGAGGAGCAAAGGATGCCTGATCCTGCATGAATGAGAGTTTGTAGCACTATCAGGCAAAGAGAAGCCAGGTGACCTGATGTGCTGACGGTGATTCTGGGCACCCCTGTGCAAGTGTGCTAGTGGCTGATAAAACCCTGGTCTGTGATTCAGAAGAGGAAACACACTAGGGATTTGGCAATCAGCCAAAATTAGGCAAGGCTGAACTCAATGGAATGGAAGCGATCACAAGGACAAATTAAAAGTTAAAAATGATCCAAGGGCCAAATAGTGAAGTTCAATGTATGTAACTGAGGAGGGAAAGTCAAGGTTTACAGACAATGTCCCAAAAACAAGGAAGAAGAGTTCACGTAGGAAAATGTGATCCCTAAGACTAAATCCTACAAAGGCATCCAGACAGGAGAGACTGAGTCAAGGTGAGATAATTTGGGGCTTCGCCCATGATGGAATCATCACGCAGATTCCAGTCCAGTAGTGAGGACAGTAAGAACGTCTTAAGGAGTTCAAAAATATCAGAGAGGAAGTAGCAATGGCTGCTGCAGATCACTCTATAAAGAGAGCTTGATGGAGGAAATGGGAAATGGAAGTGTTTTTCTTTTTTGTTCTTAAACACAGTGGAGGCAAGGGAATTAGAGAGTTACTAAGTCAGAGTAGATGGCTGAGAACGGCATGTACACATGTACACTTTGTACTCCAGGCATTTCTCAATGTTATCTTTATTATAAAGAGTAAAAGCCACCCAAAGGTTTCAGTTAAGCTGGCTGTACAATAAAGCAATAAAAACAATAGCCACACAATTTCAGTGGGCTATATCAAAGAGAGCTTTTATAAGTTTTAAAGAGTGGAACACTTTAGAAGTTTAATATTATAGGCACTCGTCAGTGGAGGTATCTTAAGAAGCAAACTCTAATCACAGATTAATTGTTATGTTGGCATTCAGAAGTGTAAAGTATTCAACTTTACATGGTTAAAGCCTCTTAGCTGTAATACAATAACACACTTAGGAGAGTTACATATTAAAAGAAGCAAAAACAAACACTGGAAGTCTTTGTGGAACAAGAATATTAATTGGGGACAGTACTCTACTTTGCATTGCAGTTGTCGGAGAAAAGAATTAAAGCAACCAGTAGACCATATCAGAAAAATAAGCCATATTATTTGTTTAAAGAAAGCCTTTCCTTTCGAAAGATCCAGAATCAAATTGAATATTCACTTCATAAATTCACATGAAAATGTAGAACTAGCAAATCTCATTTTTAGCACTAATGTACTCTGTACAAAAGAGACACAGACCTCTAAAGAACACGAACATTTACATATCCCTAAATGCTTAGAAACCAGGCAATATGCCTAAGAATAATTTAATTCCTCCAAATCTGCCTTGAAATTTTTGTTAGCTTTTCCTGGCAATGTATGTCTTTTAGGGGAAAAAAAAATTCTCAACCAGTAGACTGGGTAGATCTTTATGCCAGCTGCTTCCTAACACTTCCTTTATTCCAGCCACCCACTGGGCTAGTTTGGTGGGATTCCTAATAGAATGGGAAGTATAAAGAACAAACTCTCCCCCATCTTCAATCCCCCAGGAACCATCAAGCAAGCCTCTGCTCACAGCTTACCTCTGAAGCTGTTCCTTGATAGGGGGCTCTGTATTAAGAAAAGGCTCCAAGTCTTGTCAAGGTTTTACAAACCTAAAAGCTGTGCTTGACTCTGCCTGAGGCTAAATTTGTGCAAAGGGAAATAGAAACCTAAGGAACATGATGACTTTTTAGAGGCTAGACGCTAGAGAGGCAATCCCTGTCAGAAGTGACAGAGAACTAAAGGTCTCTACAAACTCTCTCTCCCTTGCCACCTGTAAGAAGAACCTTACTTTGTGTGTAAGAAGAACCCTGTGCAGAACTCTGGGTCCTCATCTGATAAAAAGAATCACAAATCTTCTATGACTCTAGAATGGTAAATGGAACACACCATTTCTGTCTTCTGAGATCCCAAAGCTAGGCCAGGAAGACGGATACAAACAGGGCATCCATCTGTTGAGACATTAATTCAAGGCCAGCCATTAGTCAGTGTCAGTTAAGTGGTCTGACGGCAATGTTGTTTTTTTTAAAAAAAAGGAGAGCAGACAAGTCATTGGGGTGGGGACAGGACCACAAGGTGATAAGGTGTAGAGAGCCCTTAGCTAGATAGAGAAGGCAGCCACCCCTACTCTTTTGCACATTGTACACTTTCTCCTGACTGCCATGTCCATTTTGATGTCTGTCATTCTTGAGGATTGAACGGGTTAATACACATAAAGCTCCAGTTAAGCATTGGGTGATGATGATGATGATTGAGTTTGTACACATATAGCTCCCAATTAGTATTAGATGATATAATGATGCTGACTATATATATATAGTCATATGTGTGTGTGTGTGTGTAGATAACTATATAAAAACAGGTACTATCAGTAGTCTCACTTAACATAGGACAGAGAGTATCTCTGTCATGATAATACTCAGCAATTGTGAAGAGGAACTAGAATTCAGATCCAGGCTGACTCTGTAAGTCCCATTTTTAACACCTCTAGCATCTACTGCCTGAACTCAACTTGCTTTGGTGTCAATGATGCAGATTCCTGGCCTACACAGGCTGATCACTCCAATTAACCTTAACTGTCTGTGTGCCTCTTCAACTCTCTTAGACAGCGGCTTTACTGATAGTGTATGTGGCTCTTTCACACTACCCGCACACACAAAAAAGCTATTTTAACTCGGCAGCAGTTCCATCAACTCCAAAACCCAGCATCTCGGCCATGCAAATTTTCTTCCAAAGAGACTTCATTAAAACGTGTCCCTGCCAAAGAAGTCCATAAACTAGTGAATAAAAGAATACTGGGCACACCACTTCTGGAAGGCTGCCCACTTCTGGAATCCTGCCTATTTCTGCTCTATGAGCTTAGCTTCTGCCACCTGTATCCTTCTTAGCACCTCTGCCTCCTGCCACTATCCCAGGCCCCTCCACTGAACAATTTCCAACAACTCAGCTCCTACTTGGGGGGATATGGCACTGCCACAAGGACTGTTACATTTAGAGGACTGGGAAGTCCTCTTCTCTCTCATCCTCAAATTCTTCACAGTACTGCACCCAGCAGCTTGAGGTATTTGGCAATACCTGTGTAACCAATCCCCCGCACCGAGATGGACCTGGAGCCTAAACCATCCAGATCAACAGGATTTTCCCTCAGATTCACTCTATTATGCCTCCATTCTCTTTCGCTACATATACCTGTCCACTGAACGATTTTCACCCAGTTGTGACATGATTATTCACATAGCAAAGGTTTTTTATATGTAGATAACATTATCTACAATGTAATATTTTCAAATAACCAAGGCAGTTTTTTGATATAGGCTCCAAGCTAGTGCATGCATAAGTTATTGTAACAAAGGGTATAAAGGAATCCTACGAACAAGTAAACTAACTTACTCTTATACAATATCACATGCAACAGTTCAAAATTTTGTTTAAAGAATTTTTCTCCAGTCTTTCAGTCCTTCTAATGACTGCCTGCAATCCCATTAATCAGAAGCATATTTTCTGTCCCTGCTAAGATAGAGAGCAATTCTCTTTCTATTCCCCAAAATAAAATTGTTTCTGATGTTTGACAAGTAGTAACCCAAAGCTACTTAATGTACAACTGCTGTAAAGTAGATTTTGTGTGTAACCCTCTAACCTATAGGCATTTTGGCAAAGAGTCAAACAAAAAAGCCCTCTCTGACTTTGTTGAGTTACTCCACTCCCCCTTTAGAAATGACAAGAATTTGGAAAACGTGATGGAGAGGCAGGAATACAGGATATTTCTAAATCACATTAAATTGATCAAGAATATATCCAAGTCATGTGATTCTATCTCCCAATGAAATTAGCAGTTCGGCATTGGATGGCAGAGCAAAATGGGTCTTCAACCAAGGCAGGAGGGTATGGAAGGATTCCTGGGCCCACAGCCCATATCTCTCTACATTCTGTCTTTTTAACATCAGTGTGCTAGTTCAGAGTCTAGGTCAAGTTCCTCACCTAAATTCATAGTCTTTTGAAAAAATCATTATTTAAAAATGTTTTACCTTCCAAATTATGGTGTCCCAGAAATCATGAAAATCAAGCTGAACAAAATTAAAATATCCTAGTCCATTTTGTGTTGTTATAATGGAATTCCTGAGACTGGATAATTTATAAACAACAGAAGTATATTTGGTTCTGGAGGCTGGAAAGTCCAAGAGCACGGCACTGGCATCTGGTGAAGGCCTTCATCCTCCCTCCTCTTGCAAGGGCAAGACAGCAAGATAGGGCCAAACTCGAGTTTATAACAAGCCCATTCCGAAGATAACTAAGCTACTCTTGCCATAATGACATTAGTCCATTCATGAGAGCACAGCCTCCTATTAGGCCCCACCTCCTAACACTATTGCATTAGGGATTACATTTCCAACATGTAAATTTTGGAGGACACATTCAACCCATAGCACCTAGAAAACATAATAAATTGCCTTCAATTTGAAATGATGAACTTGGGTGAATTTTATGATATGTGGATTTTATGCCAATTAAAATAAAATGAAAATAATGGGCTCAGATTAGCCCCAAATAATAGACATCAAATTCATTTCCAAACCAACCAACTAAACAGAATGTGTTGCATGCTGCCATGCTCAGGGCTGGGTGTGTGGTGTGGGTAAACAGAGTGTATAGGCTGTAATTCTCACCTACAAGCCCTTTTGGTGTTGTGTTTATGGGGCAAGGGAGAGGAGAACAGGTAGCACAAGCCCAGGTAACACAACAAGGAGACAGGGCTCTTCAGAAAGCAGCCAACGTGATGGGAAGGCACTGCAGGAGACACAGAGGAATGACCCTGGCCCAGGTGATGGCAACGCTTAGGCATGCAGTAGCCATTACGCAGAGGCTGGGAGAAAGGGTGACGTAGCTTCTGGGACCTGAGGGACAGATCCTATCACCCAGAAAAGGCCATGAGGCTGACCATTCCGGTTCTCTGCATCCTCACAACAGAGAGGACCTGAGGGGGCAGGAATGAGAAGACTGAAGGGGATGATTTTAAGTCTCACTTCTTCTGAAAAAAAAAAAAGATGCTATTCTGTAAACTTCTTGGCAAGGTTAGTGTGAACACTGAGCTTCAGATTCAAGCAGCTGCCCCAATCAGTACCTAAATATGTAACCTCAGGAAAGTTACTTAAACCTCTCTGTGGCACAGTTTTATCATCTGTAAGACAGATATAAGCAAACCTACACCTCACAGAGTCACTATGAGGACTGACAAAATGACATATATAAGGCACTTAGCTCCATACTTGATAACAGGAGTTTAGGATAATTAATGCCAACATAGTACTTACTATGTGCCAGGCACAAAGTTCTCAGAGTTGTACATATATCAACTCATTTAATCATTACAACCACTCTAAGTACAAGTATTATCCCCATTTTACAGATGAGAAAACAAGCAGATAAAAGTTAAATACTTTGCCTGAAGTTACATAGCTAGTAAACTGCAACTATGATATTCCTGTTATTTCTATTAGTATTGAATGTCACCTACTATCATTTATACAATTCAGATTTAACAGAGGAACAAACATTGGTGAGGAATTTTCTTCTGCATTGCCTCTTAACTCCCAAACAGTTCTAAATGAATCCTGAATCTAACTAAAATAAAACTCCCTGCTGTCTTAAACCCCTTTTGGAGTAAATAGATAAAGGCTAAGTGTGGACTTTGCCCGTGTAGTTCTCTCCTTACCTGGGGTAGAGGACGGCTCTGCAGAGGTCAGGACAAAGGAGGCCTGGGAGAGGCCAAGGGATGTGTCCATGTGTGCGCATCTCCAGGATGTAGAGATAAGTAGCTCATGGTACAGCCCTTGATCCTGGGGCAGAACCCCAGGCTGGGACACTGGGACATCCAGGGAGGAAGACAACAGGCAAGGAATGGCTGGCCCAGATGCCTTGGCTTTATTAGCTCACTGCACTCACTGGTGGAGTCTCCTCACACTTTGGCCAGACTCCTGTGACTTCAATACTCTGTTAGATGATCATTAACCTGACAACTATTTTGACTGCAGGTGCCTGTGGATATGTATTTGATTTACTTTAAGGAAAATAATGTGAGCAGAATAAAATCTCCAAAAATGTTTCTACAGTAGACTTTTTTTTCTAGTAATGCTATACTACAATCACTCCAGTCTTTCAAATAAACAAACACCTAACACCTAAATAAATAAATGCCAAACAGACAAGTTTATAAGTAATTATATAGTCTACTTTTTCAGCTCATGTGGCCTAATGTACATGAAATGGTCATTAATTGCCACTCTTTTAGGCAAGTAACTCCATACAAGTATTGGCAGAATCATGGCAAGTAATTACATTAGAGTGTATGTAAAGGAGGCATGGGAAAATGGAGTAAATGATATGAATACTTTGAAAATTAATTACAACCTAGGTTTTTGATAAAAAGCTGTGATATAATTTATATTCTGCTTTCTAAAGAAAAAACTAACTTGATAATTCCTTCCACTGATAACTAACTTTCTAGGCTTCCAGGACTTCATTAAAATGCTTCATTCTCTTGCCTTCACTTGCAAACCCTGTGCCCTGCAAGAGGGAGAGCTGGAGGAGCCCATATGAAACATACAATATCATGTACATTGTGTATGCCTTGACATGAGAGAATTCTAAAACCCAACACAAACATTATCTCAATTGGCTATATTCTACTTGAGCATAGAAATCATTTTTTTTTCAGCCTGCTCATTCACCATCTCTTTATTCAATAAAACAAGCATTTTGCAAATCACAAAATGCAAACACAATAAAAGCTGAACTAGAATTGTTCCTATTTTAATGATCATGTGAACAATCTTTCAGACTGGATGCCTTTTTACAATACTGCCCTGAACAACCTAAGAGAAAAAAGGAAATTTCAATCAACATATCAACCTAAAAGTTACATGACATTCATGGAAAAATGTAAAGAAACGGCCAACACTTTTAACGGTACAAAATTTTGGTTAGTTTGAGTAGGTTTGCATTTACAATTCAAAGTCCTTCAAAAATCATTTTAGGTGAAACTGACATTACCAGAAGATAAACGCATATCACCATCATCACTGTCGATAATCAAAATATGTATTCCTATGACTTATTGTTCCACTTCTGTTTCTGTGAGGATTTCCTGCGCTTAGTACATTTAAACTCAAGAAATCGCTAAAGAAAAAACATTTAATAAGTGGGAAATAAAATGCTTTTTACACTGACTATACAGCATCATGGATACGAAAAGACTTACTGATATCATTTTAAAAAGCAGATTTTAAAAAGCAGATAAAACATCAGATAGTAGTGTGTACACTGCAGAGTTCTGTTATGCAACTAAGAACATCTTATGCAACCAAGTCAAGATGAAAGTTAAAAGTAAATGCACATTACACTTTGCAAGCCAGTATCAGATATATTAAACTTTCTTCCAATCATAAAAATCTATATACACTTCTCTGGAAAAAGCAGTATGACCTGCATATAAAAGCTGAAGAGGCAAGCAGTGACACTGCCCAGCAGTTCTGCAAGGCAGGGAGCCTCCTCCACTGGCCTTTCCAATTTAAACCTTTACTCTGAACCAACATTTCTTCCCAAACTTTAGCCGCGCGCGCGCGCAAGCGCGCGCGCAC